>NC_052057.2:94476707-94776707 GCF_903992535.2 Arvicola amphibius
CATGTTTTATTTTATTTGTATTTGTATGTATGGGGGAGTGCACATGAGTACAGGTGATTTCGGTGGCCAGAAGAGGACGCTGGATCCCCTGGAGATGGAATTACAGGCAGTCTACCTGTGGTAGTTTGAATGTAACTGGGCCCCAGAATCTCACAGGGAGTGCCACTATTAGGTGTGGCTTTGTTGGAGCAGTGCTGGAGGAAGTGCATCACTGTGGGGGCGGGCTTTAAGGTTTCCTAGGCTCAGCATACTGCCCAGTGTGCCAGTTGACTTCCTGTGGCCTGCATATCAAGATGTAGCCAGCACCATGTCTACCTGTACACTGCCATGCTCCCCGCCATGATGATAGTGGACTGAAACTCTGAACTGTAAGCAAGCCCCCTCCAATTAAATGTTTTCTTTATAAAAGTTGCTGTGGTCTACCTTGTTGACTCCCCAAGGAAGGCCTTACCTCCTCTGAGGAGTGGATGGGGAATGGGAAGAGGAGAGGTAGGGAGCAGAAGAAGGCTGACCTCAAACTCACAGAGATCCACCTACCTCTACCCGCCCCTCCCCGCCCCCGAGTGCTGGGATTAAAGCATGCCCCACCACCGCCCAGCTCGTAAATTTTTTTTAATTAAAAAAAAAATCTGGGTGGTGGTGGTGCATGACAAATCTTTACAGGGTACAAGAGCATTGTCCCAGAGCAGAGTGAGTTTCAGGACAGCTAGGGCTGTTACACAGAGAAACCCTGTCTTCTGGGTTGGGGGAGATAAAGGAGGTAAGTTCTCATGTGATTTAATTTCCATTCAAACAAAAATTTGGTCAGATGGGGCAGAGAATCCTTTGTAGACGGCACCATGAACTTCCTACTGCATCCCAACAAGTATCACATGTCCATCTTCCTTACACTCAACGTTGTCGGTGGATAGTTGATTCATGATGACCACCTGGGCCTTCCATTGTCAACTTCCCCACCTTACCTAACACTCTGATTTTTTCCATGACCTTCTATTTTTTGAGACAGATCTCGCGTAGCCAAGGGTGACCTTGACTGTGTGACCTTGACTCCGCTCCATTAACCGACCTACATCCTCAGCCCTCCTCTGAGTTTTACCTAAATCAACTCCAGGAGTTTTCTACGATAAAGCCTTTTGGTTTCTTTTTGGTTTTGCTGAGACAAGGTCTCATGTAGCCCAAGCTGGTCCCTCCCAAATGCTGAGATTATAGGTGAGTGTTACCACACCTGGCTAAAAAAAACTTTGACCCTTTGGGAAGACAGATCTAGTGTGGGTACAGTTTTGGCTATCAGGTTCATTGGAACAGGAGAGCAGTCACATTGAGGACCCTCATGGAAGGGTCAAAGAAAAGTCTGAGGACAGATGTCAGAGACAGAGCTCTTGCTTACCTGGTATATGAGAGGCCTAAGTTCAGTGCCTGCAATGCCTAGGCGCTCTCTCGCTCTCTCTCTCTCTCTCTCTCTCTCTCTCTCTCTCTCTCTCTTCATGAAAAATTATGGAGTAACAGAAAGAGCAGTAGGAAAAAACAGGGGTCTGTGCTGGGGCTGGTTTGAAGTGTCCTTGTCCGGGGGACTCCCCTGTCTGCATGGAAAGCCCTTCCTAGCTCAGGCTAGCCTGTAGACAGGCTTGTGTGGGTTAAAGGCTGGTGAGTTTTAGTATAAGACCTCTCAGGTGTCTTCATCAGTGTTGGAGGAGTGGATTCAGATGGTCAGGAGTATGGTAGTGCCTGATAACTTTTGGTGCTAGATGGGAGCCTTTTGACCAAGAGTCTGCTGCCCATTCCCTGACTCAGTGTTGGTATGTTCTATATTCATTCCCAGACAGTAGGCTGACCTTCTTAGCCCTTCCCTTTGCAGCCTGGCCTCTCAGCTTGAACCCCTGGCACAGCCAAGAGGCCAGGCTGCCTCAGGCCCCCTACAATCTCTGGTGTAATCAGCAGGAGCTGGCTCAAACTCAGTGAACTGTTGGGGGATCCAGGCGTGACAAGGCCTGAGCAGGCGGCCTTTTAAGGCCTTCCGAATTCTTTGGGGACAGGGATCCGTGATTCTAGGATTCCTCTGTCACAAGGAACGCAGCAAGTGTACAGTCACTGAATGTTGAAAGACCCGAGTTCCCTCTGCCCTCAATGGGAGAGAAGCAGTTTGTCCTGGAGGGTAACCTGTCTGTGAGTGGGTTTTGGAGGGGATCTCGAGCATCTGCAGGATTCACAGCTGCTCCAAGATCCTGAGAGAAGTGAGGAGACTATCAAATGCTTCTCACTTCACTTCCACACTATTTGTTCTTCCCAACCTGGCCCAGCTAGCCTGTCTTCCTTTCTTACAGCAGCAACCAGTTTAAGCCATCAGCAGGACAAACTGGAGTGAGGCTAGGTGTGGGGGGCACCTCTCGACCCCAGACTCCCATCTACAACCTCATGAGTCTGGTACTAGCACTCCTGCTGGTGATCTATGCTAATTCCTTTGGTGGGAGATCTCTGCGGAAACCTCCACTTTGCCTTGAGAGACTAGCTGGCCTGGCCTTGGTCCCAGGGTCCTCCTCTTAGGGAGACACTTGGCTCCATTCAGGCCAGCCCACACACTTTCCTGTGGCTTTCAACTTTGTTTGTTTTGTTTAATCCATTTGACTTTACCTGTGCCTACTTCATTTCTTGTTTTGTTGACTTCAGAGCTGTCTCCATGTGCTCTGGCTAAGCCAACATACAGCCTCAGGAGGAAACCTCTGAGCTCCCAAAGCGGGAGAGCCTAAAGGATAGCAGGCTAGCGTGGAGGTGGGGAAGCGAGGGAGGGAGAGAGATGCTAGTCCGGGTTCTCGATTGGGAAGCACTATTGTTCAACAACCCCCCCCAACAGGGCCCAAGGGCAGGGATGGGTGGGGAGACTTTCCCAGCCTCACTAGAGGCAGGTCTTAACCTGTCATGTTGCTAATTTGTTTTTGAAGCCCAGCCCCAGAACATGAATCTCTCACATCTCCAAAAGGTTGGACACATTGTTCGGTGGAGGACAAGTCCTCTGATGGGTGTTACTTACTTGTAGCCCCTAAATCCTTCAATGAAATACTCAAGGGACACTGCTGTCCACCGGGGAAGCCCAAGGACTCAGTCTCCCTAATTTCCCGTAGACCAATCACAGCTCACAGGATTGTATGGTGACCGCTGACAGTCACTGTGTGGTAGGCTGGAGTAGTCCACACTTCCTGGCTCCTGGCCCAGACTCTTTCCCCCACTTCAGGCAGATCTCAGATCCCAGAGCAAGAGAGGAAGGTGGAACCAGGCCCCAGGCACTAGGGCAGGGGCCAGCGTATCCACTAGTGGTTTGTGCACATAGCACAAGCCAGTATGGAAACCTCGCTCCAAGCATGGGCAACCCGAGGCTCTCTCTGTATTTGCTCTGAACAGACAGTGTCTGCAGAGGAGTAAGACAGAGCTCTGACGCCATCGGCAACTTTCTCTCTCAGGCTCTAGGCCTGCGTGCTTGCAGCCTATAGCCTGTGTACGCCCTCTCATGGACAGGGTGTGGGAGACACCACAACCTGCAGCGGGGGGGCTTAAGGAATAAACAGGAAAGAGCCATCATCACCACAGACTTAGGGTGTTCGACTCTGCCATTTGTGCCAGCCAGGCCCTTTGAGAAACAAGTTGTCTTCTGTGCACTGCCCCCCCCCCAACTCCCTGCCACCACCCAGGTCTCCTCCTTTGGCAGCTCACCAGGCTTTGAAGCTACATCCCTCTTTGAGTGACATGCCCATTCCCCTGCCCATTTACTCTGGGAAGTATCATTTGCTCATTCCCAGTGCCCCTGCCTGCCCCATACTACAGGTACCCTCAGCTGGGGCCACACCAGCTACGTGCATGGTGATAGCCTGTGTATACAGGGGCTCAAGTGTGCAACACAACATATCTAACCATGGTAACCATGGAGACGAGTGTGGATACTACATTCTGCAAACCTCTGCCCCTTCCTGAACAGGGTCATTTTAGGTTAAGAGATGAGTCGCTTGCCAGGTTCTGTGACTTGCTGAGCTGTCAAGACAGAAGCTCCAAGCTCACTGTGACACCCCCAGTTCTCCACCTCCTCTCCATGTCCTGCCCACGTCTCCAACCAGGACTCCTAGAAGGAAGTCACCCCTCGCTTCTTTAAAAGTCTTTTTTAAGGGGGCTGGAGAGATGGCTCAGAGGTTAAGAGCATTGCCTGCTCTTCCAAAGGTCCTGAGTTCAATTCCCAGCAACCACATGGTGGCTCACAACCATCTGCAATGAGGTCTGGTGCCCTCTTCTGGCCTTCAGGCATACACACAGGCAAAATAATATAAAATAAAAAAATATTTTTTTAAAAAAGTCTTTTTTAAGCCGGATGGTGGTGGCATTCGCCTTTAATCTCAGCACTCGGGAGGCAGAGGCAGATGGATCTCTGTGAGTTTGAGGCCAGCCTGATCTATAAAGTGAGTTCCAGGACAGCCAGGGCTACACAGAGAAACCCTGTTTCAGAAAAACAAAACAAAAACAAAATTTTTTTTTTTTTTTTGGTTTTTCGAGACAGGGTTTCCCTGTAGTTTCTAGAGCCTGTCCTGGAACTAGCTCTTGTAGACCAGGCTGGCCTCGAACTCAGAGATCCGCCTGCCTCTGCCTCCCGAGTGCTGGGATTAAAGGCGTGCGCCACCACCGCCCGGCCAAAAACAAAATTTTGCTAGCCTTTGTATCTGCAGCCAACCTTTGGTTGCAACTCAAGAATCTGACATAATCAAACTAGGAACAGTGCTGGATCATGGTCCAGTTCAACAGTTACTGGTGACGCCAGCTGAGTGTAGTTCAATAAATATTGGCTGATACTTATTTACATAAAAGTAAGAAAGAAACAATTTCAGAAAGACCTGTTGAAACTTTAACAAATTACTCAATGATGTGACTTTTCTAAACATGTATTTCTTACCTGTTTGTATGTATGGAGGGTATACATGCGCCATGGTGCCTGTAGGTCAGAGAACAAACTTTCAATAGTCCATCCTCTCCTTTCGCCATTTGAGTCCCAGGGACCGAATGAAGGTTCTTAAATTTGGTCATAGGTACCTTTAAACTGAACTGTTTTACTAGCCTGTAATTTTTTCCTGTGACGTGTGTGTGTGTGTGTGTGAGAGAGAGAGAGAGAGAGAGAGAGAGATAAAGAGATAAAGAGAGAGAGAGAGATAAAGAGAGAGAGAGAGAGATCTGTGCCACAGATCCTTGTGGAGGTTAGAGAACAGTTTGATGGAGACAGTTCTTTCTTCCATCATTTGGGACCCAGGAATCAGCCTCAAGTTGTCTGACTTGACAACAAGCACCTCAAGCACCTTTTGGCTCTTGGGGGATGTATTTTTTAGAGATGGGATTTTGTTAGGTAATGCTGGCTGGGGTGGAACTTGCTAAGTAGACCAAACTGGCCTTGAACCCATGGTTAGGTCATCCAAACTCTGCCTCCTGAATGTTAGAATTACAGATGTGTGCCTCCACATCTGGAAAATCGCTGTGGTGTGTGTGTGCGTGTGCGTGTGCGTGTGTGTGTGTGTGTGTGTGTGTGTGTGTGTGTGTGTATCAGGGTCTCTTGTAGCCCAGGCTAGTAACCATGGCCAGCATTGACTTCCTGGTCCACTTACTTCCACCTCCCAAGTCTAGGTCTGTACCACCTGCCCAGACCTTTTTTATTTTGGAATGGAGATAGGATTGGTGATGGTGTGTGTCATACATGTGGCATCCAGTCAGAGAACAGCTTTAGGGAGTTGTTTCTCTCCTTTCACCTTTACATGGAGTCCAGGAATAAAAATCAACCAGTTTATCAGCATTGCACAGCAAGTACTGTCACCCACTGAGCCACTGAGACATCTCGCCAGTTCCTTTCTTCTATTGTGTTTCTTTGTGTGTCTGTGTGGTATTAAGAAGCGAACATAGGGCCTAATTCATGCTAGACAAGCAAGTTTCTTCCCACAAGGCTACCATCCCAGCCCACTTTCTATTTTGTTTTGAGAAAAGTTCTTACTAAATTGCCCAGGTTGGTCTTGTAGTCACTCAGTAGCTCAAGTGGGTCTTAAACTATCAATCCTCCTGTCTCAGCCTCCCTGGTACCTAGGATTATAGGCCTTTCTTAGCTTGCAGGCTGGATTTGGCTTGTTGGGTGTGGCTTGACAGGCCCTGGACCTCAGTCAATCAAGCTATGTCATGTAGTGATAATCAGCTTCACCTTAGCCTTCTCCAGAAGTCAATGTGATGTCACCGAACAAAGACTTGGCGAGAGAGGAGCAGCCATGCACAATTATGTGCTCTCTCCTCCTTGAAGATACAGTAGATGTCAGTCCTTTGAAGAGCACAGATAATAGCAAAATGCAGTAATAATTAGCAAGTGACTATATATCACCTTTGTTTTTTTTAAATAATTTAGTTAATTATATGTTTGCTTAAGTTGACTTTTAAAGCATGAAACAAGCAGTCTTGCAGAGTCCCCGAAGATCTGGCAGACACGTGGCTCCTTTGAGCCGGCTGGCATGTCTCCAGCACACCATGCACACACTGTTGGACGTGCTCTCATGGCTCTCCTTGGCAAATGCCAGCTGGATTGTGCAGCGTGGGATCCATGGAGCCTGCCTCCCCTGAACTGGGTGTGATGCCCTCTGTGGGTTCCCGCAGCTATAAGGGCTTCCTTCCTTCATTGCCGTAAGGTCGGGGTTGTTCCCATTGTTTTCTCGTCTACTTTCTTCAGAGAAAGGCCCGACACAAGGACCCACAGTTTGCTCTCTATAGGAGGCACAGGAAGAGCACCACAGGCAGAAAACCCTTGTGAAATATGTGTGGACTTGGGGCCTGAAAGATGGCATCTGAGATTAGGAACACAAGGTGGGGAGAGGGATTTATCCCAAGGCCTCAGAGGAGACACAGCCAGATGGCCCTCAGTTGCTGTGCACCTTCTGGTGCGTGGGTCTCCTCAG
Organism: Arvicola amphibius; assembly: GCF_903992535.2. Lineage (NCBI taxonomy): Eukaryota > Metazoa > Chordata > Mammalia > Rodentia > Cricetidae > Arvicola > Arvicola amphibius. Next base: position 94,483,655 of record NC_052057.2, read on the forward strand.
GCTATTGGCATCCTGAAGTGCCGCTGTGTTCCCAGGTACAGGCACCCCTTTTCTGTTCCATTCAGCTCCTGCTGCAGCTGTGTTTTCTCTCAGCTCCCCAGGACTCGAGCAGAAACACAAATGGGGAGTCATAGGCTTCATATTTGGGTTATCCAAGGAGGATCTCCCCATGCTGTAGAACAATCTAGGAATATCCAGCTATGTGCTGCGTGTTTTCCTTGGCTATGAATTCCCCAAACCCTAGCTTAGGCTTCAGTGTTCCCCAAGTCACCTCCCCTGCCTCAAAGTCCCTCTCTCTTGCCAACCTGGCTTTCTCCTTCCCTCCTCAGGAGCAGCATAAATAAAGACCACTCACGTTCCTGATCTGCCATTACCTGGCCTCTCTGTCAACTAACACGAATCCTCCTGCCTTTGTACCTCTGCCTTTCCTTTCCTCAAGCAATGACCTCACAAGGGACTAGTCTCCAACCCCAGCTCTTCCCCGGCCCCGAGGCAGAGATGTGGCCCAGCCCAGCTTCTGTCTCTGCAGTTCTCGGAAGCAGTCACCTAATGAGGGCAGCCAGTCTGCAGAAGCCATTCTCCACTCCTTGACCTTTAGCGGGGTTCCACCTCTGCCTCCACTCCCTGTGACTAGTACGCACACCCCACCCCACAGCCTAGGTTCCACTGTCCACCTGTCCAGACTTGCCTTCTGTCCTGCTACCTGATGTGCCCAACCCAGGTCATCCCCTGTGGTAGAATGCCTCACTTTAATCAGAGAACAGCAGGAAGAAAATTCCAGAGGGGGCAACTTCCCTTTGTCTCAACGACTGACATCCCTTCTCCAGCTGAGGCCTGATTCACCACACACCAGTTTTTCCATCATGCAGAATAAGGATCTGAGAGTTGGCTCTGCTCTCTGAGGTTTGATGGCAGGACCCGATCCCAGGCCACATTCCACAGAGATCCTACCTCTACCCAGACAGCCCTTCTTCCCACAGGCACCTCCAGTCAGGTGACTCAAGGGGCTCCCCTGATCTTCAGGGCCACAACTGCTGGGACATGGCCCTGAACTGTAAGAGGACAGCCTTGCCCGCAGTGTTTGGGAAGGCCGGATCCTAGTTTAGTGATGTGGGCAGGAAAACAAACCAGTACAGCTAGTAATCAGGGTGTTTTACCACTGGCACGCTAAGCGTAGAGGGAGGGGTCCTCCACATAGCCTGGTGCTGGAACAGCATCAACAGGAGAGAACTAGAAACCACTACAACCACTGGTCAATCTGCAAAACTCAAGGTTGATCCCCAGCTCCACGACCAAAGTGTGTGTGTGTGTATGTGTGTGTGTGTGTATGTGTGTGTGCGTGTGTGTGCTCGTGTGTGTATGTGTGTGTGCGTGTGTGCATGTGGGGAGGACCGATTAAAAATTAGTCTATCCGTATTTGTTATTACAAGCAGTAATGTAAACAGAAACTTGCTTGTTCATTTCCCAGCCACCCAGACCCGAATAATCACCCAGAATCTATATTAATTACAACACTGTTTGCCCAATAGCTTAGGCATCTTTCTAGCTAACTCTATTAATCTGTACATAACTATGAAGCTGTGGCCTACCATTAAGGTTCTGACATCTGTCTCCTTTGGCAGCTTCACCTTGACTTCACCTACTCTATATATCTCTGTTCTGATTTCCTGCTAAGTCATTGACTAAAACAGCTTTATTCATCAACCAATAAAAGCAACACATACAGAGAGACATCCTACATCATCTCCTCTTTTCTGTCTAATTAAAAAGGAAGGTTTTAACTTTAACATAGTAAAATTACATATACAAAGCAGTTATCAAGCAAAAATTTTAGTTATAATATTTAGTCCATTTATATTTGGCAAATTAAGGAAAATACACTATTATATACCCTATCTTTGTAAGTTTAAAATTTTATATCTAATTTATCCTTTATCACAACTAAAGAAAACTATAACTATCTGTCTTCAACTCTTCAAAGACCCCAGAAGGATACCATATTACCTAAGTAAACAGGAACTTCCAAAGCTCTGGATTGACAGAGACATCATGCTGCCTGGACAGTCTCTCAAAGTTCTTCTCTCACGTTAGAGCATCCGTCTTCAGCCTCCAGGCCCCTAGTATCCAGCAGAATTTTCCATGAAGCAGGAAATTTGAAGATCTGTTCTGTCTTGTAATAGCAAAGTTCATCAGTTACTTTCTTCTGTGTGCTGCAGAAAGTCTAGCAGACTCTTTCATGAAGCAGGAAGCCTGAAGGGCTGTCTCACCTTCTTTAGGCAACTTCAGCACTCATTTTTCTCTAGGTCCTGCATGTCCAGATCATACAGAATACCATCAAGCAGTCCAGACAAGAGTGGTTTTGTGCTGAAATGGCTAGCCTTGTCACATTGAAGGCAAATTCCATAACGAGTTTCTTCAATGTCCATCTGCCAGAAGCAGATTTGTCTCATTGTCAAGAAAAGTCTAAGTTCTTAAAACCTTTTAAATACCATATTCTGTAGGTCTTTGAAGTGTTGAAGATTATCTATCTAACTGAAATATATCTCTGTATATCTAGAAAGCCTAACTAGCATGACTACAATTTGACTATTATAGATGACTATCTATTAATCTGTATTTCTTAATTATACATTACATTTTTAAATGAGCTACACAAACATAATACCTTAAACAAGAGCAGAAATACATATACACAGTGTAACAAATCAACCTTAAATTTGTATCAATAGACCAAGATTTATACCAATGAAAAGTATTCATCTCTATATCATATCCCCCTTTGTTCTTTAGAAAAACATTGCCTGTAACCACTAACCAATTATAATCAACCCCCTTTAAATGAAAACAAATATTTATAAACAATAATATTGGGAATCTAGGCATTGTTTTCTCCAAACTGCTTCCAGCTGTTTGTTGGAAGAAGTATTTTTAGGGTTCATGGAGCACTTTTGGGGGGGTCTTAGTCTATCAAACCACATTAGCCTGGAAGGAATCCATAGGTTCTCATCTTCTGTAGGAACAAAGTAACATATCCTTAGTCCCAAATTCTGAAGTCAAGATACCTTTAAAATATGTATGTTCGTTTATCTTAGCAACCCCTAGATTCAAATATTTCTCTGTAGTCAAAAAATTCAAAGAAAACACAATAATATACATAATCCAGACTCTCTGTGTATATTCCATCTTTCTGTGGTTTATTTTTCACTCTATTAACTTTTAATATTTATTTTATTATCTTTACTCCTTTAATCTATGACTGTCTATACTCCTTTTCTCTCTCTCCCAAGCCTACATACATTTTTTAAAATATATTGTGGCTCATACAGAGGTTTATTTTTGTCTGAATTTGTCTTAATTTTGTATCTGTAATCATTTTCTGATCAGGAACAACTTTTTTTTTAAGGTTAAGCAGATGTGGATAGGACTGACTCCTCAGCCTTGCCTGTTGGGTCCTCCCCATCCAACATGGTGGAGGTATGTTCATCTCCTCTGCTAGCCATGCTTACCACCCCTGCTCCAGGGACACAGCAGGTCTACGTCGCCATTAAGCAACTAGTAGCAGGCTGCTCACAAACCCCATTTACGTGAAGGACCTCCCAAAAGAGCCAGAGTTCGTTCTGGCAGCACAAACCAGGAAGCCACCATTTCTTAAAGAAGTCACACAGTTTTTGCTGCTAATACTGAGTCAGGAAACCTTCTCTTAAATGAATTGTGCCTCTGCTTGCCTCTAGCAAACATAGTCTATCCGAGAAAATGCTGCTACCGAGAAGCCATGCTTAACTCTGTTCTTTTGTGTCTAGAATTCCTTCCCAAGCTCTCTCAGGTTTTATGTGGATGTAGTTGCCTCACATTGGACACCATTATGTAAACGGAGACTTGCTTGTTCATTTCCCGGCTTCCCAGACCCAAACAATCACACAGAATCTATATTAATTACAACACTGTTTGGCTGAGAGACACCATGGAGCCGCCCAGAATCAGACATGCTGGATCTTTCCTGGTAAACCATTGCCATGTGGCGATGCATAGATTAATAGAAATGGGCTAAACTAAGGTGTAAGGGTTAGCCAATAAGATGTTAGAGCTAATAAGCCAAGCAGTGATTTAATGAACACATTTTCTATGTGATTATTTCAGGGCTAAGGTAGCAGGGAGGCTGGGATGAACAAGCGGGCCCTCTCCTGTGACATTTGGCCAATAGCTTAGGCGTCTTTCTAGCTAGCTTTAGTTAATTTACATCTTAACCCATTTCTATTAATCTGTGTATCACTATGAGGCTGTGGCTTACCTGTAAGGTTCTGGCATCTCTCTCCTTCAGCAGGTACTTGGCGTCTCCTGATATTGCCTTCTCTCTCTCTCTCTCTCTCTCTCTCTCTCTCTCTCTATATATATATATATATATATATATATATCTGTTTTTATTTTCTGCCTAGCTGTACTCTGCTAAGTCATTGACTGAAACAGCTTTATTCATCAACTAATAAAAGCAACACATATGCAGAGGGACAAACAAAGGGGAGCGTGCTTCAGACTCAGGTCTCATGCTTCAGACTCGGGTCTTGTGCTCACATCCTATGGGACTCAAATTCTCCAAACTCTTTCGAGTGCCAGGTGCCAGCAGTCATGCATGTGCAGGCTGGGTTTGGAGACCAAGCCACCCCCAGAACGTTCTGCACAGGAGAGGATCACTCTGAAAAGTTAAGGAGTCACGTGTGGTACCTCCACCAGCTCCGGAGGCTGAGGCAGGAGAATCTGCACAAGTTTAAGGTTAGCCTAGGTTACATAGAGAATTGCATGTCATCCTGGACAACACAGCCAATTCCAAGCCAGCTTTTATAAATAGTGAAACACTATCTATTTAAAACATTAAATGAAAGGACAAGATGTGAGAGACCAAAAAAAAAAAAAAGCACATTTTGCTGGGAGACAGGCAAAGACCCTATCCTTATGGGATTTACAGACCAGTAAAACAAAAGGAGCGAGGGGCGGGGCTTTAAAGCTCTGCCGCCTTCACATAAAGCATCGCTTCTACCTCTGTTTGGGAAGGCGTAGCTTTTTATTATAAATGTAATGATGCCCATCAAAGAAAATGAGAACTGTCAGAAATTACTCATGTTCAGGGGCAGCATAATGCCGTGATGCTTGCCTTCCTGCTCATCCATTAATCTACCCACTTCTGACATCACTGAAAACAATTCCACATAAGCCTGTGTGTAATGCCTTTTCCACATGACCTGACTCTAGACAACAATCAACTCCTCAGACCCAAGGTCTGAGTAACCAAGACACAGAATAAATTGTGTAAGGTAGTCTACTTCATTCGCTTCCAACTTTTCTTTTCTTTCTTGGTTTTTAGGGTTTTTAAAATTTGTTTGTTTTCATTTGTCTTTGTTTTTTTCTTGAGACAGGGTTTGTCTGTGTAGTCCTGGCTGTCCTGGAACTCGCTCTGTAGACCAGGCTGCCGTTTATAAATATTCATTTATGAATTTGAATATTGAAAGTAACATGATGGTGAAATCATGGAAAATCAGAATGGGCAACAGCTTTGTCCACCCCTCCAAGCATTTTCCCAAGGACGAGACGGGACAAATCACTTGGGAATACCCAGGTTATGTTAGAGTCTTTCTATTTTAATTCTTGAACACAACACTTCCAAGAACCGGAAACTGTCTTCTTCAGGTGTCCCCCCTGTCCAGGATCTCTTCAGTCTCCTTGGGAAACCAAAAGGTGAAATCCAGCGGTGATGTTACAAGCGGAGGTTTCCTTTGCCCTGGTTACAAGAAAGCACTCTCCTTGTTCCGTGAGTAACAGCTTTCTCTGCCGCTTCACCTTCTGATGAGTAATTGGGAAGAGGCTTCTCGGCTTGAACCTTGTCAGGATGATCTGTGCCAAGGCACTTGAAAAGATCTTGAAAGGCTCAAAACTTAGAAAAGAAAAGAAAGACATATGACAAAACAAGACAGACAGACAGGCTGGTAAGCTCTCAGCACAGGGCCAGCACATGGCAAAGGGATCAGGAAATGGCGTGTATTCACTCAATAGAATCCAATGGGCCCCTTCCATAAACAAGGCTCCGTGCTGGGCCCCAGGAACCTGTCAGTGACTAAGATGGCTACAGTTGCTGCCTTCAAACTGGTCCTGACTGTTGGCCAGGATAGCCTTAGGCACGATTACCCAAACAAGAGGTCATCAGAAGTGTCCAGTACTGGGGCAGGGGGTAATCAAAGAAACACTGGGGATTAAGAAGGAGAAATAACCACCAATAAAATGAGAATTTTAGCCAAGTGTACTATCTTGTCAGCTCAGTTCTCCAGAGACTGAGGCAGGAGGATCTCAAGTCTGAGGCCAGCCATAGCAAGAAAGGGCTACCTACTGTGATTCTCATTCAGAGAGGAAAAAAAATAGAATTTCAGAGCCATGTTGGGCAAAGGCAACCACCAAGGGCAGTAGCTGAAGGAGGGGCTCAAGGATTCTTGGCAGTCCTTTGCCTGGGAACCCTGAGAAGGGCCTGGCCCAGAGCCCCGGCAACCAAGCGTAGACGCCAAACCTCTTTGCCAGGACATTGCTGACTGTGCTACTACGTGTACTACAGTCCTGTAGTGCCTGTACTACATGTACTATGGTACCATGCCTGGAGTGTACTGGACAATCAGTTCTAGAGCCTGGAAAGGGCCTGGAGATTGACACACACATATACACACAGAGACAGAGACATGGGTCATCCTTGAATGCCCCCCCTTTTGTTGTGCTCAGGGGCAGCTTATATAGTGTTCTGGCCATGCCCCAGCTCTCGGGATCTTTCAGCTGCAGACCCACCAGAAAACAATCCCATCTCGTGCTCAGAGCAGCTGCAAACACAGGAAAACAAGTTGTTTTGCTCAGAGCAGCTGCAAGCATAGGGAAAACAAGTTGTTTACAGGAAACTCAGGGTCTGGTGGTCTGCAGTCCCCAACACATAGCAAAGGTAAGGAGCATGGTGAACCAGATGGGAAGCCCAGCAGAGACCCTGACCTGCAAGATCCGGTCAGCCGCTCAGAGGTGGGCACCTGCTGTGTGCCATTTAGGGACCTTGGTAAGGAGCCAAGACAAGAAGGGTGTCGGCAAGGAGAGGACAAGGAGGAGGCAGAGATGGATGGGTGAAGGTGAACTAACAGCAGGATGGAGACCGGCGGGGCGGATCTGGAGGACTCAGGGGTGGCACGGCCTGAAGCGGGTGGCTGAGGGAAGGGAGACTATGCTGGGAATGCATGGCCAGGACGGGGCTGTGACAGCAAAGATGACGAAGGTGACGAGGACAGGTGAGGACAATCTCAGTGACAGGAGGAATGGGAATGGCTAACAAGTGACGGTACTGGGGTGGAGGCGGCAGAGGGATGGCAGGATTGGCTAGCATTAGTAACCACCTTGGGCACGGGACTGAGGAAGGTAGGAACCTGATGGGAACTGGTTGCGTGACCACACGGGCACGAAAGAAAGAGTCGGGGATTGTGATGCAGGCAGGGATGATGGTAGGGATGACAAGTAAGTGACAGGATCCAAGAGGAGTGATGGCCATCAAGGTGACCCAGGGAGACAGGAAATGTGGGTGGTAATGATGTGTATGCTGACGGTGCCTTAGAGATACTCATCCCCCTCCCCGGGCCTGTTTCGACATCCGAACTGTTTCCTAGGCCTCGGGTCCTGCCTGTGACTCAGTGCTATCTATCAGCTATGTCACCGATACGATCTCCAGGCGCAGCCAGAGCCATGAGGGCGGGCTGAGGGCTCTCCCTGGCTGTGCCCAGGCTCTTGGAGGGATTCAGGTATGGAATCTCGGTGTCATTTGCTGCCTCCTCCCTTCTGGGTCAATAGCCACCCTCAGCTGTGTTCCACCAAGGTTCTCTTCTGTCTGAAGAATGCAACTTTTGCCACACCTTTCTTACCGAAGCCTGTCTGTTCTTCATGGCTTCATCCACCGCTCACCCCGTTAGAAATTTTCTGCCTTTCCAAAGCTTTCTCATAAAGGAGGAGAAGTAGGTGGAGGAGGTGGAGAAGGAGGAGAGAGAGAGAGAGAGAGAGAGAGAGGTGGGCTTTGGGGCTGGAGTATGAACAACCACATCTATTCATCTTAAAGCTGTTGATTGAGCCCCTTGTAACATACTGCGGGGTGGGGGAGGGGACTGACTTTTATAACCAGGTCCTGTTTGCCTGTCTCCACGAGGCTGCATCTGGAGGGACAAACTTGCAAATACAGTTGCATCGGGAGTGTTATTTACCTGTAATTGAGGAATAAAGCTACTCTTTATTGGGTTTTGACACAGGGTCTCATTCAATAGCTATGGCTGTAGGCCAGACTGACCTCAAACCTGCAGCAGCTCTCCTGCCTCAGTTTCCCGAGTGCTGAGATTACAGGCATGAGCCACCACATGCAGCAATCCTCTTCTTAAATGCAGAAGAGAATGACAGAAACCGCAGGTCTATGACCCCTCTGACGTAGTCAAAGGAAGGCATGGTGGGGCACTCCTGCAATCTCAGTCCTTGGAAGGCAGAGACAGGAGGACCAGAAGCTCAAGAAAAGCCTCAGACATAGAGTGGGTGTGACTCCAGCCTGGGCTAATAGAGACTCTGTCTCAAACAAACACCCCTAAGCAGCCATTAGCTTAAAAACAAACAAAGGGCCACAGCAGGCTGTTGGGCCACAGGCTAGGGCGCTAAATGGGGCTAAGTTACCAACAAACTAAAATTATTTCTTTATGTGTATAAGTATTTCACCTACATATATGTCTGTGCACTATGTACATGCCAGGTGCCCACGGAGACCAGAAAACGGTGTTCAATCCCCTGGGACTGGAGTTACAGTTGGTTGTGAGCAACTGTGTCAGCGCTGAGAATTGAACCGAGGACTCCAGAAGAACAGTCAGTGCTCTATCAGCTGAGCCATCTCTCCAGCCCAACTGAAATGATTTTGAAGAACAATGCCTTGAATACTCAACTGGACTGGGTTGGGCTTGAACATGCTGAACTCCTCTGTATCCCTGAACTGTGACACAGTTTGTGTTGACACAGACCTATCTGCTAGACAGGAAAGAGTCGTCCCCCTCTGCCCCCGTACCTGCTCCCTTCCATTTATCTATCTGTCTGTCTATCTATCTATCTATCTATCTATCTATCTATCTATCTATCTATCTATCTATCTATCTGTTCATGTATTTATTTATTCAAGACAGAGTTTCTCTGTGTAGCCCTGACTTTTCTGGAACTCAATCTGTAGACCTGGCTAGCCTGGATCACCGAGATCCACCTGTCTCTGCCTCCTGAGTGCTGGGATTAAAGACACGCACCACCACCAACTTTCTTTTTAAGATTCATTTTTTAAAAATTTATGCTGGGCTGTGGTGGGACATGCTTTTAACCAGGAGGCAGAGGAAGGCAGATCTCTGAGTTCAAGGACAGCCTGGTCTATAGTGTGAGTCCCAGGACAGCCAGGGCTGTGACACAGAGAAACCCTGTCTCGAAAAATGAAAATGAAATATTTGTGTTTGTGTGTGCAAGTGGGTATGTAGATGCCCACAAAAGTTAGAAGGAAGCCTCCAGAATCCCTGGAGCTGGAGTTACTGGTGATTGAGAGCAACCTGATGTGGGTGTAGGCCCTGACTCCAGTGCTCTCACGGTGGCAATTGCTCCTAACGGCTGCTGAACTATCTTCCCAGCCCACGCAGCCGCTTGTGCCTGATTTCTCTCTCTCTCTCTCTCTCTCTCTCTCTCTCTCTCTCTCTCTCTCTCTCTCTCTCTGTGTGTGTGTGTGTGTGTGTGTGTGTGTGTGTGTGTGTGTGTGTGGGGAGGGTCTCACAATATATGCCTCAAAGTCTTATCATCCTGCTTCTGCCTTCTGAGTGCCAGGATTACCACACCAGGCTCTTTATTCTTCAGTGGGATGTGGAGGAAAAGCAGACATTCCGTATCTGGGCTGTGATGTGGGATGCCCCTCTGCATGCTGTGAATATGTTTTATTACCATCGGTTAAAAAAGAGGCTGCTTTGGCCAAGGCAGGGCAGGATATAGCTAGACAGGAAATCCAAATGGGGATAGAGGGAGAAAGAAGGTGAAATCAGGGAGACTCCAGCCAACCAGCTACAAGGAAACAAGACATGTAGAAAATGAGGTAATGCCACAGTGACGTGGTGATACATAGATTAATAGAGAAACCCTGTCTCGAAAAACCAAAAAAAATAAAAAAAAATAAAGAAATGGGTTAATTTAAGTTGCAAGAACTAGCCAATAAGAAGCCTGAGCTAATAGGCCAAACAGTTTGTAATTGATATTAAGCCTTAGAGTGGTTATTCAGGAACTGGTGGGGTGGGGAAAAAACTTCCAGTTCCAGGGTTGCTATGGCATGATCCTGGGGAGTTAGGGTCTAAGCCAAGGTCATGGCAGAAATGCTAGGGCCTCCACTTTTCCCTCTTTGAAACAATTAGGATCCATTCAGGACAGAATTATGTTTCTGGCAGGCTTTCCACATCCCTCCAACTTCTTCTTCAACCAAAGTTTGGTTTACACCCGTTTTTCTAACTCATTTAAATCTCTGTGGTAGCTTGAATGTAATTGACCCCCATAAATTCATAGGGAGAGGCAGGATTAAGAGGCGTGGCTTTGTCAGAGTAGGTGTGGCCTTGTTGGAGGAAGGTGGTAACGTGGGGTGGGTTCTGAGGGCTCCTTTGCTCAAGCTTCCCTCAGTGTGCCACTCAGACCAGTTCCTGATGCCTGCTGGTCAAGATGTAGGACTCTCAGCTCCTCTCCAGCACCTGGCCTGCCTGCATGCCACTGTGTCACACCATGATAGCAGACTACATCTCTGAAACTGTAAGACAACCTAATTAAATTTTTTCCTTTATAAGAGTTGTCATGGTTGGGGCTGGAGAGATGGCTTAGCAGTTAAGAGTACTGGCTGCTCTTCTAGAGGACCCAAGTTCAACTACCAGCACCCACATGGAACTCATAACTGCCTGTAACTCCAGTTTCAGGGGCTTCAAGGGATCCAACACCTTCACACAGACATGCATGTAAGCAAAACATGAATGCACATAAGTAAAAATAATAAATTTTAAAAATAGTTGCCATGGTCATGATGTCTGTCTCTTCACAGCAATAGAAACCCCAACTAAGACAATCTCTTAATTCTTATTTTATTTTTTATTTTATGTATACAAGTTTTCCCTGCCTGTATGACTGTGAACCACATGTGTGCCTGTTGTCCGTGGAAGACAGCATAGGATTCCCTAGAACTGGGGAGTAACATGCAGGTGGTTGTGAGCTGCCATGTGGGTGCTGGGCACCAAAGCTGGGTGTTCTAAACCACTGAATCATCTCACCAGCCCCAATCTTCTCATTTTTGTAAGTGACCTTCCATGTCCTTCTCATAGGCAAATCCTCTGCTGCTGCTGCTCAGGTACCTTACCCTCTTTCCCTTGAATCTAAGGTGTTAGCATCCCTGGAAAGAACTGGAGAATCTTAGCGCTGAAAGGAAGCTGGGACTCGGATCATCTCACGGAACACCCAGGTGGTACTAAAGGGAAACTGAGGCAGAACTGAGGTGGTAGAATCTTCCCTGACTCTTATAGAAGTCAGGGGCTCCTGGCACTCAGGCTCCTCCCCATGTGACATTCCTCTGCTCTCTGTCTAGAGTGAACTAGCCCTCAGCAGCCCCTCGCTGCTTCCCCAGCTGGGTGGGGAAGAGCTCACCTGGGCCACTTCCCAGAAGCTCTGTAGCCTCCTTTCCAGTCTCACCTGGTCTTCGGAGCTCCACCACCACTTACCAGCTCATCCACGACACCTGCTCTGTCTCCAGGTCCTTACACAAGCTGTCACCCACCGGGAAGACCACAGCTATTTCCTTCTCTGCCTTCAGATCACACTATGCTCACGGGGAGAAGGTCTAATTTCATGGCAGGGGATTTGAGCCTTCTACACCCTACATTTAATTAAATGCTAAACTTTTGTTTTTTCCTTTTCCAGCTTTATTTAGAAAACCAAGTCCAGGTTTCAGTGTTCCTGTCCCCTCCCCATGCCCTCCCTTTAAATATTTTGCTTTGAAACAGTGCGAACTGTGAGGAGTTTGCCCGAGTTCCAGTTGATGGCAGCTCATGTCGGAAGGGACAGAGTTATTAAAGAAAAGACTGCATGGCCCAGACTTCAGCAATAATAAAAAGCCTGTGAGAAGAAAAACAAAGTAATTTAGACGATTTAATATTATCAAAGCAATTTAGTCAAAAGCAGACAAAGTTGAAGTACATGCAGTCAGAACTGAATATTGTAATATGATAGGGCTGGGAAGTATTTTAATGGATGTCAATGAACCTACTTCAAGCCCCCAGAGAAGGAACAAAAGGTACATTAAAAATGTATTCCATGTGTATGGGTTCATGGACATATGGGTCTGCATGTATGTAACTCCAGTCCTGCATGCCTGGTTCTGTGGAGGCCAGAAGAGTTTGTTTGATCCCCTGTGAGCCTCTGTGTGGGTGCTGGGTACTGAGCCTGAATCCTCTAGGTGCTCTTACCCACTGAGCTATCTCTCCAGCCCACATTTTGTGTTTTGTTTTTGAGACAGGCTCTCACTGTGCAACCTTGGCCACTCTGAAACTCACTCCGTGGACCAGGCTGGTTGGCAGCTCACAGAGATCCGCCTGCCCCTGCCTCCCGGGAGCCAAGACTAAGAACATGTGCCACCACACTAAGGTCCTTTTTGAGAAGAACTGAGAAAGTTCCTCAGAGCTAAGTGTCACAGACATGAGCATCTAGGAGAACTTCCAAGACATTCCCGCTGACTTTAGTTCCACTTAGGCAAGCCCTTAAGACTAAGTACATCTCATGGTTACAAAACAATCGGTTTGGGGGCTGGGGAGAGGGCCTAGTGGTTAAGAGTGCTGGAGTCCCAGTTCCCCAGTGGTGGCGCACAACTATCTGTGACTCAGTTCCAGGGGATTCCTCTCCACTTCTCATCTCCCTGGGTATCAGACGTGTGGGTGGAATACACACATATATTCAAGCATGCACACACATACAAAAATTAATACATACATTTTTTTAAATGATCACCAGTTTATTTTGATTCTGTTAAAAAATGTTTTGTAACTATTAAAATAATTTTAAAAAAAAAAAGGTGGGCAGCGGTGGCGCATGCCTTTAATCCCAGCAGAGGCAGGTGGATCTCGTGAGCTCAATGCCAGCCTAGCCTACAAGAGCTAGTTCCAGGACAGGCTCCAAAGCAACACAGAAAAACCCTGTCTCGAAATAAATAAATAGATAGATAGATAGATAGATAGATAGATAGATAGATAGATAGATAAATAAAATAATTTCTAACAGGAAGGAAGGAAGAAGGAAGAAGGAAAGGAAGGATGGAGGCAGGAAAGGAAGAAGGAAGGAAGGCAGGCCATTAGAATCCCCCATGTAGCCTAAGCTGAATTCCTTTTTGTGGTCCTCTTGTTTCAGCATCCCCAGTGCTGGGATTGTTGATGTGCAACACCACACCCAACTTCAGACATTTTGAGCCAATAATCCTTTTACACAATCTCTTCTTTTTAAGGTTATTGTTTATTATGTGTGCATGTATGCCGCACATGTGCAGGTGCCTTCCAGAGGACGGAAGAGACATGGATCCCAAGGAGCTAGGGTTACAGGTGACAGTGAGCTAGGTGTGGGTACCAAACTTGGGTCCTTTGGCAGAAGAGCAAGCCCTCCTAACTGCAGAGCCACCTCTTCAGCCCCTGAGCCAGGAGTCAACCTGTACTCGCATTTTTTTTTCTTGGTTTTTCGAGACAGGGTTTCCCTGTAGTTTCTAGAGCCTATCCTGGAACTAGCTCTTGTAGACAAGGGTGGCCTCGAACTCAGAGATCTGCCTGACTCTGCCTCCCGAGTGCTGGGATTAAAGGCGTGTGCCACCACCACCCGGCTTGTACTCACATTTTGTGATGGGCCCTACAAATGATGCAGAGACAGTCTTCTCCCTCCTACCCTGGCACTGAAGATTGAACTCAGGACCTTGTGGAGCTCGGCAACCATTCTACCACAGCTATACAGCCGGCTCTCCCAACATCCTCTGACAGGGTCTTTCTTCAGTTCCTTAAATGAGACTGAAGTTCAGCACAGCTCAGTTTCCAGTTGGGAATCCATTTTATCTCTTGGGGCCAGAAGGAGTCACGTGACTTAGACTAAGCCAGTCAGATCTGAGTTAGGCATTGGCCAAGCTGGTCCAATCCGGGCACAGTTGGGGTGTGAGAGCTGTGACAGAGATATGCCCTGCTGACATTAAAGCAAGGGGCTAGCCTGAGAACCACCACTCTGAGAGGATCCAGACTTACCTGAGGCTGCCCGCATTGAGGGGAAAGGGCAGAGATGGGACCAGGTGAACGCTGGCTCTGCAGTTTTAATCTGGCTTTCTCAGCCCTCTCAGCTGGCGGCCATTATTACCTACGGCGTGCTGTTAGAAGTCATTTTGCATCCAGTTACTTCCTGCTAGATGTTGTTCTTTGTATCTTGTTCGTCATAATATTGTCAATCCTGACACTTATCTTGGTCTGATAAAAGAGGATGCTTGAGCCAAGGGTGTGACTCACTGACAGAATGCATACCTTAGCATGCAGTTCCATCCTCCGCAACACGCATGCCCTTGGCCTGGTGGGATACACTTGTGATGCCAGCATCTGAGAGGTAGAAGCAGGAAGATATGGAATTCACAGTCAGCCTTGGCTATATAAAGAGTTCAAAACCAACCTGGGCTACATGAGACCCTGTGCCCCCCACAAATAAAAAGGAATATCTGAAGAGCAAATAAACAGATGAATTAGTCCAAACCCTCTGCAAAAAGGCCAAGGGGGAATGGGCAGCAAGATGGCTCAGTGGATAAAAAGCCTGGTGACCAGAGTCTGAGCCTTGGAATCCATGGTGGAAAGAACTAACTCCCAAAATTGCCCTTTGACCTTCATGTGCAGCACATGGACACACACACACACACACACACACACACACACAGAATAATAAGTTAAAACTGAAAAAAATTAAAAGGACCAAGTATGAGCAGCACACCTTCAATCCAAGCACTTAGGAGGCAGAAGCAAGCAGGACTCTATGAGTTTGAAGCCAGTCTGGTCTATATAGTGAGTTCCAGGACAACCAGAGCTACACAAAGAGATTTTGTGTCAAAATAAATAAAAAATAAAATAACTCTTACCTCTTCTTTCCTAGCTAGGCCCCAGATCCCTGGCGCAGCCCAAAGCAGTCTTTCTCCATTCTCCTGAGGCAGGGGTGCTGGGAGGTTTCTTTCAGAAATCAAATAGCAGGAGACACGTCCTGCCCTGACGATTCAGAGCCGGACCGGCCACTGCCTACCTAGCAGTTTCATTCGAGTTCCCTGTGTCTTGAGACTCACCTTTCTGCTCTGTGGAATGGAAGCAGGGTACAAAGACGACTTCAGACTCACGGCTGCCAAGGACTCTCCTCTTCCATGTGACAGGCCGGTATTTCTTCCTGTTGAATGGTGAGGATTTAGTCAACCCTGCTATTTGCTTCTCCAGCAAGTATCTACTGACAGCTTCTGAGTATCCCACCCAGGTAATGAGACTCAGACTCCGGGAGATAATTGATAAAGCAGGAGGGTCTCAGGTTCAAGGCCAGTTTGGGCTACCTAGTGAGGCCATTTCAAAGAAGGAACATCAATCCTGGCCTCTTTACCCTTCCTCTGAAAATTTCATCTTTAATCTCAAAATCTAAAGACTTCCCCAATGCCACTTCTTTGTTTAAGATGTATTTGTTTTTCTTTCATGTGTACAAGTGTTTTGCCTGTGAGTGTACATGTACGTCATATGTGTGCAGTACTGACAGAGACCAGAAGAGGGCATTGGCTCCCCTGGAATTCTGTAGCCGGTTGTGAGCCACCACGGGAGCGCTGGGAACTACACCTGGTTCCTTGGAAGAGCAACACTTGCTCTTTAGCTCTGAGCCATCTCCCCAACTCACCAAACTCACCCTTGACCTCAGTGGCTATGCACAGTGTCACACACACCCCCTCGTGTCTCTTTACCCCACACTTACTCCCGTGACACTTCCAGTTACTCCCATTCACAAATGGGTGGCTTCAGGCTCCCTCCAGGGAGGAGTGTGGGTGTAAACGTGAGTGTGAGTGAACCTAGGAGTGTCTACACATGCTTAAGCGTGAACGTAAGGATGTCAGTGCGGGCATGTAAGGGTGTCGGTGCACCTGAGTGTTGTGGCGTGTGTCTGAGTGTACAAATGAGTAACTATTGCTGCCTTGAGATCAGAGGAGAGTGATTACTCCAGATGACCTTCACAAGATTGAACCCATGAACGTTTCCCCTGGAAGCGGGAAGGACAATGAGGTTCCCTCCTGAGGTTATATAAATTGGGGGACTTTTCTTCGGTGGAGTTGCTGCCTATAAGTTTCCCATGCTCCTGGTAAGCAACCCCAATTACACTCCAGAAGACCAAGCTAGACTTGGTTAGAATTGTTTCTTTGGTCTGTCCTTGATTCCTTATCTAGGATGAACACTTGTTCTGTTTCCCCAAGAAAAATCACACAGCACTGAGTTGATGTCAGGATAAGAACATACTGCATGTATGAAAGTCAATGCCAAGTGTGGAATGCGTATTGGGAAGGGCTGAGGGGTGTAAATGGGTCAGTGTGAATATTCGCACACTCAATTAGTCCCAGGAGGTGTTTTTCCTCTTGTGTGTACATGGCTCCAAGGACTGAACACGTTGCAAGCAATCCCTTTGTCTGATAAAGGGACGACTTTGTCCATGGGTCAGGGGTCAAACTACTCTTCCCAGCTCTTACAGGAAACCAAGGATCTCTCAGCTAAAGGTTACCTCTATCAGGAAGGAGCCGCCATAGTCTGAGATCTGCAGCTGGCTGCAGATTCAGGCCTGGCACCTCCTCCCCTCCCTCAGCAGGTTTCCTGCCAGGCTTGGCAGTGACCTGAGCAGAGAAGCAGAAGGTATAGCTTCACATTCCAGGTGCCTCCTCACCTATGGGGGTGCATTTCCTTGGAGACAAGCAGTGAACTATAACCAGATGGTTATCAGGCCTCCGGAGTCCTCTCTTCCTCCCTAACCTCTCCCAGTTCTGAGCAGTAAGGAAGCAAAATTAGAGCTCAGCACAGATCACAGGCGCCTTCAAAACAACGTAGAGGCTGTGGGTGATAGCCTAGGAGTGAAGTTCTTAGCGCACACGAAGCCCTGGCTTCCATCCATAGCACCGTGGTGGGGCAGGATATGAGACTCACACAAGTATAATAAGGCTGTACCCAGTGACGTCTTCAAAGCAGGGGACTGATGCATTCAGAAAAGTTGGTCTAGGTGATGGGAGTAAGCTTTTCTTTTCTTTTTAAAGATTTATTTATTGTGTATACAATGTTCTGTATGCCTGCAGGCCGGAAGAGGGCACCAGATCTCATCTTGGATGGTTGTGAGCCACCTTGTGATTGCTGGGAATTGAACTTAGGACCTTTGGAAGAGCAGCCAGTGCTCTTAACCTCTGAGCCATCTCTCCAGCCCCCTGGAGTAAGGTTTTCTACCCAGAGAACCCCAAAGACAGGGAAAGGTCACACTCGTCCCTCCCTGATACAGCATCCTCTCTCACACTCAGCTGGCACTTTGACTAAGACGTTGAATGGAGCAGGGAGCTGGAGATTTTAGGTTAGATTGTTCTCAACCCCACCTCCAAGCTCCTGGTGTTGGAGGGATGGGTGTCTCGTTTCTAAGCCCTTCTGTTCAGAGGAGGAGGCCTGTCTTACCATCAACACCCCACCTGGCTGTGTCCCTTCCCCCAGTGCGTGTTAATTCCGTTCATCCTCACCTCTTGCAACCTAAGGGTGTAGGTACCATTATTACCCCCACCTTACAGATACAGAGCCAAACCACAGAAAGGGATCCAGCAGAAGCACGCGGGATCCTTACTGGCCTTCGTTCAGAATGATGGGCCCCAGCCATTGGCCTTCATTCAGAAGGAGCAAGATAGGCAACATTCTAGAACTCAGAAGATGGATTCTTGGAAGAAGTGCCAATACCTTGACCTTTCTCTCTCACCCTCCTTGCCCTCTTATTTCCTAGATATGCCTCCTGCTTGCCAAAGTCGACTGGAAACCAGGGCAAGAGGTGATGCAGTTTATGGAGGTTAGTCTCCTGGGCACAGAGCAGAGTGGAGACTGCAGCCAGGCTAACAGAGACTCCTGCCTGCCCATGGCTTGTTGCTGGCAAGGGTTAGCTTGCATTCCTGGAGACCTGGAGGTCTGGATTGGGATCTGCTCTTTTTCTTTGTGATCCAAAGAGACAGTCAAGTCCAGCTCTTGCTTTCTCTGATGAGGAGGTGTTCCTTTGAAGACCACCCTCACCAGCAACCATGCCTAAGCCAGTCTCTGTCTCTGCTGCTGGTACCTTGCTTATGGCCAAAGCTCCAGGGCACACAGACCCTCCCTGGGTCCCTGAGCAGGCTCCTCCCAGACAATAGGCAGACACGCCCACTCGTCTGCCCTCTTAGGGCTTAGGCATCCTATTGCCCTTTAGGGAGTGGGCAGCATCTCAGTGCTGCCTTCCTTCACACTTCCACCCTTCCCTGGGACAACAGCTCAGTAGCTTTCTCTGAAACACAGGCTCCTTCCTCCCTTCCTCGGCCAGCACCCTCCTTGGGGGCTCCAGGCCTTCTCTGGCTTTTAAGGCCATGGTTCTCAACCTTCCTAAGGCTGCGACCCTTCATTCCAGTTCCTCACGTGGTAGTGACCCCCAACCATAAAATTCTTTTGTTGCTACTTTATAACTGTAGTTTTGCTACTGTAATGAATCGTAATGTAAATGTCTGATATGTGACCCCAAATGGGTCACAACCCCCCTGTTGAGAACCACTGCTCTAGGGCCTCTGTACTAGGTGGAGTAAGCTTTTCTCTTGCCTTCCCACCCCACCCAACTCTACCTCACCCAAGTTTCTCCAGGCTTGGGGATGCCCCACCCAGCTTTTTCAGAAAAAAAATCAAGGAGAGTTAGCTGCAAGCCAGAGCTCATTACCAGGAATTAAGAAGACATGCCCTGAAGCATAGATGCTTGTCTAAAGTTACTTGCACTTCAGATAGATACCAAGTACACAGAGAAAAGGACTCAAGTACATGCAGAGATGCCTTTCCCAAGGTACACTAAGAATTAGGCAGAGAGCCAAAGATGAAGAAAGCCAGAGATGCAGACAGCCTGGCATGGTGAGAGAAAGACAGGCCCACAAGGAGCCCTGAGAAATACACCTTTGCCTGTGTATACAGACACAGAGCCAGGTATCCAAATAGCAGCAAATTCAAGTTCCAGAGAGCGGATTGGAGCAAATCAGTGCTTTAAGAAACATGTTAGCAGGGCCGTGGTGGCGTACGCCTTTAATCCCAGCACTCTGGAGGCAGAGGCGGATCTCTGGGAGTTCGAGGCCAGTGTGACCTACAAAGCTAGTTCCAGGATAGCCAGGGCTACACAGAGAAACCCTGTCCCAGAAAAAGAAAAGAAGAAAGATGGCTCCTTCAAAGGGTTTTGTGGCAGGATCTTGACGCATAGAGGAAGAGCCCTCTGTGAGCCCTGAGACGCGGCTGCCCTTCCAGCAGACAATTCTCCCAATTCTCCCTAGCTTCCCCAAAAGTAAATTCTGTGAAATGGAGGAGAAACTTTCCTATAGGAAGTAGAGCGTTTTCCTTCCAGAATTTGCTAATAGCCATAACTTTGCCTTTTCAGAGTGGAGTGTTCATGGGGTGTTCCTAGCCTGGAGGGGTCACTCCTGTCCCCACTAACCGCTCCTGGCTTTAACCAGGTCCAACAGGTCATTCAACATATTTCCTTTCCCACCTCTGCCTTGCACCCTGTGGCCCGGTCTTGCCTGTCATACCCATCCCAAAAGCCTTGTAGAGTCTAGACACAGAAGAACAAGTCCACATGCACACGCAAGCGCACGCACACGCGCGCGCACACACACACACACACACACACACACACACAAGCGCGCGCGAGCTTCCTCCTTCTCCTCTCAGTAAATTCACAATTGTGGAAGGAATCTCAGGTAAAAGATTTTGTTGAGTTCAGTGACCTTTACAAAACAGCTCCCAGCACCTGCTCCTACCCCTGCTCTCCCACCCCACCCCGGTGCTGCGAGTAAAGTCAAGAGGGGTCATTTATTGTCTCCTGTTCTCTGGTCTCTGCTAAGCCCACTTATATTTTTAATTACATTATTGTTGCAATATGTGTGTGTGTGTGTGTGTATAAAGGTGGAACTCAGGGGACAACTTTTGAGGATTGGGTTCTTTCTTTCACCTTTTGGGTTCCAGAGAAGGGTTTCAGGCTTGATAGATGGGTTTCAGGTGCCTTTACCTGCTGAACCTATGTTAAACCTTCTTAAGAATCATCTCCTACTTTTACCCCTTTTATTAACCCCATTGTCACAAATAGAGAAACTAAGATCCAGAGAAAGAACACAAACACACCAGAGAGACTGTGATAAACGTGGATCCCAGGCTCCACCATCTTCTAGTCCTGGCGCCCGAAGGCCTCCTGCCACCCACTAGCTGACTGGCAGGGTTTGAAAGGAAGGATGGAGGGGCAAGACCATGGATGGAAGGGTCCCAAAGAGGAACTGGTAGGGCACACCTTCTCCTCCCAAGGTTTACCACTCTTCCTCCTCAGGGTCTGGGAATGGGACACTCCCTCTGGCTCAGGTCTCTCCAGCATTCCAGACATGCCTGTTGGGAGTTGGGGACGAGGGAAGAGTAGAGATCCACGGAGGAATTGTCTTCTCCCACCCATCCCCAGGTCACAGGCCTAGCCTCCCACCCTTTCTGGGCCTGGGTCTCATCTCTGAAGGGGTTAGGGAGCAAGAGAGAACGCACAATTGTGCAGGCCCAAGAGCCTTTGGCTCCTACAGGGTTAATGCTGCAGGAAGGTTTTCCTCATATTCCTGGTGAAATTTAAGTCAGATAGGGTAAGGAAGCCGGAAATGAGGCACACTTCCTGGGCCCAGGTGTGCCAGGCTAGTCACACAACATGTGCCTTACTGGGCACCGGCATGTCCCGGGCTAATGAGGCAGAAGGGAACTCAAGTAAACACAACAGAGGTTCTTGGTTCAGG
Source organism: Arvicola amphibius (assembly GCF_903992535.2). NCBI lineage: Eukaryota > Metazoa > Chordata > Mammalia > Rodentia > Cricetidae > Arvicola > Arvicola amphibius. The sequence goes on from NC_052057.2 coordinate 94,504,791, forward strand.
CAAGTGAAGTAGGAAAGCCCATAGACCCGGAACATAGCCAGGAGTAAAGATAGAGCGTTGTGATGGGGTGGGTCAGGACAGGGACAGGTTCTAGAGAGCCTGGGAGCACGTGAAGGACTTTGGAATATTCTCAGATGTAGTGAGGACCATGGAAAGAGCCCTGTTCTCAGGGAGGTGCCCTTGAGGAACCTGTGTGGATTGCCCAGATGCAGGGAAGCTTCTGAGAGCCCTGCAGGCAAACTCTAGAAGGAGCTCACACAGCTGTGGAGGTCCCCAGTCTGATTGGCCTCTCGGACCCATAGGGGACTTACCCTATCAGTCCTCCGGGCAGCGCTGCCTGCCTTGGGGGCTCCAAATTTCCTTCCTGGGCAGGGGAATGAGATGGGAGAATTCGGAAGATACTCAAGAGGGTGGAAGCTGGGGATCCCTGAATACAAGCTGAGATTTGACTCTAGACTAGAGACACCTGGGAGTTTGTGATTAAAAACCACCAAGGATCCAATACAAGTTCCAGAAACAGAGACTCTGATGTGGTGGCATACACTTTTGATGCCAGCAGGGCATCTCTCTGAGTTCAAGGCCAGTCTGGTCTATGTAGTGAGCCCAGGATAACCAGGGCTACATAGACTCTGTCCCAAAATTAACAAAAAACAAGCAGAAAGGCACAGTTCCTGTTTTATGCATACATTTTATTTTTTTTTTTATAAAAGTCAACAGTACATTGTTGATTGGTAGATTAAAGGAAGGAAAAACGCCTTTAAGGAGTCTCCCTACCCCAATTCCTAAGACTGTAACATATATATATGTATGTATATATTTATATATTTAAAAAAACAGAAAATATGAAATTTATGGCCTGGACTTGATCCCCATTCCAATGCCTATCTTATGACAGAAATACATACACAGCCCCTACTCAGGGATCACAGCTCCAAATGTGATCTACGCCCCTCTTATTCCTTCCCCCCCCCCCACAGCCTAGAAACTCACTGTAAAAAAAAAAAAGAGCAGACACACATACTCAGAAACACACTTCTGGGTCCCCCTCCGCATGGAGCCCCTGAAGCATGCACACTCTGATACTTTCCTCACAGCTCACTCCCTTTTCCGGGGCTCCCTTGAACTGTTAGGGTCTGTTTAGAAAATTTGGTCCCTTGCCTTGAATGTCTGGAAAACAGCATACAAGCACACACGAATGCCTGTACACACACACACACACACACACACACACACACACACACACAATGCACATTCTTTTCCTTTTGGAAACAAAAGGATGTTTGGTCCTGCTTGCTATCCTACTTTGGCTTAAGAATGGGGACCGAATGTCTTATTGGGCAGAGTTCAGTAGAGATTCTGGAAGGGCCACCCAGCAGGGGCGGGTGCAGGGAGCGTCTTAGTCTGTGAGCGGTATCACAGGGGGCTCTCAGGGAGTGGCCCACACGCAGTGGGTACTCGAGAGTGAAGAGTGGGCATGGCTGCTGCCCACTCAGATCTGTTCCTTGTGCTTCACATGCGCCAGCTTCACATTCTCCGCCTCCGTGGAGGGTGGGGGCTGCTCCAGGTGGCATCCAATCATGAGCTGGTACACGAAGACGCCGGCAATGGAACCGAGGAGTGGAGAGACGATAGGTACCCACCACCAATGCCGGCCGGTCCTGGAAGGCAGACACAGGTAATCAGAGACAGGTAGGCAAGCAAGGCAGAGTAAAGACAAGCTAAGCTGAGTGAGTGGCCGCTGTACTCACGTGAAGACTTCTGAGCCCCAGCCAGCTAGAGCGGTGAAAAGACGCGGGCCAAAGTCACGGGCAGGGTTGACAGCATAGCCAGAATTGAAGCCCATGGAAGTTCCAATGACCAGGACCACAAGGCCCACGGTGAAGGCCTCCAGGCCACGGGGGACAGGGTTATTGTAGGGGTCGACAATGGCCAGCACACACACGATGAGGGAGGCTGTGCCTATGAACTGGGAGCAGAGAGAACAAGGTGAGGCACAGTTCCTTCCCCTACCCTCTGCCTTGCCCTGGCTAATCCTAGCATGCTTGCAGTTCAGAGGGACGCTCCAAGCTTTATAAAAGACCTGCCACTGTGTTCTGAGGTTGGGGTTCCCACAAATTGAGAAATCCTGCTACAACCAAGGAGTGTCGTCCAAAACAAGCCTGTTCCTCTGCATTTGCCTCACATGTCCCCAGTCCATACCTGATCAAAGAAGCCATTGACCATGTCCAAGTGTCCGGACGGGTAGGTGGCAAAGATGCCAGCTGTGCCATTGGGGCCGGAGACGATAAGTTCATTGTTGGCAAAGCCCCAGATTGCATCTGGTGACAGATTAGACGCATTGTGAGTGAGGGCAGGGCCTCCCCTCTCAGACCTGCCCTCCCCACCCTGCCAGGGGTCATGGGTAAGCATATTACTGTGGAGGCACAGAAGGCGGGGTGGGGTGGAGGACCTGAGATTGTTGGTTGCCCAACTTGTTTCTTTCCCTTAGAGCCCCCAACGTGGGTCTGAGTGTTAATGAATGAGTCATGAGCGCTGGGCCTGGACAGGCCTCAGCTGTCATCAGTGGGCCTGGTGCCAACAAGCACTTAAAGAGGGAAAGTGCAGGGGAGAAGAAGGGCAGGATGGGGGAATGCTTACCGTAGTACAGCCCAAAAACGATCCCAGCGCCCAAGAAGGCCCCCAGTGTCTGTGCCAGTGTATAGATGGGCAGCTTGATCCAGGGCTCACGTGCCAGGAAGCACATGGCAAAGGTCACAGCGGGGTTCAAGTGGGCTCCTGAGCAGGGATAGAACCAGTTAGCTACAGCCCACCACCATGGGGAGGCCAGGGCTCCCAGCACTCCTCCCTTCTGGGGTGCAGGAAGGTTTGCTTGGCCCGCATAGTTGGACTATGTCACAGACTGATAATCTCTGATCCAAGGGGAGAGTCAAAGGTTCTGTAAGTGTCAAGTCTCTTCCAAAGGTCCCAAAGCTGAGGGTGCTGTTCGAACCCGCACGTGGGGATGCCCCTCGATCTCTGCTCTCTAGACGGACACTTGTTGGAAATGACCATGTGGGCTTACCAGACACTTGGCCGGCCACCAAGATGGCGAGGGTGACGGCGAAGCCAAAAGCCAAGTTGATGGTGAGGAAGCCACCATGGGTGCCCCGACTGAGCACCACCTGAGCTACGGAGCCACAGCCAAACATCTGCGTCAGAAAATAGAGCAAATGAGGTCCATTTGAGACCAGTAACACCGGCCATCAGAGAAGACTGGAGGTCTTCCCTGCTGCTGTAATTGTGAGTCCTTTGCCCGCTATGCTGCATCTTGAACATAGCAGAGCCCTGTGGGAAGACTAGTAATGGACACACGACTGGGAACCCAGAGGGTTGAACAATATTCCCAGGATTTTCCTCAGTTCCAGAAGAGCCTGGGAAGGGGCTGTCACTATAGCCGTTTCTGTCTTGTCTTCCAGACCTGGCACACAGAGGTAGGCAATACTCTCTCCTGCATGCACGCTGTTCCAAAGCGGAGGTCACTGTGGAGGTGATGGGGAATATGGAGAGTGGAGGAAGAACCCACTCCTGAGTCTAGAAATGCTGAGCGCCTGCCTCTCCCTCCCCACGCTCTTCCCTCATCTGTCCCTCTTGGCACCTCCCCAGGCCAGTCTTCCTCTTCCTGCTCCAGACCTCTGCCTCCTGGATTCCCACTCAGACCTCGAGGGTCCCAAATACAAGGTTTTAAGAGGCTTTTCTCTCTAACACCAGTGAGATCTGTTCTAACCTTCTACCTGGGATAGAGGGACTAAGAGATTAGGGTCCCTCAAATTCAGCATGCACAGGACATAACATATGTTCAAGAGGGAAAATACTCTCCACCAACTGTAAAGTGCTGTTGTCCTGAGCCTCTAGTGTCCCTCAAAGCTCCTCCAGCCCAGACCTGGGTCTCTTCTTCACGTCTCCATAACTAAGTGCTATATGAGCTGGGCCTGGCCCCAGTACTCGGGAGGCAGAGGCAGGTGAATGTCTAGGAGTTCAAGGCCAGCCTGGTCTGCTTAGTGAGTTCCAAGACAACATGTTCCAGGAACATGTAGAGAGACCCTGTTTTAAAAAAAAAAAAAAAAGTGCCCTGCTGGCCAGCAGGCTGTGCTCCATTAATTCCAATAGGCCCGTGCCTTGTACTGAGTTGTTAAGCACCGATCACTATCACTCAGAAGGACGAGGCAGGGGAAGCCCATGGCGCTGACGCGGATCAAAGGTGTGCGAGCAGGTGAAGCAAAGGTCAGAGGTTGTAAGAGTGAGTATGGGTTGGCGGCATATGGAGGTCTGGGGCACCATGCCCAGATAGACCCTGGCCTGAGCTCAGGCTGACACCTGGCTTCATACCAAGAAGCCTTGGGAGGAGGAGCTATCAGAGCCAGTTCCACCACCTTGGGGCTAATCTTCCTCTTCCTTCTCCACCCCCCTCACCCCAGTCTCCAGGTTCTCAGCTAGCCCCTCACCCCACCCAACTATAGACCTCAGAGGGGCTTTTCTCACCCCCAGAGACAACCTGGATTCCGACACTGCAAGGTTCTGGGTCCCCAACACAACAACACGAGCAAGCCCTCATCCATTAGGGTACCCCTTAGGCCTGCCCACCCACCCACCCCAGCTCTGCTGTCCACTGACACCTGATCCCTCCCAACTCCCTGAGCCTGGAAGCCCTTGCCACAAATCCAGCACCCTCTCTTTGTGGTCCACGATAAGCCCCATGAGGGCTGCTGTTTTTTTAGTAGGAGTTGACCTGAGACTTGGGGAGGAATAAGGAGGCCCCCTGTGAAGTGGAAACCACCTCCCTTGTCCTTGTTGCTCCACAACAGGTGGCTGGACTCACAAACCAAGATAGGGAACAGTGGCAGGAGGATGATAGTGCCCCCCCATTTCCTTCTCCGCAGAGGGAATAGAGGGAAGAGGGACATCCAATAGGCCACTAGTCTATGAGGTCAGAGGCAAGTTTGGGCCCTCTTCTCCCCATGAAGCCTCTCTTCATTTAACTGATCTATATTACCAAGGACTGGGGGAGTGGGGAGCACTGGAACACAACCCAGCCACTGCAATGGGGCCACTTAATTCAGAAGAGACTTAGGGGAAACAAATGTAACTGAATGGCATGAACGGCTAAAAATCAGAGTAACTGTGACAGGAAATGAACACCATAACTGCCTGTCAGACCGAAAAATGCACCCAGAATTACCCAGAACAACTCAGGGCAAAACCGCAGAAACCTCCCAAGAGCAACAGAGAGGCAGAGGCCAGCAATCCTCTGCAAAAACGCTGAAAGCAATGGGCCGCAGACAAGACCTGGTACTATGGCGTGAGGGAAACAAACTTAGACACACACACCCAGTCCTCGGTCAGGGCCGTTTCCCTCCACAGCTGCCTATCTTCAGGACATTCTTCCAATTTTGCTGCTCGCAGCCCAAGAGACCTGCGCCCTCTGCCCCCACCTGTGGTAATCTGTCCTCCCTTCGCTGCAACTTTTGGACTTTCTGAGGCTTAATTATTCATTAGGGGCCAGACACCCAAGACCCAAATAACCTAATGAGGGGATCGTTTGCCTTCACTGTGTGCTGGGGCTGGGGCTCTGGGAAGCTGGAAGACTGGGAAGAGAAAGGCCTGGAGGTCCCAAGCTGTAGGGGTGACCCTGCTGGCAGCCTGTGATCTGGGTCTCCAGGGGGAAAAGAGCAGACTTGCTCTTGGTGGAGCAACGCGTTCCTTCTCAAGAGTCAGGGCTGTCAGGAACTGACTTAGAACTGTGCTTCGGAGGTCAGCTTGACCCCTAATGGTTAAGTCTGGAGAACGCAGCTGGGGAATCTGGTCGGGTCTGCCTTGAAAAACTGTCCCTCGGGTGAATAAGGAGTTGGGGAGCGCGGGACTGGAAAGAGAAAGGGCTGTTCACTTCCCTGCACTCACCACAAGGATGAGGGTCCCCAGGCACTCCGCCAGCGCCTGGCGAAGCAGCCGGTAGCGGATATGGAGCATCTCCCCGCAACGGTTCACCAACTCCTTCTGTCGACCCATGGCAAGGCAGCGACGCGGTCGGGCGCAGGGGAGAGAAGTGGCTAGCGGCGGGCACCGAGAGCGGTGGTGGCCCGGAGCCTAGGTGGCGCCCTTTATATGCACGGGAGAGCAGCCCCGCCCGCAGAACCTCACCGCAGAGTCCTGCCGGGGCGGAGAGAGCAGCCACCACCCACCGCCCAGCCTAGGGGCGCTGGAGGGTGAAAGGAGCTGGTGAGGAAAGTTCTAAGGAGCTTTAAGGGTGGGTTGGTTCTGGAGGGCACTTAGGGGAGGGAGTCAATTTAGGGGAGGCCTGAAGTTCTGTGAAAAAATGACCTGAAGTAAAGAAACAATCTCCTGGGTTTACAGTGAGTCTTGTGGGCATCGACTCATGCTATGGGTGAAACCTGTAATATGTAAATAATGGAGAGGAACCAGCTTGCTACAAGATGCTACAAGCGGGTCCTCAGTCAGGCGGCTGAAAAGGAGGTTGTGGGCCCCAAGTGGGAAGAGAACTCACAGTACCTCCCTTGGTGGGCACAAGCGTGCTGAGTTCTAACCAGAATTCACCAGCCCTTCTTGTGCTCTAGGAACATGTCACACGTTGCATGTGTTGGTCGGTTATGTCCATAGCTGTGTTAACATGTATGTCATGTGTGCTTGATCATACGACCTTTGATGTGCACACGCCGGCTGGGGTACCTGGACTTTCTCTTGTGGGGCTTTCTTGCACTACACCAGTGGCTCCTGAGGCTGAGCTAAGATTGTCCTGACATGCCACATCATCATGCCAGCAGGGTGAATTCCAGCTGTTTTTAACCCTCTCCTTTCCCCACCTGACTGACCGCCCATCAGAAGTAAACCTAACCTTTTGAGGAGATGGCTCAGCAGGAAAAGGGCTGGTGGACCTGTCAATCCCTAAACGTACCTGAAGGCAGAAGGAGAGAGTTATCCTACACATTCCTAGTGGTGCATGTGCCCACACATACTTTTTTTTTTTTTTTTTACAGCATCTTACTGTGTAGCCCTGGCTGACGGGGGAACTCACCATGTAGACTGGTCTTTGAATTTACAGAGATCCACTGCCTGCCTCTGCCTCTCAAGTGCTAGGATTAAAGTGTGTCAGCACATCTGGCATAATTTTTTAAAAGAGAGATTAAACTGAGCCAGGTATCATGGCACATACCTTTAATCCCAACACTCAGGGGATGGAGGCAGGACAATTGTGAATTTAGAATCAGCCTAGGCTTCATAATGAGACCGTATCAAAAAACGGAGAATTTCCCCAGCTACTTGGGAGGACAACAGGAAGTTTACAAGGTTTACAAGTTCAAGGCACGTTGTCCTTAAAGACCGGCAGCTCATAACCACCAACTCCAGGAGATCCTGTATATATCTCTGGCCTCTGTGGGCTCCTTCACTCATGTGGGCAAACCCACATACAGACACATAATTTAAAATAATAAAAATAGCTGGACAGTGGTGGACAGAGACAGGAGGATCTCTGAGTTCAAGGCCAGCCTGGTCTTCAGTCTGAGTTCCAGGACAGCCAAGGCTACACACACAAAAACCTGTCTTAAAAACAACAAAATAAAAAATAAAATGATTATGCTCGCATTTAATCCCAGCACTCAGGAAGTAGAAGTATGTGGATCTCTGTGAGTTTCAGGACAGCCTGGTCTACACAGCGGATTCCAGGACAACCAGAGCTACAATGAGACCCTGTCTCAATCCCTTCTCCCCCACACCCCCCAAGAAGGCCTGTGTCTCAAAAATCTAAACTATGGAGAGAGAGAGAGAGAGAGAGAGAGAGAGAGAGAGAGAGAGAGGAGAGAGAGAGAAAGAGAGAGAGAGAGAGAGAGAGAGAGGAGAGAGAGAGGAGAGAGAGAGAGAGAGAGAGGAGAGAGAGAGAGAGAGAGAGAGAGAGAAGAGAGAGAGAGAAAGAGAGAGAGAGAGAGAGAGAGAGAGAGAGAGAGAGAGAGAGGACATCCAACAAATTGTAAGAATGCAGTCAGGGGAGCAACGCTCTCTCTCAGTGCTGTGTGCCTTCCTATCTTCCTTCCTACCATCCTGCCTTTTTCTTTCTTCTCTTCATTTTCCTCCAGTGCTCTGGATTAAAACCCAGAGCATGGCCTGCTAAGCTTGTATTCTGATATTGAACCCCACCCCCACCTGGTGCTACATTTATTTACTTATTTAACCTGGTTTTGTTGTTGTTGTTTGATTGGCTTGTTTGTTTATTTATGAGACAAAGTTACACAAACTGTGCTGCAAACTGGCCTTGAACTCACTGCGCAGCCGGTCCAGGCTGGCCTCCAACTCTTGGTAACCTCTTGCCTAAACCTCTCAAGTGCTGGGGCTATAGACTGAACCACTAAACCCAGTTTCATTTAGTAATTGGGAAATTGGACTGAGAGTGTAGTTCATTGGTAAAATACTGACCTAGCCTGTCCAAGGTCTTGAGTTTGATCCCTGGCATCAAAAAGATAAATCAATCAACTGATCAACTCATCAACTGGAAACAGGTTTAGTGGCCTGAGCCCTGTTCTGGTACGATTGGGAGAGAAGCAAGCGCTTTCAGAAGCATCTATAGTCAGGGAAGGCCAAAGAAACTGCATTTTTCAGGAGGATTTAATCTGGGTGAGCAAAAGGCCCTGAGGATTTGTCCTCTCAGGAATGGCTGTCCTTGAAACAAAGATTACCACAGGAAAGGGAGGGGGCACACTTGCTTTACATTTTAAGGGCCTTACAAACCAGCACTTGGGAGGTGGGGGCGAGCAGATCAGGAGTTCAAGGTCATTCTTGGCGTCACTTCTAGTCTGAGCCTGTGCTGGGAGGTGTGAGACCTTTGTTCAAATAACAAGAGAGAGTGGTGAGAAGACTCAGCAGGTAAAGGTGCTCTCTCCTCTGGGCCCTGTGAGCGAGCTGAGTTCAGTTCCAGTGATCCACATGGTGGAGGGAGAGAATGGGCCCCTCAAAGATGTCCTCTGCCTTCACACTAGCACTGTGGCACGTGGCCCCCTCCATAAGTAAATGTAAAAGCAAGTTGGGCAATGGTGGCGCATACCTTTCATCCCGGCACTCAGAAGGCAGAGACAGGAGGCAGATGTCTGTGAGCTCGAGGCCATTCTGGTCTACTGAGCTACAGGACAGGCTTCAATGCTACCAAGAAACCAAAAAACCAAAACAAACAAACAAAGAAATAAATGTGAAAGCAAAAATACCAAAAAAAAAAAAAAGGAAGAAAAAAAATCACACACTGGTGTTACAAAAACCCTTAATCCCAGCACATGGGAGGCAGAGGCAGGCAGATTTCTATGAATATGAGGTAAGCCTATATAGCAACTGCCAAGGTTACGGAGTAAGAACCTACCTCAAAAGGAAAAAAGAAAGTGCTTGGAAGAAAATCCTAAGGTTGAGGATTAGCAACACACAAGGGAGATTGACAACTGCTCAGTCACATATATGCATATCCATGCACACACAGCTTATAGTGACAATCTCACCTACAGACACTTCACTTTGCTTAAGGGATTACACAAGAACCTGCCCGTAGGCTCACAGGTATCTGGAGCCAACACATGAAGCCTCTCATAGTCCTTGGCCCAAGAGCTACCCCCTTTCCCAGAAACCCTCTCCCGTTGGGCTGGGAGGCCCCAGAGTGAATCAGGCAGCCATCATTGAGTGCCTGCCTGTTGGCCCTATTGCCAGCCTGTGACTCAGCTGGTGCCAGAGCTCCAGCTGTGGTTTATGGGAGTGGGGACATCTCCTGCCAGGATGCCCTCTGCTCTCCACCCTTGCTGTGCCTCTGGGCTTCTAGGCCTGTCATTGCCTCGGGTGGATCTGCAAAGACGCAGAAGGCAGGAACTCCTCAACATGAATAGGAGACAAGAGATCCTGGCATAGTGTTGAATGCCTTTAGTCCCAGCACTTGGGATTGGGAGGATCTCTGAGTTCAAGGCCAGCCTGGTCTACGTAGCATGCTCCAGGACAGTCAGGACTACATACAGAGATCATGTCTCCAAAAAAAAAAAAAAAAAAAAAAAAAAAAAAAAGAAAAGAGAGAGAGAGAGAAAGAGAGAGAGAGAGAGAGAGAGTGCAGTCCACAGCACCCCATCCCCCACCTTGCCCATCCTAGACTAGCCTAGAAACTAGAGCAAGGGAGAAAAAAAGGTGTATGTATGTATGTGAATGTGTGTGTTCATGTATACACACATACATCCATACAGACAGTGCTATGAGGGACCAGGACCATGAATTCATTCATAGGAGTGCATGACGGAGGGTGTCACAAGCTTGGATATGTGTGTCTTATTCTCATAGATCTCCATGTACTTATATGTGAACAGTTCTACACTGTCTGTATGGATGCGCCTGTCTAGAATCCTGGGGTTGCAGATCAACACAGAGCATCTTCTTGATACTCCCACCCCGCTCCGCTAGACATAGGAAGGCACACAGTAAGTGAAACAAGGGCAGGATCTTGAGGCCTTGTTCCCCTCCATGAGCATGGTATCCACACAGATCCAAACATAGGTCCATTGGGATGGGTAGGGTCAAGGTTTAGGACAGTATAGATAGGTAGGGCTTCCTACTCCATGGATGAAAGAGGACCCTACTTGTAGGAGAAGAAGGATGCCTTCCAAAGGCCCCTTATTCTTGTCAGCTCTTATACACCTGGGAGAGAGAGGATGAAGGCTGCACGCACGGAAGTAGCAGGCTGGCCTGAGTGTGGGGTAGAAGGGAGATCCCCTCATTCACGGCTGAGTAACTCTGGGACATCATTGTCCGTATAGTTAATGCGATTGGTACTCGCCCCAGAAAGTCACAGAGAAGAGGCTCCTGGCTAAAGTCCCAACCCTCTGAGTCACACAGCTTACCTGGAGCCCTCTGGGCTCCCACTTGCACTTTGGGAAGGATGGCCAAGATTGAAAGCAAGTAGCCAGCCAGCTCCTCTGAGAGCTCTAGGGAGGCAAGCAGGAAGTGGGGCTCTTCCTTGGGCATCTTGAGCAAGGCCTATGTCTCACCAAAGCAAGAGTTTGAGTTATGGACAGGGCCTGGAAGCCCATCCTACTGTGGGAGGCCATGACTCCTTCGAGGTCAGAGCTTGAGGAGTGGGTTCCCAGCCTAGGGATGGGCTAAAAGATGCAAGTCAGAACCTGCTGGACCAGAGGGGCTGGCTGGGGCCTTTCAAAGGGTAAGGATGACACACCCTTCATTTCCTGCCCCCCAGATTTTTTTTTGTTCTGAATGAGAACAGCCTGGGACCTGGAGAGATGGCTCAATAGTTAAGAGTGCTTGCCTCTTTTCCAAAGGACTTGAGTTCTGTTGTCAGCATCTACAGCAGGCAGGTGTCTCGCAACTGGAACTCAAGCTCCAAAGGAGTTCTTTCTTCTGGTCTCCCCAGGCACCTGCACACACATGCATTATATACACATGCATGTAAACACACATATACATAAAAAATTTTTAAAAGGGGCTGGAGAGGTGGCTCAATGGTTAAAAGCACTGACTGCTCTTCCAAAGGTCCTGAGTTCAATTCCCAGCAACCACATGGTGGCTCACAACCATCTGTAATAAATGAGGTCTGGTGCCCTCTTCTGGCCTGCAGGCATACATGTAGACAGAATATTGTACACATATAAATAAATATTTTTAAAAATTTTTTTAAAAACATATTTTTCTGGGGTGGTGACACATGCCTATAGTCCCAGAAACCCCAGAGGGTAAGGCAGGAGGATGTTTGAGTCCTGGAGTTCTGGGCTGTTGTACACTATGTCATGTCCTTACTAAGTTCAGCATCAATAGGGTGACCTCCTGGGAGTGGGGAACCATCAGGGTGCCTAAGGAGGGGTGAGCTGGCCCAGATCCAAAACAAAGCAGGTCAAAATCAGTGTTTGGTGGGCTGGAGAGATGGGTCAGCAGTTAAGAGCATTGACCAGTCTTCCAGAGGTCCCAGGTTCAATTCCCAGCACCCACATGGAGGCTCACAACCATCTTTAACTGCAGTCCCCTGAAATCTGAGGGGTTTTTCAGGAGTACACATGTACATGCGGACAGAACACTCGTAGACATAAAACAAATCTTTAAAAAGAAATAAGCGATTGGGTTTTAACCTTCCTTCCTTTCTTTCTTTCAACAGGGTTTCTCTATGTAACTCTGACTGTTCTGGAGAAGCCTGGCCTTGAACTCACAGACTGGCCTTGAACTCGCCTGCCTCTGCCTCCTGAGTGCCTGCATCACCACTTCAGGCTTAAATAGATTTCTACTTATTTACTTTTTATGTGTAAGGGTGTTTTGCCAGCACATATGTCTGTGTACCATTTGTGTGCCTGGTTGCCCTGAACCCCTAAAGTAAATCTTTATTTACCATGGTGGGATTGATTAAAGGTGTGCACCACCACCTCCTGGCAAATAAATATTTTTTTAAATTATTTATTCTACTTTAAAAATGTGTGTGTGTGTGTGTGTGTGTGTGTGTGTGTGTGTGTGTGTGTGCGCGTGCGCACATGTGATTATAGGTACCTACAGAGGCCAGAAGGAAGTAGCAGATCCCTGGAGCTGGAGGCCATGTGAAGTTTAAGTCAGATTTGGCTACTGATCCTTGGAGGCCCCTGAGAGTCTCATTTTCTTCAATCCCATAGACGTTTCATTTGGAAGCAACTCTAGGACCTCAGAAGGGTCAGATAGTATTAAGAATATTCAGCCTGGTTATGGTGGCGCACGCCTTTAATCACACCACTTGGGAGGCAAGTGCAGGCTGATCTCTAAGAGTTTGAGACCAGCCCGGTCTTGGTGAGTTCCAAGACAGGCTCCAAAGCAACACAGAAAAACCCTGTTTTGAAAAAACAAAACAAAAAGTATTTCAGATCCAGGTGGTAGTGATGTTCACATTTACTCTCAGCACTTGGGGGGCAGAGGCAGGTGGATCTCTGAGTTGGAGACCAGCCTGTTCTACAGAATGGGTTCTAGGGGGGGACTGGAGAGATGGCTCAGTGGTTAAGAGCATTGCCTGCTCTTCCAAAGGTCCTGAGTTCAATTCCCGGCAACCACATGGTGGCTCACAGCCATCTGTAATGAGAGGTCTGGTGCCCTCTTCTGGCCTGCAGACAGACATACACACAGACAGAATATTGTATACATAATAAAATTAAAAAAAAAAAAAAAAAGAATGGGTTCTAGGACAACCAGAGCTACAAAGAAAAACCCTGTATCAAAAAATTGAAAAAAGGAGAGAGGGAGTGAGGGAGGGAGGGAAGGAAGGAAGGAGAAAAGGAGGGAGGCAGGGAGGGAGAGACACACACACTGAGAAAGAGAGGAGAGAGAGAGAGAGGGAGGGAGGAAGAGAGAGAGGGAGGGAGGGAGGGAGGGAGAGAGAGAGAGAGAGAATATTTCAGACTCTGTGTACCACACTGTCATCCAGGGTCATTCCCAAAAGCTAGATCTTTAGCCATGTGTATTTATGTGTGAATATCCACGTACATCCAGGTGCATGCTTAGATATGTGTCATGCCATGTCAGTATTTATGGGGATCCATGTGTGCATATGAGCACCCATGGGCATATTTGAGTGTGTCCCTGCCTGGTCTGGGTCTGGTGTTTGGAAAGCCCTAAAGGCAGGTGAGGAGGAATCCGTTGAAAGTTCTGAAGACAAGTTGCTGAACATTTTGGCCTACCCAGTGCCAGCCACTGGGGGAAGAAGACCTAACAAAGGAGTTGACACAAATGAGGCCCGAGGCCGTCGCTGGAGCAGGTCTAGGATGTCTGGAGGGCTCTAGCTGGCCTCTTGGGAACCAGATCCCCGAAGCTCCGCCTTCTGATTTCCTCACTTCCTTCTCACCAACAGGGAAGATCTTGAAGGCAAGAGGGCTCTTCCAGAAGATGAGAGGTCAAAGGAGCTGTGAAGAAAATAGAAATGCTCACAGGTTTCCTGGGTCTAAACTAGCTCCACCCCTGCAGCCGGGAAAAGAAGGGCTAGACTAATCGCTGGGCTTCCGGCGGAAGAATACATGGGTTTCTGGGTGCGAGCCAACAGATATCGGTCTAGCAAGGATGGTCTAGCAGGGAGAGAGTAGGTCAGATGTGTGAAAATTGTTTGAGGACTAGAAGATTCGGGAGGCCGAGTGAGGAGGGCAGAGGGCAGAAGGGAGTGGAAAGGAACTGGAGCTGAAGTCTGAACAGGGGCCAGCTGGGCCAAAGCACCATGAAGGCCCTTACAACAGAGGTGTGTTCATAGGAATTTCACAGAAGGAAATACCATATGTGACTGACATGCCAAAAAGGCTACACGTGTGCTGCATGAGTCCCAGTTCCTCCCGCCTCATCCCAGCCCGGGCTGGCTGCTAATTACAAGGTAGCAGCCCGCCTGCCCAGAGGGAGAGGAGTCACAGGGAAAGGCTCCATGGGAGGGACAGAGAACACTGGGAGATTCTGCAGTTGGAATTCAGAAATTTCTAGATCTAGGGTCAGTCAGTGGGCTGAGAAGTTTGGAGATGGGAGGAGGCATTTTGTGGAGGGAAGATTAGAGAAAGGCCAGGAAGCTGTATCTGCATATCTTTTTTCTTTCTTTCTTTCTTTTTTTTTTTTTTTTTTTTTTTTTTTTTTCGAGACAAGGTTTCTCTGTAGCTTTGGAGCCTGTCCCAGCACTAGCTCTTGTGGACCAGGCTGGCCTCAAACTCACAGAGATCCGCCTGCCTCTGCCTCCTGAGATTAAAGGCGTGCGCCACCACCTCCCGGCTTCTGCATTATCTTTTCAACCACACTTTGACTGACAGGTGGAACAGGGCACTGGATCTCAATGCTGCCAAGGCCAAATCGACCTCTTCAGTTTTGGGGGATTTCAAGCTCTGTCTTGTGAAGTAGAGGAAAACTAGGTCTTGCTTCTGAGGGGCAGAAATTTCGGCCTGAGCTGGGACGCACCTGTGCACCTGCGCACCTGCGCACACACCCATCCATCCCCTGTCCCTTCCCTCGATCTTTAGGTCTTATCTGTAGCAGTTGTATTCAAGGGCCTGGAAAAGAAGTGCCTGGGAGAACGATCAGAAGAGAGAAGTGGGCCGGGTGTTTCCCTCCTTGTCTGCCTCTGGACAGACCTACTGCTCAGGCCTTTCTCTCCTTCGTCCCCTTCTCCACATCTCACCTCACCTCACCCCTTAGCCCGAATGGCAGGCTCAGACTGGCCAGAGAAGCTTGGGGCCTTACCCCCAACTCCCGGTGCTTCCCTGGACAAGTTCCTACACGGCTGAACCTCATATAAACCAGAAAAACCATGCTCCCCACCCACCTCTCAGAAGTTGAGGAGCAAGAGGAAGTCTCCCTCTGGAACACCTCTTTCCTGGGTCCCACTTAGTTCCCGGGGGCCATCCGAGGTGCCACCCCCTTGCCTGAAGCAGGCTGATGGGCAGTGGCCTTTCCCGTGGAAAGCAGGGTGACTCAGGACCTCACCATTCTCCTCTCCCTTATCACTCACCTGGATTAATACCTGACTCACAAGCACCGGATGCTGGGGTCTGACATATATAATGGGGAAAGGCTGGTTAGCCCAAATCTGACTCTAGGACTCCACTGAGTGTAACCTGATTCTCAGACCCCTGACTTTTGGGGGCACTGTGCTTTTTCTTCCAAAGTTAAGGAGCTGGATGGCAGAAAATCGGGGCTTCAACTAAGGTTTGGATTGAGAGGTTGACCGTATCGTAGCCAGGGAAGAGGCCCCTTTCAGGGTTCTCCACATAGAACAAAAGAGGATTTGAATTGTCAGAACTTTGGAAATCCGAACATCCCCCTCCCAAAATGAACACCTTTTCTCGGAGCCACAGGAAGAAGTCCAGGCTTCCTACATTCCTGCTTCTTACCTGACCTGAACTCTGAAGTCAGTTGTTCCTCTTTGCGGTGATTCCTTGTGCTGTACACACAGACCAAGGCATAAAGGGGTGTGTGTGTGTGTGTGTGTGTGTGTGTGTGTGCACATGTGCTATGCCTACTTGCTGCACACAGGACCATGCCGGAGATCAAACGACCCTACCTGTCCACCTGCACTGAAGAACATGCAGAGGCCGGTGTCCTATGGGGATGGATCCCCAACACCATCTCAGCACACACACACAAAGGCTTCCTCTGAGCGGAGCCTCCCTTCCCTTCTCCCCCTTTCCGACCCCCTTTCCCCATTCTAGCTCCTGGGTCGACACCTGAGGAGCTCCCTCTTCAGGTGCCCCAGTAGACTGAGACATGAGTCGCCACACAAGAGTCATCGTGCACTGTAGCAAAGAGCCAGGGCAGAGTCATTTCTTGTCTTGCCTCCTGGAGAAGATCTGAGGAAAACAGGTCGGAGCTGCCTTGTGAGGGATTTAAGTGAAAGCTTGGACTTCCAGCCCTGGCTCAGGCAAGAGCAGTGTGCGGGAAGGAGTGGTATGGCTCCTTGGGTTTCTGAGATTGCAGCCTCTTCTTTCACCACTTGGTGCTCAGCAAAGCCATTGTTCTGTGCCTTCTGTAGATGGCAAGAGTGAGTCAGGCCAAAGGAGGCCCAAGCCCTGATGGTTTCTGGCATTTATACCGCCCAGGGCCACCTGCTATAGATCTGCCACCTGCTATAGATCTGCCACCTGCTATAGGCCTCCCACCTGTTTGCTATAGAACCAACATGCTATAGATCTGCCTCCAGGCCACACGACCCACCTCTTCGCCAATTGAACCATCCAGAACTGGACTTGTACAAGGGCCTGAAGCCACCCTGGGGATGAAACAAGATGGTTTTGAAAAGGGCCAGCCAATCCTGAATTTCCTTGGAGCCCACAGAGGAACTGTGCAGAAATAGGCCAAGGAACCAAGGGCAAAGGGGCAGAGACAAGCCAAAGGCAACCCTAGACCGTGGCTACAGGGCTTTGTAAGGGAAAGGCACATAGGTGCTTCTTCACATGCTCTATAGAACAGAGATGTAGAATCCAACCCATCAAATTTCTTCTAATTTCAAGCCTGGGTTGAGCTGTCACAAAGATGACAGCAGAGACAGGATAAAGTGAACAAAGACAAAACTGGAAACAGTTCCTTCCTGCATGTGGTTTCTCATCGTGATGGAGCTCACTGGTTATCTATGCTCTACTGATCCCACCCAGCACTGAGCCTGACTCCTCATTCAGAAAGGAGATAAAAACTTTTCTTTCTCTACCCCCACCCCACGTTTTTCAAGACAGGGTTTCTGTGTGTAGCCCTGGCTGTCTTGGAACTCTCTGAAGTCCAGATTGGCCTCCAATTCAGAGATGGGCCTGCCTGTGCCTCCCAAGTGCTGGGATTAAAGGCGTGCACCACCTCTGCCTGGCCAAGTACCTTCTTTATAGGACTGGTATGATTATATAACCACATTTCTACACAAAATATGGAAGTCAAGCCAGGCATGATGACATATACTCATAATCCCAGCACTTGGGAGGCAGAATCAGGAGACTCAAGAATAATTCAACACCAGGCTCACCTATTACACAGTGAGTTCAAGGCCAGCCTGGGCTATACAGGATGCTGTCTCAAAAGACTAAGAAAAAATGTGAAAACCAACACCTAACAGTGATGACTTATTTATGTATTTTATATATATGGATGCTGTCTGCATGTATGCCTGCACACCAGAGGAGGGCATCGTATCCCATGGGACTAGTTATAGAAGGTTGAGAGCCACCATGTGGTTGCAGGGAACTGAACTTAAGGACCTCTGGAAAAGCAGCCAGAGTCTCTTAAGTACTGAGCCATCAGCTTGTTTTTTTCTTGACGGAGACAGGGTTTCTCTGTAGCCCTTGCTGTCCTGAAACTCACTCTGTAGACCAGGCTAGAATTAGATCTGCCTGGCTCTGCCTCTTGAGTGCTGGGGTTAAAGGTTATGTGACATCACTACACCCAGTTAGTCTGAGGCTTTCTTTCAGCGCCACCCCCTCCCTGCTCTAGGCATAGTCCACAAGTTCTGGCTCCTGGTGGCCCGGTGGTGCCGTGTCTCCCCCTGCTTGGGCTAGGTGCTCCTTTTATACACATCTGCCTCCTCCCTGAGCCCCATTCTAGGTGCCGTGAGGAGCACAAATCGTCTGTGTTCAGCATGCTCTCTGTCCTCCCGGACCTTTCTCACACAGCAGGCTAAAACCATGAGAAAAGACAAGTCAGGTGCCCAGAAAGCATTAAGCAATTTAATCTCAAATCAGAGCTCCAGACAACAGACGGTGTGCACCGGTACGCATGCCTGCCAAGTGAGCTCAACAAGGAGCAACTGCGTTCGCCGTTCACAAGAAGGAAAGCACACCTCGGGCTGGGGTGAGGGCAGGGACTAGGAGGGGTGCTATTTGAGCTGAGTCTAAAAAAACCATCCAGGATTAGGAGAGAAAAGCAGGGAGTGGCTGCCAGAAGTGGGCTGGACCAGGCCTGCCTCGCTCAGAGCTCCCGGGAGAGCAGGTGTGTAGCAGTCATGGGGAATGATGGCAGCTGCAGAGGACGGGCAGGACTCACACTGAGGCCAGGCAGCAGCACCCAGTGCTGTATGCATTCCTCCACACACCCAGGCCGTCTGGTCCAGGTCTTCTCCCTTCACTCTGCTGGGAGGCAGTCGTGCTGGCACGGGAAGGCACTGCGGTTGTTCAATACACGCACAGCCCCTTTTCCACTGTACAGTGTTGGTGCTGTGACCTTCAGGAAGGGCCACAACTTCTCTGGGGTCCTATCTAAAGATCTGAAGGCACACTGCTATCTGGGCACGTATGTCCTGCCACTGGGAGGAGGACTTGGCCTCCACACCAGGCAGGCACATGTCCTTCAACTGTTTCAAGATGAAGATGGAGAGAAAAACAAAATTGAAGAAAAACAGTCCAGGCTGATTCGAAACTGACAGGCAAACGGATCTGGTGGATTCAGTTTCCTCTGAGCTGGCTCCTCGTCTTCTGAGAATTTGGTTGGTCAGGTCTAGGGGACATAAGACACCATGGCCCCCGCCCCAGCGCTAAAGCACAGAACTGAAGAATCTGGCAAGGCTTTCTCATGTGTCCATAAAGCAGCGGCTGCCCACGGACAGGCTGCTCCAGACGTCCAAGGTCCCATGGTCCACCTACTGCTCGTTGGAGTCACACAGTCCACCTCTCGCTTCGGGCATCTACAGACTGTACCAGGCCTTCACCCAACACCGCAAAGTCCTCCAAGATTGCCTCTATGTTGGGCACCATCACAAGCTCCCCACCTCGAGACACCACCATGCGTCCCTTTACGTTGGAGGCCTGAAGAATCAGAGAGTAAGTTTGAGTTGGGTGTCACAAAAGCACACACTGAGCTGCAAGGGGGCAGTGTGGACAGGTATATGAGCCCCGACATGTACTTGACCCAGGGCCACACAGAAATGCATACCCGCAGGGAACCACGTGTGCACACTCAGCAATGCGTTGACAGTCACTGGTCAGCATACCTTAAAGGGCTGGGGCTGGAAGCTGGTGGGCTTCCAGAGGACACCGATCACCTCCCCACCATGCTGGTCATAGAAGAAAAGCGCCAGATCTCCAAAGGCTTCCTGGAAGGGACAGAACACAAACGAGAGTACAACAGGCACCTAGGACCCCCTCCAGGGTTCCCGCGCCCCTGAACACTCCCAGGCCCACCAGTCCTCTAGAACTTACCCTGAGCTCTGCCAGATAGAGCTGAGGGGGATCATAGCCCAGCACAGGCATCAGAGGCGAAGGCCCTGGCTCACTGAGCAGACCCCGGCAGAAGGACGCAGCTGGAGAGTCTACGGCTTGCCGGTGCCGGGGAATGTGGCGGGGAGTCAGGCGGATCAGTACATCGTACATGTCGAAGGGTGGCCGGAACACTGTCTACGGAAGCCTTTACGTTAGTTACCCTTCCACGTACCTCATGCCCAAGCATCTGGCCATCCATTATGGCCTTGTGTGCCCACAGAAGGTGAGAACAGCAGGTCCCAGTAAGGGAAGCAGCCAGGGCCAGCTGGAGTCCAGAGGCAGAAGGCGAAAGGACAGGCTCTACCACTGCCGGGCACCATGGCAGCTTCAAAGCCTTTCTGTATTATGTCTCACCACACAGAGCAAGTGGGTACCCTGAGAAGCCCTCGACTCTGGACTTCCGGCCCTAGGAGTTAACCCTGAGTCAGATGCTTACCCTAATGTCCCCAGGCCCCCGGGGATCCATCAGCTGCCTCTCTAGGACAGGGAGGGCCTCGGCGGCCAGGATCACGAGCTGCTGAAGGACCTGGGGCAGAGAAAAGTCACAAGATTGAATGACCACGGTTCTTTGAGCTTGGCCCGGGCCTTTCTTTTCAGTATTAAAAAAAAAAATTTAATTTCGGGACAGGTATGGGGTTGAACCTGGGCAGAGGGTCTATCCTGCGTCCACACAGAGCTTTTGCGGTCCTGTGGAGTAATGATGACCATGACCGGGAGTTGTGTCCGAGCTGCCAGGAAACTACTTCGAATCTCTACCTGCTCCTCAGCTAGAGACGAGAGGGGATGCTAGGTTAGCCCCACACAGACCGTGTAACTAGCAACTGCCCATTATAGGAATTTTCCAATACCTCTCTCCTAAAGGACAAAGGTTATGAAAGGGACACCACATAGGCCTCAATGGGGTGGGGTGTTAATCTCCCAGCGCCAACCCAGAGGCAGAGTTTCCCCCTGCTTGTCACCCCTAGATTAGTCTCCGGCTTGCACAAGCTGAGGCCTGCCCAAGGCCCCCCTCATCCTGGGCTCTCACACACCTGGAGAATTAGGAACCCGACACCCTGTTCTCTGCTGAGACCCAGAGCTCCTAAGATTACAATGGGAAACCAACAATCCCACCTCCAAGGTGTGGGCACCCAGTCTAACTTCCTGCTCCCCGGCCACAAGACCTCTCACCTAGCATTCAAGAAGCCTTTCTCCCCTCTTCTCTCAGCGCCCGGGTGGCTTGCTCACCAGCCTGGTCCATTTTGTCATGGACCGCCACATGGGCAAAGCTCTCTAAGCCAAACTCCATGAGGGTCTCTTCCTCCTGACAATCCTAATCCCCAAGATAGACAGGCTTAGCCATCTGGGACACGGGGTGCTTTCCTGACAGAATTCCAGGGAGACCCTGTCTTGTCTTTCTGTGCCGTCTATAGGGGCAGTTCTTCCAGTGGTCTGACCTGAGTCCAACGCTTACCAGTCAGTTCACTGTTGAGGTTGACAATGAGAGGGTTGTTCTTCCAATCAAAGGTAGAGACCAGGTAAAGGAATCGAAGAAAGCCAACCTGCGGGGAGCTGAGCAGACAGATGAGAAAGAATATGAGGTCTCATGTTCCCCCTTCCCAAGCTTCCTATAATCCGTTAGCGTAGACTGTGGGAAGTCTGGGTCTGGGACTGTCCTTGTAGAAGAACTGCATCACGAAGGGCAACTTCCTAGTAAGATAAATGTTGGAGGAATTACCTGGGAGGGGTGAAGGGCTCAGAGTGCAGGAAGAGGGCGGCAGCCACCAGATCCAGGCTCTCATCAGTGAATCCATCCCCCAAAAGCTGGGCACGCACCCACCGCTTGGCCAGGCGAGCCACACATGAGAAGGCCGGGTGCTGCTGCTGGAGTCTGGGAGAGGAAGGGATGGTAGTGAGAACCCCACACAGCGTTAGCCCTACAGCCACAGTCATTCAGCCTTTGCCCAACGCTAGCCTTTGTGCTAATGTGTTACATGTGCTATCGCATATTAGCCAAGCAAACACCTGGAAGGCTGTTACTAATGGTATCACCGTTTACAAATGAGCTATCGTGCTATCTGGCCTCTCAGAGAGTCTGGTAGCCAGGCGAGCAGAACGGGGGCAGGAGAAGGCCTACATCCAAGACGAGCTTATGCATGTAGCCTTACCCATGCAGGGCACTGGTGAGCAGGGGCAACAGCCTGGTTTCTCTCTCAAGGCGGAGGGAGGCAGGTGTGTCTCTCAAAGAGATCATGCCCTCGGGGTTCCGTACCTCCTTCAGGATCTGTGGCTCCCGTTGATAGGCCACTCGAATTCTAAACACAAACCCATCCTGTGGGAAGATGTGGCAAGGGAAGTGATGTCAGAACACTTGGGGGAGCTCTGCTGCCTGTACCCCTGGTCCCACAGGGACCACACGACCCACAGGGACATCCCCAGTGCCTGTTGTCTGTGGTTTCCCAGCCTGCACCAGCCTCCTGACCTTGAGGACATCGGTGTGTGTGGCAGTGGCACGGCACTGTAGCCGATGCTGCTGCGTTAACAGTTCTGCCAGGCGCAGCTGGAAGGCAGCTCGGACCCGCTGCACAGCCTCTGCACTCTGAGGCCACTTCCCACTGCCCTCGAGGTGACAAACCACTGAAGAATGAAAGGGGCGAGAGATCTAATACTGCAGCCTGAGCCTGTCCCACTCCCTCCCCAGAACCCTCTTACCAGTCATAGGCTCCACGTAGGCTGGGCAGGGCTTATCCAGACGGGGCAACAGGGAAGCTCGCTCTTGGAGATGCTTATAGAAGGAATAGGCAGGCCGAACAGGGGTCGGAGGGAATACCTACAGAAGAAATGAGGATGATAACTTTAGCAGGGAGGGAGAGCCAGAGATAGGAGGTAAAGGGGACTGAACAGAGGTGTGAGGGAGGCACCAACCGGAAGGGACTCCCCACCTCACCTCTGTATAGCGCAGCACCGGGTGAGTTCCCTGAACAGCAGACACGGTGAGTGGGAGCCCCTCCAACCCCCACAGCAGACGGCTGAGGTCATCATAGCAACGCACAGCCAATGCCAGGGCCTCTTCACCTGTGTTGGAGAGCTGGCGAACAGAAGACACTCAGGAAGAAGTCTGGACCTGACAGAACCCCAGCACCATCTAGGATGCTGCAGGACCAGGGCACCCCCTGCTGGACACAGAAGATGCAGGCCGGCTGCAGCAGGAAAGGTTCTTTCCAGTCTTGCCCTGCAGTATTACTCTACAATCACTTGCTCGACTCAGGCTCTTACCTCTTTCGGACCTTGGATCAACGCATCAAGGAAACCACCCACATAGTGGACACAGGTATCTGGGATGTCAGCATGGCTAAAGAACACATATACAATGAGGGCATCAGGGGCACGTCCACTGACCACAGCAGCCTCCTGGTATGAAGATGCTAACACTCACAGTGCCAAGAGGTGGGTGACCACCTGTTGAGGAATAAGGCGCTTCTCAGAAACAGAGGCTGCCTCCCAGACCACAGCTTCCCGGATGGCTCCGTCCTGGAAACGTCTCAGTTCTGAGCGGGATCCCCAGAACTGACGGAAGTCAGCAGCCTAGGGAGAGGCAAAGGATGGGAGGAAAGATCAGGAAAGAAATACTGAGTCAGGGTGTAGCAGTGGTAGAGGCCTTGCCTATGAGCATGCTCGAAGCCCTAGGCTCAGTCCTAAACACTGAAGCAAACTACAGGCTGTCTCAGAAAGCTCCACCACGACAGGCCTCAGCTCGGGTAGCGTGAGGAGGACCCGCCCACTCCTCCCCATGGACAGGCTGGGGCTGCACACCTCAGGCCGATCAGCCTCAGGACCTAGGTCAAGAACACTGGTCAGTCCCTCAGGCTGGAGGAGCAATCCCAGGGTCAGGGTCCCACAGTCCTTGTGCTTCGGTGGATCTTTGTTGATGTCCCACTGTAGGGAATAAAAGGGTCGAGTTCAACCCCAAAGTCCCCCAGCCTGGTCTAGCCAGCTGGGCAGCCCGTCTTTTGTGTCCCTTGGGACCCCACAAACTCCCCATCATACACGGTCTCACCTCTGGGACTGGAGGCCGAGAGTGAGCCAGAAGGCGCAGCCGGGACCCCAGACCCTGCTCCAAAATCGTGGTTAGCGGGCCCAAAGCTGCTGAAACATAGTCCCCACCACTGTCCTGTAGCTCTGGCCAAAGCTTTAGCCGGTGACATGCTGCCTGCAGACGACTCACTGGGCGGAGGCTGGAGGGCACAGGACGATGAGGACCAATCAGGACCCACTAGGTCCTTGCCGCTCCCTCCCTAATGACCCGTACCCTGTATCAGCCCCAAACTCACTGGACAATGTGGTCAAAAGCCCGCACCATGGGTTTGGGAGTCATCAACAGCAAATGAAATCCATCATCAGCTTGGCTGTCCAGCAAGGCCATGGACAGCCGTGCCTCATGCTGTACCTGGGCCACAGGGTGAAGGAGGGGCCACAGCTGTAACCCTCATGGGCTGAAGGTGGTCACATCTGACCTTACGTCTTTGGAGAGGAGTGTCTGACAAAGGAACAGCGTCTGGGCTGGGACCTCTGGAGGATGCAGGACGAGGAGCCCACGGGTACCTGCTTGTAAGTGGAAGCTGTGACATCGGCACAGAGGTTGAGGTGGCCTGTGGAGTCCAGGAACACAACTGGGAAGACCTGGTGGAAGTCAGCCAGGACTGGCTGCGAAGCAGAGAGAAGCCAGTCAGGGCTAATCAGGCCAATCAGGGCTACCTTCAGGTCCTGGCACAGCCCCGCCCTTCCCTAACTCACCAAGGAGGGATCTGAACCCGGAGATAAACTGATCCCGTTGACCGTCAGATCCGTAGTGGCTAGAGTGAAGAAGGGAGGTGTGTTAGGAGGTTTCCCTTGGGACCCAGCCGCAGTGACACCCTCCCACAGCCTGGATGGCTATACCTACTTGTCTCTCATCTGGTGACAAGGAGCTAAAGGAGCTGGGGTGGCATGAGAGGATCCCCAGGATAAATGGAACCCCTGGCCTTCCCAATCTAGCTGCCTTACCCAGAAACTGCAAGACACTTCTCAGGACCTGGTAGCCGCTCATGGTAGTATGGATCTTGCGTTTAGACACAAGGAAGGCAACCAGCATGGAAATAAGGAAGCCATTAAATCCACCCAGGCCCTGAAAGAGACACAACAGATCTGAGCTCAGAAGCAGCCCGTAACACAGGGAGGGGAGGCCACTAGGGTACCTTCAGCTCACCTTGTCCAGCTCCCGCTGCCGCAGCCAAACCTTCAGAAGTGCTATACCATCCTTCAGCCCCTGGGCAGAGCCCAACACAGAGGATAGCAGGTGCATTTGGGACTCAAGAGCTGTATCCTGCAGGATCCACGTGTTATAGTGGGGTGTAGGGGGCTCTGGGCTAGCTGTCGAGGAAAAAAAAATAGAAGCTGTGAGGAACAAAGCCTCTGCCAAACCCCGGTCCACCAACACATTCCAACACCGGTGCCTACTGACCACTCTCCGGAGCACTGTGCCCTCGGTACCAGGCAGAACGCACGTTGTTCTTGGTTGGCAGCAAGCGGCAAGGGCGGAAGAAGTCCAAAGGAGGACACGGATGCAGGCGCACAGTGACCAGACGCTCATCCTTCCCTAGGCGGGGACAAGGAATATTGACATTCTACAACTCCTGGAACCAGAGGGATCCCCTCACCACCCCCTCATACTTGGGGCACCTGTGACTTGCCACCTCATAATTTGAGACCAATGCTTCTCACCTTGGCCTTAAGGCTCCTATTTCTACTCTCTAGGCCTTTTGGACCTTGTGACCACCCCCCTCCGGATTTGTCACCCCACACTGTGCACCAAACCCAGTGGGTGACTCCCACCCTGTGGCCGCAGCAGCAGCGAGGGCTTCAGGTGGCAGCCACTGGTGTAAGAGAAGCGAACACTGCCAAAGAGGGGATCCTGGGCCAGATGGTAGGCTAAATGAGCGAGGTAAAGAGCTCGCTTGCGGAAGTAGCGCTGGTTCAGGCCGTCTTTGTCCTGGAAGATTTCCTGGAGGAATCAGGAAAAAAAGAGAGAAGTCAGACACAGAGGTGCTTACGGAGCTAGGGGCTAGGTCGAAGCTAGGCTTAATTCCAGGGCTTCGTCACTGACTCAGGAGTGCAGAAAACAATGGGAGCATCATATCCAGCACTCAGACGAAGAGCTCAAAGGGACAGTAACTGGACCAAGGGCCCATCTAAGCTACCCTCAGAGTGGCGGCCCTTTACACTCCCAAACCATGGATCTTACCCTGGGCATGGTCAGCGCCACATCCACGTTGACGTCTGGTCGGATACAAGTGCCCAGAAGGTAGCTGCCCACAACAGTAATCTGGGACGGAGGCAGGAAGCAGAAGGAACCCTTCACAGCATAGGGCACCTGGTGGAGGGGCACTCGAACGCCAGCTGGGAGCCATGACTGGTCGGTGAGCTGGAAGGACGGAGAGGAAACACATGGATTCTACTACCTTCCATCAAAGCCAAGGTCTAGTAGACAACATACTGTCATGTTAAAAACTAAACTCTCAATCTTCCATAAACATCTTCTCTATGAGGACAACTTGATTGAAAAAAAATATTTAAGATTTAGTTCTGTTATTACCCATTTTCAGGTTAGGAATGCTGGCATACACCTGTAATCCCAGCATTTGGGAAAGCAGGAAGATCAGGAGTTCGAGGTCACCCTTGACTATATAGTAACAAGTTCAAGGCCAGCCTGGACTATACAAGACCCTGTCACAATACATACATACATACATACATAAAATCAAAAATATCTGCCCATCAAAATCCAGCAAAATTCTTTAAAGACCTTGAAAGTATGGTGCTCCCGGCATCAACTTCATTTGGAAAAGCAAAAACCCAGGATAGCCAAAAAAATCCTGTGCAATAAAAGAACTTCTGGAGGCATCACAATCCCTGACTTCAAACTCTACTACAGAGCTACAGTACTGAAAACAGCTTGGTATTGGCATAAGAACAGACAGGAGGACCAATGGACCCGAACAGAAGACCCGGATATCAACCCACACATCTTCGAACACCTAATTTTTGAATAAAGAAGCAAAAAATATCAAATGGAAAAAAGAAAGCATATTCAACAAGTGGTGCTGGCATAACTGGATATCAACATGAAGAAAAATGAAAATAGACCCATATCTATCACCATGCACAAAACTCAAGCCCAAATGGATCAAAGACCTAAACATAAAGCCAGCCACACTGATCCTTATAGAAGAGAAAGTAGGAAGTACACTTGAATGCATTGGCACAGGGAACCACTTCCTAAATATAACCCCAGCAGCACAGACACTGAGAGAAACAATTAATAAATGGGACCTCCTGAAACTGAAACGCTTCTGTAAAGCAAAGGACACGGTCAACAAGACAAAACAGCCTACAGAATGGGAAAAGATCTTCACTAACCCCACATCAAACAGAGGTCTGATCTCCAAAATATACAAAGAAATTGGACACCAAAAGATCACATAATCCAATAAAAAAAATGGAGTACAGACCTAAACAGAGAACTCTCAACAGAGGAATCTAAAATGGCTGAAAGACAGTTCAGGAAATGTTCAACATCCTTAGTCATCAGAGAAATGCAAATCAAAACAACTCTGAAATTCCATCTTACACCTGTAAGAATGGCCAAGATCAAAAACACTGATGACAACTTATGCTGGAGAGGTTGTGAGGTAAAGGGAACACTTCTGCATTGCTGGTGGGAGTGCAAGCTGGTGCAACCCCTTTGGATGTCAGTGTGGCGATTTCTCAGAAAATTAGGAAACAACCTTCCTCAAGACCCAGCAATACCACTTTTGGGTATATACCCAAAGGATGCTCAATTGTGCCACAAGGACATGTGCTCAACTATGTTCATAGCAGCTTTGTTTGTCATAGCCAGAACCTGGAAACAACCTAAATGCCCCTCGATCGAAGAATGGATAAGATAATGTGGTACATTTACACAGCAGAAAAAAATAACGACAGCTTGAATTTTGCAGGAAAATGGAACTAGAAAACATTATTTTGAGTGAGGTAATCCAGACACAGAAAGACAATTATCACATGTACTCACTCATAGGTGGTTTGTAAACATAAAGCAAAGAAAGCCAGCCTACAAACCACAATCCCAGAGAACTTGGACAACAATGTGGACACTAAGAGAGACTTACATAGATCTAATCTACATTGGAAGTAGAAAGTAGAAAAAGACAAGATCTCCTGAGTAAATTGGGAGCATGGGGGAGGATTGAAGAGCGAGGGAAGAGGTAGGGAGGGGAGCAGAGAAAAATGCAGAGCTCAATAAAATAAAATAAAAAATATCCATTTTTGGTTGGAGGTAAAGGTTCACAACTATAATCCCAGCACTCAGGAGACTGAAGTAGGAGGACCACCAGTTTGAGGACAACACAGATTACAGAGCTAAGACCCTGTGCAAAAAACAACATGACTCAGGCTCTCAATCTCAGTCCTTGGGAGCTCTGGCAGAACTATTAAGAGTTCAAAGCCAGCCAGGCCTACATAAGACCCTGTTCAAACAAACAAACAAAATCCTATATAACATTTGTGCAAGACATATACATAGGGTTGTGTTTTGTTTTTTTGGGGTTTTTTGTTGTTGTTGTTGTTGTTTGGTTTTTTGAGACAAGGTTTCTCTGTGTAACAGCCTTGACTGTCCTGGAACTCGCTCTTGTAGACCAGACTGGCCTTGAACTCACAAAGATCCCCCTGTCTCTGCCTCCCCAGTGCTGAGATTAAAGGTGGGTGCCCCACCACCCGGCCCATACACAAGGTTGCTGAGTGAGAAATACATGGATGGCTGGTGACCCGGCTCAGTTTTCTCGCAATGACAATGATTTCCCTAGCACCCCACTCTCTTGGGAGAACAGCAAAGAGTGTCAGATTCCCCAGGCAACCCTTTTCACCTCAGTCTCGGGGACTGAGGGCACTCTCTGGATCCGCTGGTTGACCTCCTTCAGGAAAGCATCGATCCTCTCTTTCTTCTTCTCTGAGAGTCTCACTTCTTTTAGTAACTCCTCCACCTGTAAGAGAGGGGAAAAGGAGAACCTGTCAGCCTCAGGACCCCAGGGAAATCCCTCTCACCCATGCCCGGGTCGCCTGTAAGGACCTGCAAGCGAAGCAAGCTGGAGTGGAACAAGATCTCCGTCTCCCGCAGGCGATTCAGCTCCTCGTTTGTAGGCTCCTTGTACAGTTCTGCCCGACTGAGCTTCACGGGCTGCAGGAGGCCGTCGGCAGGTGGCTCAGTGTTTGCGCGCTTTCTGGAGGTCACCTTCTCCTTGCTCCCCCCTTCCAGGCCAAGCTCCAAAGCCTATGACCAGAGAGGGAAAAGCCAACATGAAACCGTGGGTACCTACATCAGTTGCTTAAAGGTTATGGGTAAAGGCTTCATCTTCTCTAGCTCCTCCCTTTCAGTAGGTATAGGATTTTAGACAACTCGGGATGTCCGTCATCGGGGATGAGTCTGACAGCGGTCCTACTTGGGCCTGGCTGAGTTAATTTAATGTTCATTGCCTTAAGCAGAGCCCAAAAGCCCTCGTGGTTCCAGATAACACAAATCTCCTCCAATCCTGCTGCATTCAGATCTTGCCAGCCTCGCTTCGTTGAAAATCTTTTCCCAATGATCTAGGTTAAGAGGAAACACGGTTCCTCCAGGATGGGCCGCCCTGAAGTCCCCCACGAGCTAGCTGTCAGGCCTGACTACCTCAAGCTCTATAGCCAAGAAAGCACATTTTGGGACTCTCTTTCACCTACTGAGATCAACCAACCTCTGGCTCCCCTGCTGCTCCGCGAAGCTGCTCTCCGGCGGGGGCCGGCCCCATCTCCACCGCAGGTGACTCTCCCGCACTAGGGATTCAAGCCGGATCTACCGCGTAGCTCCCCACGTGGGCCGAAAGGGCAACTCCAGAGTTGGAACCCCTGTCACAGGTCCCTCCCACTGCAGGACCATTGGACTAGAGCACGTCATCTCGATCACTATTGGTCAATCGTTTGCACGGAACCGCCCATTATGGGCGGGACCAAAGGAGGTCCTGCGATTTACTCTACCTCTCCGCGACACACACCGGAAGCTCGTGAGTCCAGCTGGTCGCATTCTTTCCTCACTTCCCCATCTGGGAAGGGAAGGGTGGAGCTTGCCTTCGTTTCCGGTGGGGGTTTTTGTTTTGTTTTGTTTTTTGTTTGCCTGTTTATGCTAGTGGTTCCCAGCATCTGACTTGTCGTGTCTATGAGCAAGTCATGTGATTCCTACCTCCAAAATATATCTTGAATTCGTTCTTTTCTGTTTTCCCAGCCAAGTTTAGTTCAAGTATCTAGAATTCTAACATAGCCTCTCTCCAACTTTTCCTTTTTAAAATGTAAGATAACAGCCAGGCAGTGGTGGCACATGCCCTTAATCCCAGCACTCGGAGGCCAGCCTAGTCTACAAAACAAGTTCTAGGACAGCCAAGACTGTTACACAGAGAAACCCTGTCTTGAAAAATGTGTGTGTGTGTGTATACACACACATACGTGTGTATGTGTATAAAAGAACAAACACTAAAAGTTTAAACACAGATCCTCGTAATAGTGAATTTCTAAATACTTTTCATCTTCATTCACTGTTACTATTTCGCCAGATTTACTTTACCTTTATTATCTATTATTTTACAAAACCACTTGAGCTGCACATGAATGCTCATCCCAACAATCCCACTCACAAGCCTGAGCCTGAGCTACTGGAGGGAAACTGAAAATGACACTTTGGCGTCTGCCTTTTAAGATCTCTGATCTAGGTTATGTGTGGTGCATATACCTTTAAGCATTTAGGAGACAGAAGCAGGCGAGACCAGACTGGTTTACAGAGGGAGTTCCAGATCAGTCAAGGACTATATAATCATACCGTGTCTCAATAAAGAAAATAAATTGAGCATGGTGATGGATGTCTTTTGTTTTGTTTGTTTGTTTGGGTTATTTTTTGGTGTTTGTTTTGTTTTGTTTTGTTTTTGAAAGAGACAGGATTTCTCCATGTGTAGTCCTGGCTGTCTTGGAACTTGATCTCTAGACCAGGCTGGCCTAGAACTCACAGAAACCCTCCTGTCTCTACCTTCTGAGTGCTGGGATTAAAGGCATGCGCCACCACCATATGAGGCATATCTTTAATCCCACATCCCAGTGAAGTAATAGATGTTCTCAGGGGGCAGAAGCAGGCAGATCTCCGAGTTCAAGGCCAGCCTAGTCTACACAGGAAGTGTCAGGCTAGCCAGAACTATATTGTAAGATACATAGAGCAGAGGGGAGTAGCAGGGAGGAAAAGAGGTCAAGAGTTAGCACCTTAGGACCTACGAGACCACTCTGTGGGTAAAAAACATTATGTCCTGTGACCCACATGGTGGAAGGGGAGAACTGACCCCTGCTACTTGTCTTCTGACACACACACACACACACACACACACACACACACACACACACACCACAAATGTAATTAAGGGAGGAAAAAAGATTTCTGAAAAACAACAACAAAAAGAATTCTACCCCTGGAGACATAGCTGAAGGCTAAAAGCACTGCTGCTCATGCAGAGGACCTGGTTTCATTCACAGAATTCACATAGCACCGAAGCTGCCTGTACCCTAGTTCTAAGAAATCAGATGCCCTCCTTTGGCACCAGGCACTCCCATGGTACACATACCTACATGCAAATACAAAATTTTTTTTGACAGTGTCTCACCCTGTACCTCTGGCTGCCCTGGAACTCAGAGAGATCCACATGCCTCTGCCTCCTGACTGCTGAGATTAGAGACATAGGTCATGTAAGTAGTTTTACTTTATGTGTATAGGTATATACATATTCTTCCATGTGTATCCATGTACCACGTCTGTACAGTGCTCGCAGAGGCCAGATGAGCTCATGGGATCCCCTGGAACTGCAGTAACAGATGGTTGTGAGTCACAATGTAGGTGCTGGGAATTAAACCAGGTCCTCTAGCAAAGCAGTCAGAGCTCTTAGCTGCTGAGCCATCTCTCCAGTCTTGAAAGTAAATCTTTTAAATTTAATTTTGATTGCATGGCTTTGTGCCCAGGAGTTTCTATGCACCACGTGTGTGCAGGAACCCTCAGAGGCCTAAAGAGGGTATTGGATTCCTAGAAGTGGAGTT
This sequence comes from Arvicola amphibius, assembly GCF_903992535.2. Lineage (NCBI taxonomy): Eukaryota > Metazoa > Chordata > Mammalia > Rodentia > Cricetidae > Arvicola > Arvicola amphibius. The sequence goes on from NC_052057.2 coordinate 94,536,662, forward strand.
ACAGGGAGTTGTAAGACCCTGTGTGGGTGCTGGAGAAAGAACCCAGCTACTCTCAAAAGTAGTAAGTGCTCTTAATCCCTAATCCATCTCTCTAGCCACCCATAAGTAAAGTAAAAGGAGTGTGTGTCTGAACTCTGTGATAGAGTTCGTACTTTTCATTTAAGAAGCCCTGAGTTAGCCGGGCGGTTGTGGCGCATGCCTTTAGTCCCAGCACTCGGGAGGCAGAGGTAGATATCTGTGAGTTTGAGGCCAGCCTATCTACATAGTGAGTTCCAGGACAGCCCCAAAACTACACAGAGAAACCCTGTCTCGAAAAAAAAAAAAAAAGAAAGAAAAAGAAGTGTCAAGTCCTGTACTTGGTGTCCAGGATAGAGAGTTTCACAAGTCTTGACCAAAAGTCAGAAACCTGGTAGGATGTTCTTGCCTCTCTACTTCACAGGTTAGTCCCTTTTATCTCGTTATGTATCACTTCACAAACGCGCAGATGCTTGTCATGTCTCTTCCCCGTCCTGCTTTCATTTGTAACTGCATCTTTTCCTACCTTTTTTGGTTCTTTTTGAGATAAGGGATCTTTCTTCACTCCTTAAACTGGTCTTGGATCTTAGACGTATAAACCTAAGAGGGGCTCCTGCCTCAGCCACTTCAAGTAACTGGAACTACAGGCATTCACTGCTATCACTGGTATTTTTTTTTAAAGATTTGTTTATTTATTTTGTATATATTCTCCTGCCTCCATGTATGCCTGAATGCCAGAAGAGGGTACCAGATCTTATTATAGATGACTGTGAGCCACTGTGTGGTGGCTGGGAATTGAACTCAGGACCTCTGGAAGAACAGCCAGTGCTCTTAACCTCTGAGCCTCTCTCCAGCCCCATATCTGATCTCTCTCTCTCTCTCTCTCTCTCTCTCTCTCTTTCTCTCTCTCTCTCTCTCTCTCTGAAATAGGCACTCACTGTGAAGCCTTGACTGGCCTACAACTTGCTACATAGACCAGGCTGTCCTATTGTCTGTCTGTCTGTCTGTCTGTCTGTCTGTCTGTCTGTCTCTCTCTCTCTGTCTGTCTCTCTCTCTCTCTGTCTCTCTGTCTCTCTCTCTCATTGTGTGTGTGTGTGTTTGCTGTTCTTTCTGTGACAAGGCTTCATGTAGCCCAGGGTGGCCTCAAATTTGTTGTTGTGCTGAGGATGACGTGGAACTCCTAATCCTGCCTCTATCTCCCAGAGATTTTCTAACTGCTTGCTTGTGTCAATTCCTGTTTCAATCATTAGAATACCTTTAGCCAGCCATATAAATGGCACAAATCTATTGTTTATGTCTTGTTTGTTTCTAATTTTTTCCCATTTACTTTGTGCCATCACACACATGTGAAGGGCATCTCGGAGGAGTTGGTTCTCTCTTTCCACCAGGCTTGGTCGTGAGCCCGTGCCTTAAGGTGATTCTTGTTTGCTTGCTTGCTTCCTTCCTTTCTGAGTAACCCAGAATGGCCTTAAACTCAGTATATAGTTGAGACTGACCATGAGTTTCTTATCTTTCCTGTCTCCACCCTTCAAGAGTTGGGATTATAGATATGTGCCACCATGCCCAGGAAATTTCTGTCTTATTCATTGCTGTATTCCTGGCAATTAGCACAGGGCCCATCATGCAAGAAGCACTCCCTATATTTGTTGAATGAAAGAAAGGATGAATGGCTTTCTCGAGAGCGTCTTGATGGCTGAGAGGAAGAAGTAAACAGCCTCAGTACTACGTGGGTGGTGCTATGATGCACACAGATTGCTGTCAACATATTGCACTAAGAACACGACAGCAAGGCAATTCATAGCAGTCTCACTGAAGTGGGGTGGTAGAAGCTAGGCGTCATGGAGCATACCTGTAATCTTAGCACTACAGAGGCTCTCAGGGGAATCTTGAGTTCAAGGCCAACCTGTGTGTGCTATACAGCACGAAAGACTCTCTTTACCCCCCCACAAAAAAACCCATGAAGTGGTATGATTAACGCTAACTTGAGGTTCTGCCATGATACGCTATTTGAGTGACCTTGGGAGTTGCTTGTTGTTTAACCTCTTTTTTTTTTTTTTCCAAGACAGGGCTTCTCTGTGTCACAGCCCTGCCTGTCCTGGAACCCATTCTGTAGACCAGGCTGGCCTCAAACTCACAGAGATCTACCTACCTTTGCCTCCCAAGTGCTAGGATCACAGGCATATGCCACTCCTCCAGCTGTTATTTAACCTCTTTAACCTTTATTTTAACGCAGTAAAATGAGTGAATGACTATGTAATGAATTTTGTGAGGTTTGACTGAGATACTGTCTGTAAAGGACCTATTGCAGTCAAACTTTATTTGGACTGCCAACTCCCAACACAGAGGCTTCTTATTCATTATGAAAGCTTGGCTTTAACTTAGGCTTGTACATACTAGCTTTTTTGTTTTTGTTTGTTTGTTTGTTTCCAGAGACAGGATTCCTCAGTGTAAGAGCCCTAGCTGTCCAGGGACTTGCTTTGTAGACCAGGCTGGCCTCGAACTCACAGAAATCTGCCTGCCTCCGCCTCTGCCTCCTGAGTGCTGGATTAAAGGCATGTGCCACCACCAACCGGTTTCACACACTAGCTCTTATAACTTAAATTAACCCATTTATGTTAATCTACACTCTGTCACGCGGCTCCTTACTTCCCCTCAGTACAGTATGTCCCATTTCCTCCGCATCTAGCTAGCAAATTCTGCCTCTTTTCTTTGCAGAGTTTCTGTCTCTGTCTAGAAGTCTGGCCTATCCTCTCCTGCCTAACTATTGGCTGCTAAACTCTTTATTAAACCAATCCAGAAGGTGTCTTGGCAGAGATATATCTTCACAGTGTACAAAAAGATTATCCCACAACACCCTATTACATAGAGATGCTTAACAATTATTAGTTACTATTAGATTGTGGTTTTAGTAGCATTGTTCAAGTATGACATATGTCTCTCCATTTTTAAAGATTTACTTTTATTATTTTTATTTTTTAAAGATTTATTTATTATGTATATAGTGTTCTGCCTGCAGGCCAGAAGAGGGCACCAGATCTCCTTACAGATGGCTGTGAGCCACCATGTGGTTGCTGGGAATTGAACTCAGGACCTCTGGAATAGTAGCTGGTGCTCTTACCCTCTGAGCCGTCTCTCCAGCCCCTACTTTTACTTTTATTATTTTTAAAATGTGAATTTAGGTACCTGCCAAGGCCAGAGGCATCAGATTCCTTGGAGCTGGAGTCACAGGTAGTTGAGTAGCCTGATGTAAGTACTGGGAGCTGAATTCAGGTCCTCTGCAAAACTAGTATGTGCTTGAACTATCTCTCTAGCCCCTATGCATTTATTTTTTGAGACAGCTCTGTATAACAGCTCTGGCTGTCCTAGAACTCACTCTGTAGACCAGGCTGGCCTCAAACTCAAGAGATCCACCTGCTCTGCCTCTCTAGTGCTAGGATTAAAGATGTGCTGAGACAGGTTTCTTGTTTCCCCATCAGCCTTGGGATTCATGAACTTGAACATAATTTGTAGTCTAGGCTAGGCTTGAATTTCTGATATCCTTCCCCTGCCCCCAAGACAGGGTTTTTCTATATAGTCCTGGGACTCTCTCTATACACCAGACTTTAGAGACGCAAAGGACTCTGCTTCCTGAGTGGTGGGATTAAAAAGGTGTGCCACCGTCACAGCCCTGCTCAAATTCCTGGTATCCTATCTTCACACCCAGAGTCCTCGGAGTATACTCATACACCAGTATACCTTGCTTTATGTTAATATATTGAGCGAGAAATAAGTGAATAAGCCTGAAAACTAAATAATAAATACAATTTTTAAACAAAGTTTTGGGGGCTGGAGGGATGGCTCAGAGGTTAAGAGCACTGGCTGCTCTTCCAGAGGTCCTGAGTTCAATTCCCAGCAACCACATGGTGGCTCACAACCATCTGTACTGAGATCTGGCGCCCTCCTCTGGCGTGCGGGCATACATGGAGGCAGAATGTTGTATACATAATAAATAAATCTTTAAAAAAAAAAAACAAAGTTTTGGGGGGTTGAATGCAGGCATCGCATATTTTTTGTAAACATTCAGCCACATTCCTAACCCAATCATTGAATTCAGAATCAATGGCTGGGATATGTGGCGCATGCCTGCACTCCATAACTTGACTGGTAGACACATGAAGATCAGTTTAAGGACAGTCTCAACTACATAGCAAGTTTAAAGCTAGCCTGGGATACTTGGACCTTATCTATAAAAAAGAATCACAATTAAATTTCCTCAAATGGGCACATCAGCGCAAACCTTTAACTACAAGCAGAGGTGGAGGCAGGAGAATCTCAAATTCAAGGTCATTCTCAGCTGTGTAGCTAGTTCAAGGCCAGCTGGGGATACTGGAAACTCCATTTTAAAAATTTAAATATCCCAAATAAAATTCTTCTTCCTCTCTTTAGATTATGTCAGCTCTCACTTGAAAAAAAAAAAAAGTTAATGGACTCTACAGAAGTTTCCTGCTTGGCTCATACCAGGTAAAGCCTTAGAATGTGAGTTGGTTTTGTTTTCTTGACCACAAGAGGGCACCAATCAATTAATTCAAGTCTGTTCCTGCTATTATGAAACAGAAGGTTGTAATTTCTACCAATCATTTTTGTTGGGGTGGTTGTGTTCCTCAGTGCCAGATCATGAATGGGCCTTACATGTTGCACAAGTGTTCTACCACCGAGCTATATATTCCCAGACTTTTTAATTTTGAGAGAGGACCAACTTGCCCAGACTGATTTTGAACTGACTCTGTAGCTGGCTTTGAACTTGTGTTTGAATTGCCCCTCCATCTCTTTCATCTCTCTGCGTTCAGCTTTTACTTCAGAACATAATCCATGAAAGACATTAGAAAAATATGATTATGTATTTTGTTGTCCGGAATACCTGCTATGTGCCAGAGACAGCGTAGCCATGGAGGTGGAAGGTGGGGTTCAATGTGTTATTCTGTGATACTGACTATCTTCTTGGCTCTGACTCCCCCACCCTGTGTGTGTGTGCGCGCGTGTGTGTGCGCGCGCGTGTGTGTGTTGAGTCAGAATCTTGTTGTGCAGCCCTGGTTGACCTGGTACTCACTAAATAGTTCCAACTCAAGGTAATCCTCCTGCCTTAACCACTTAAATGCTGGACTTCCTGCTTTAGCCTTGCCATTCAGTGCTGAAATTACAGACTATGCCACCAAGTCTTGTTGCCTTTCAAAACAAATACTTAAGTGACCTCCTGAGCTACAAGAGAAGATCCTTCCTCAAAAAGCAAACAGACAAACAGGGGATGGCAAAATGGCTCAGAGGGTAAAGGCACTTGCTGCCAAGCCTGGTGACTGAGGTTCTATACCATGAGCTTCACACCGTGAAAAGAGAGAGCCTATTCCTGCAAGTTGTTCTCTGACCTCCATATCCCACCTCGATGTTGCATGTGGTCTCCCCCCACACAAAATAAACATAATAATAATAAGCAACATAAATTCCAAATGCCAAGTATCTGCTTTGTATCAGACATGGTGCCTTCCCTGAGATACAGAGATGAGTTAAGAAGCTGCAGTTTACTAAAGAATGTCTTGGTGGGATTGCGCTTCTAGACTGACAGTGGAGAGTTGAGAATAAAACCCATTAAGACAAGAAGATGCCAGTCTACCGTAGGACCATGCCCAGAGTAGATATGAGTGTATGAGTGTGTGAGTTGACTTGAGCCCAGGAATGCAGGTGCGTGTTTCAATGGGTTAGGCTAAAGATCTATAATCCTATAGGTCAGGGTGGGGCCATGGTGACTGTATGTGGGTGAAATGCTTTGAAGAAGATCTTTCTGCCTATTTGTCTACTCACAGCTGTGCTATTAAAGGTGTCAACATCATCTCCCGGGTTTCTAGGTCAGCAATCTTCTTGTCCTTAAATTGAATAGTGGAGGAAAGGAAGCTAGAGCTAGGCATATGTCATCATTTGGAGAGGAGAGGATGCTTTAATTAGGATATTCTTCCTTGAGGGAGTTCTAATTCTAGTGGTAGAACTTGGTCTCATGACCTAGACAGGCTTGAGAGCCCATCAACTATTCCTTTTAAAAATGGTTTGAGACAGGGTCTTATGTTGCCCTCGCTGGGGACTGAATGGCTGTGGGACCGGGTGGGACAGAAACTTCAGTCTGCATTTAACTATACAGCTAAAGATGACCCAGGGATGAAAATGATGCTTTAAAGTACCGAGGTCTCAGCTATGGGGGGGAGGGGAGTTGTGCTTGGTGGTGACACATATCTGTAGTCCCAGAATTAGGCAGGGAGACAGGAGGCTCACAAGTCTTAGGCCAGCTTGGGCTACATACTGAGTTATAAGTCAGCTTGGGCTATACAGCAAGAAGATACCCTGTCTGTAAATAAACAAGTTGCTCATCAACTGGATTTTTGTACAGTGACTTCCTTCCAGACAACACAGTAATGAAGGGGTGGGGAAGCAGAGTGACTTTACAGTGGAGAGACTTGACACACTACCTTAGCCAGCTGACCAAGGTCAACATCAACAAGGCTAATCATGTTGTTCTATTACATGCCCTTGGTATGATGTGATGCAGATGGTATTTTACCTCTGTGATCGTTCCCTTTAGGAAAAAAAAAGTCTAACTTATGAGAAAGACATCGCAAATCCCAGTTTTGAGGGATTGTCTACTAAATACTTGATCTAGATAAGTGTGGTGGCCTTCCCCTATTATCAACTGTTCTGGAGGCTGAGGCAGAGACTGCCAGTTGAAGTCAGCCTGGGTTACATAGTGAAATCTGTAACCCAAAAAGTAAAACAGAGGGTCAGCAAGAGATAGCCCAGTGGGTACAGGCTCTTAGTGCCAAGCCTGAGGACTGAGTTTGATCCCTAGGACTCACATGGTGAAGGGAGAGAATCAACTCCAGAAAATTGTCCTCTGACCGCCATGCAGGACACTCCCCACCCCACAATGTAGAATAATAAATAAATAAAAAGAGGGAATCCTGATTGAAAATAAAAATAAAAAAGAAGAAGCAAGTAGCCGAGGGTTGTATCTCAGATGTAGAGTGTTTCCTTACCTCGGAGGCGGTCTGAGTCAGGGTTACTGTTGCTGCAATCAAATGCCATGACCAAAGCAACTTAGGGAGGAAAGGGTTTATTTCACTCACAGTTCCATGTAATAGTTCTTCACCAAAAGCAGTGAGGGCAGAAACTCACACAGGATGGGAACCTGGAGGCAGGAGCTGAGGAATGCTACTTACTGGTTTGTTCAGCATGGCTTGCTCAGCTTACAGAATTTAGGACCACCAGCCCAGGGATGGCATCACCCACCAAGGCCTGGGCCCTTCTCCATGAATCACAAATAAAGAAAATAATGTCCTTCAGCTGGATTTCTTTTTTGAGACAGGGTTTCTCTGTGTGTAGCTCTGGCTGTCCTGGAACTTGCTCTGTAGACCAGATTGACCTCGAACTCACAGACATCTGCCTGCCTCTGTCTCCCAAGTGCTGGGATTGAAGACATGTGCCACCACCGCCTGGCCAGCTGAATCTGAAATGAAGGCATTTTCTCAGTTGAGGTTCCCTACTCTCAGATGACTCCAGCTTGTGTCAAACAGACATAAAACTAGCCAGGAAAGAGGCCTTGGTTTCAGTCCTCAGCACCACCATAAGTAATTAAAAATAAAAGCAGGCCGGGCGGTGGTGGCGCACGCCTTTAATCCCAGCACTCGGGAGGCAGAGGCAGGCGGATCTCTGTGAGTTCGAGGCCAGCCTGGTCTACAAGAGCTAGTTCCAGGACAGGCTCTAGAAACTACAGGGAAACCTTGTCTCGAAAAACAAACAAACAAAAAAAAAAAAATAAAAGCAGGACTGGAGAGATGGATGACTGGTTGATCTTTGAGAGGCCCTAGGTTCAAGCGTCTGCACCCACATGGCAGCTCACAGCTGCAGTCCCAGGAGAGCTGACCCTCTTATGACCTCTGAAGGCACCAGGAATGCACATGTTACACAGACATATGTACAGGTAATTCACTCATGCCCATCACATGATTGAAATGTAAAAAGCAAAAACCAATATGCTTTAAAATTTTTTGACAATTCCTTTTTATTTATTTGTTTGTTTGTTTGTTTGTTTATTTATTTATTTTTATGTCCGTTGGTGTTTTGCTTGCATGTATGTCTGTATGAGGGTGTTTGGTCCCCTGAAACTGAAGTTGCAGACAATTTTGAGTTGCTGTGTTGAGTGCTGGGAATTGAACCAGGGACTTCTGGAAGAGCAGCCAGTGCTCTTTACCTCTGAGCCATCTGTCCGGCCCTACCCTCCACCCCAATATTCTTTAGAAGTGTCAAAGTTGTCAAAAGGAAAAAAAGTCTAAGAAACTGCACTCGTTAAGACTGGATGGGATAGTCAAGAAAATGTCCTGTAGGAAAAAAAAAAAGACTGGATGGGATAGGTGGATTTCTGTGAGTTCAAGGCCAACCTGGTCTACAAAATAAGTTCCAGGACTGGCTCCATAGCTAAAGAAAAACCCTGACTCGAAAAGCCAAAAAAAGAGGAAAAAAAAAAAAAAGAAAGAAAAAAGACTGGGTGGAATGCAGAAATAGAAAAGGAAAAATGACACTGGTCTCTGAGTTTGAGGTCAGCCTGGTCTGCAATTCTAGGACATCCAGATCTAGGGAGCTTCAGGGACACCCAGGGCTACCCAGAGAAACCGTCTCCTCCCCCCCAAAAAAAGGGAAAATAACACTAGGTAAAAGCAAAGAAAATGTGAATAAAACCCGAGCTTCCATTAATAGTCTTGCATCAGTATCGGCATATATCTATTTCCGGATGATGGAGGGGGACCTTGGAACGTTGCTAGGTTCTGGGGTCATGGGTCACACTTGATTTGACCTTCCGTTTGGGTGCAGGTTGTTGTGGGTGCACGTCCTGTGGGGGTGGACTGCCCTGCCCCTGGGTGCCTTTGTGACAGCTCATCTTGTCCCAGGTGCACTTCTGGATGAGCTGGCAAAGGGACAGGTGCAGGGGGCACTCTTTCTGGACAGTGTAGTCTGACAAGATGCGGTCATCCTCCAGCCGCTTCCTAGTGCACAGCAGCCCTGCCGGTTGTGCTGGATGCCTTCCTTGTCTTGGATTTTGGCCCTGAGAATGGTGTCCCTGGGCTCATCCTCTAGGGTGAGGGTCTTACTCCTTCAGGCCTCCATGAAGATCTGTAAGCTGATGTCTCATCTGGCCATTGTTTAAAGAGAAAGAGGGTGGCAGAACTGGAAATGCTGGGGTTTAAAAAGCCTCTCAAAAGTTGCCAAGTGTGGGGCACAGAACTTTAGTCCCAGCACCTGGGTGGCAGAGGCAGGTGGATCTTGTTGAGTTTGAGACCAATCCGGTCTACATAGTGAGTTCTAGGACAGTCAGAGCTACATAGTTCCCTATCTCAAAAATACCAAAAAAGAAAAAAAAAGGAAAAATGTTTTCTTAATATGTATATGGAATTATTATTATTATTATCATTATTTATTTGTTTTTTCGAGACAGGGTTTCTCTGTAGTTTTAGAGCCTGGCCTGGAACTAACTCTTGTAGACCAGGCTGGCCTCAAACTCACAAAGATCCACCTGCCTCTGCCTCCCAAATGCTGGGATTAAAGGCATGCACCACCACCACCACCCGGCTATTATTATTATTATTTTGGTTTTTCGAGACAGGGTTTCACTGTAGCTTTAGAGCCTGGCCTGGAGCTAGCTCTTGTAGACCAGGCTGGCCTCAAACTCACAGAGATCTGCCTGCCTCTGCCTTCCGAGGGAATTATTTTTCTTGTTTTTTTTTTTTTTGACAGAATTTCTCTGTGTAGCCCTTGCTGTCCTAGAACTCTGTAGACTAGGCTGGCCTCAAACTCAGATTGATCAGCCTCTGCTTCCCAGGTGCTGGGATTGGAGGTGTGTGCGTGGGTGTTGTGCCTTCATGAATATCTGTACACCATGTGAATATAGTGGTGAATATAGTGCCCATGGAGGTGAGAAAAGGGTGTTGGCTCCCCTGTAAATGGAGTTACAAGTGGTTTTGAGTCACCACGTGGGTGCTGGGGACCGAATCCAGGCCCTTTGCAAGAACATCAAGTTCTCTTAACTGCTGAACCATTTCTCCAGTCCCCTCCTTTTTTTATATTAAAAAATTATGTGTGTGTATTTTTGTGTTGAGAAGTACATGTGAGTGTGGTGACCACAGAGGCCAGAAACAGTCACTGGAGATGGATTGTATGTGATTGTGAGCTGTCTGATGTGGGTGCTGGGAATTGATATCAGGTCCTCCGGAAGAGAAGTACACACTCTTCACCACTGATCTCTCTCCAGCCCCCAGGCTTGAATGTGGTACATACATGCAGGCAAGCACACACACACATCTAAACTATTTAAACGATTTTTACATCTTTATTTATTGTGTGCCACTGCAAGCACTGAGTGTAGGTCAGAGGACAGCTTGTGGGAGTCAGTTCTTCACTTCCACCATGTGGATCCTAGACTCCTCTGTCATCAGACTTAACAGCAGTTCCTGTATCTGCTGAGGCTTCTCTCAGGCTCCTTGTGCTTGAGTGGGGTCTTGTAGCCCAGAATTGATTCTCTTGTCTCTGTACCCAGAGGGCTGGGGATTACAGGGAGCAGCAGAACCACTTGGTTTTAAGACAGGTTCTTCTGAAGGTCAGGCAGGCCTAGAATTTGAAGTGATCTTTCTGCTTCAGCCTCAGAATCTTGGGGGTCACAAACATGTAGCATCATGCTAAGCTGTAAGTATTGTTTTATAGTCACAATAACTGCCCTATACTATGGAAGATGTTACAATAGGGGTACTGGGTGCTAAGTACATGAGAACTGTTTCTATAAATCTGAAACTTTTGTAAAATAAAGTCTTATTACCTGTAGATTCAATTTAACCATTACAAATTCTTTTAAGTGTAATCAGTCCTCTTTTACAGAAGCTGATCAAACAAGGGGTTAATGGAGCTTTCTGTACCCAAAATGGTATGTTTGGAATTTATTTCAGTATTCTGGTTTCTATTTTTGTTTGTTTGCTTGTTTTTTTGAGACAGCTCTGACAGTTTGCTTTGTAGCTCTGGCTGTCCTGGAACTAGTTAGGTAGACTAGGTTGGCCTTGAATTCAATCAGCCTGCCTCTGCCTATCAAGTACTGAAATCAAAAGCGTGAGCCCCTGTGCCCAACAGTCTCCTGGTTTCCTTAGCGAACAATCCTGGAGTATCCTAACCCAGGGACTGAAGACCATGTCTCCCTATCTCTCTTCAGTCATGACATATCCAGGTAGAACAAGCAGAAAGGATCCGTACGAAGTAAAAGTTCAACCGCAGCCTTTTGTCTTTAGAGGCGGTCTCACTCTGTAGCGCTGACTGGCAAGGAAGTACACAGGTTGGCCTCGCACTGACTCTTCGGCTTTTGTCCCCGTCTTCCTTTCCAAGCTCAAACCAGGCCAACCTCAATATTTTGCAACCAGGTACTCTAAAGTATAGGCAGCGCTCTTCCCCAAATCTCACGGAGAGGGACCTGGAATCAGGTTCAGTATTAGTTTTCTAAGTTTTCTACTCTTTTCACACAACCTTCTCTCGGAAAAAGGAAGCAGGAGCTAGCTGTTTTTCTCTAGTTCTCCTTTGGGAGACTGCTTTCCCCAAGGTGGGCGACTTGCCTAGGGGCTCGATCAGCGGGAGACAGAGCTTTTGCTAGCATCTCCTAAGTGTGGGGACCACAGACTGGGTGTCGCCGAGAGGAGCCCGCAGGGGACCAGGGTTCCACCCAGGAAGACTGCGGAGGCCAAGGGACACACAGGGCGAGAGCTCTGAGAGCCTTAGGTTCCTTCCGGGGCACGCCTCTGGAACCGCGGCGTCCAGCCGCACAACTGTCACTTAGGGCCCAAAGCGATCCTCGGCGGCCCGCCCTTGATCCCCACCGCCGCTTGGCCCTTAAAGGGTGGGGGACACGCGCGGGCGTCACAAAGCGCCGCCACCGTGGGGCCCGGCGAGGAAGAGGCGGGCAGACGGGAGCAGGAGCCGAGTGGAGCCGAGAGAAGAGGGCGGGCGGGGGGGAGGGAGGAGGGGCGCGCGCACGCGCACCGGGCAGCTGCCGCCGCGAGCCGCCCCCCTCCCGGCGCGCGCCCCTCCTCCTCTCCGTCCCTCCCTGCCTCCCTCCCTCCCTCCTTCTCTGCTCTGTCGCTCCCGCGGCGCGAGGCGCTCTCGCTCTTCTCCTCCGCCCCTCCCCCCGCGCAGCCGCCGCCGCCGCCGCCACCGTCCCCGAGACCCTAGCGCACGGCGCGCCCTCCCTCGTGCGCCTCTCCGGCCCCCGCGGAGAACGAGAGGGCGAGCGAGCACGGCGCTCCCGGCCCAGCCCGGCCCCCCTGTCTTCACCACCGCCTGCCCTCCGCCGCCTTCTTTCGCTTCCACCTCCACTCCCCCCCCCCGCCCGCCAAGTAGAGGCCCCCTCCGGGGGGGGGAGGCCCGGGGCCGGGAGCGGATTCCCCAACTCCTTCAGGCCCGCCCCCACCCGGCCCGAGTGTGAGGAGGGCCCGGGCCGGCCCGCGTCGAGAGTGAGGAGGACCCCGGGCGGGCCCGCGGGCCGTCTGGGGCCTGATCCGGCCCCACCAGGCGTGTGAAGACAGGGGCCCGGCCCGGCCCGAGGGCGAGCGGAGGGGAGGGGCCTGGTCCGGCCCGGCCGGTGCGCGAGGACTGGGGCCGCGGCCCCGCACGGCCGCCGCCGCGATGGCCCAGCAGCAGATGACCAGCTCGCAAAAAGCCTTGATGCTTGAGCTGAAATCCTTGCAGGAGGAACCAGTGGAGGGCTTCCGGATCACCCTGGTGGATGAGTCCGACCTCTACAACTGGGAGGTGGCCATCTTCGGACCCCCTAACACCCTCTACGAAGGCGGCTACTTCAAGGTACCCCCACCCCTTCCCGGACCGGCTTCCGGGCCCTCTGCTCTCCGCCGCGGGCCGGGAGCGTGAGCGCGGGGGAGTCGAGGGGGCTCCTCACCTCGCAGCCCCCTCCCCCAATCGTGGAGGCAGGAAGGCCTTGCTCACCAAGTGCCTTTTCTTTGTCATGGGGCGGGGGCGGGAGGCCAGACTGCACCGGGAAATAGGAAAGCCTCTGTGGCTGGGGTAGTGGCTACCGGGAAGGAGGGCTGCCTTTGTTTTGTTTCTCCAGCTGAGGGTGTGTGGAAATAGAGATGGTCTGTCTTCTCTTTCTCGACCCATCCGAGCCTTCTCTGCGCAGGCTGGAACTGCCCCAGAGGGCAGGATGACCTGCACTTATTGGATTGGACTTTTCTCTTTTTTGGGGGGGGGGGGAGTGTGGGGGAGGAACATTAGCCTGTCATTCCCGATGTCGCTAGTGCCCTGACATTTGGAGGATTTGTCGGTCTGGGTACGGGTAGTCCAACTTTTGATTTCAGTAGGCGGTAATAAGGAAGAGGACCCCCTGGGGGTGGCCAAAAAAGGGAGGGTGGTGTGCTGGCGTTGCCTTGTTCGGCTGCTTGAGGGGACTTTAATTTAACCCTCTTTCTGCCCTCATTCTCCATTTACTTGAGTCTCCCCTGCTTTCAGAATGCCCTTTGTCCTTTTCTACCAAGTTTACTAGCGTGCCCCCCCCCCCCCCCCGTGTACAAACATTCACAAAGGGTGGAACGTGTTAGGCAGAGAGATTGATAGCTTCCCACTTTAGGGAGAGAAAATTGAAAGCTTTTGCTTAGGTGGTTAGCTTCTGCAAATGGGGTCGTCCCACAAATGAGAAGCATCTGGGGTGAGAGGGTTTCTCATGGTGGAGTGGCTCCTTAGGCAGCCTCTATATAGACACTGTTACTATTGTTTTCCATGAATTATTTCTGAGTTCACGGAGGTTTTTTTTTTTTTTTTTTTACTTGATTTGACTAAAGCGTGTTTTTGGAGGGTGGAATCCCAGAGTGAAGATGGAGTGGGGGGGGTAGAGAGAGAAAATAAGTGCTTAAGAATCCATTTTTTAAAAATTTCCAGAATTAAGTAAAATAGGCCAATGAGTCAATTTTCGGTTGTTTTGAAGGGAGGGGTTATCTTGGCACAAGTTTTAAACGAATATCTTAGTCATGTAGTTGTGATGTGTATTTTTAGGACTACCCAATTACTTAACTCTTATTTTTCTACCGTCCAGAAGCCTCAATTTCAGGCTTCAAACTGGGTCAACTTTGTGGAAAATAGGATTGATAGGGAGGGAATGCTTAACATTCATGCATGTGATAGTTGCTGAATACTCAGTAAAAGGACGTTCTTAGAATATTATGTAAGAGTAGTATCCTTACCAACTGTTTGCTTCATCTTTTGTGGTCGGTGTACACTACTTTTTAGATGCAGGTGCTTAAAAGTGCTAAGTGAAGGTTCAAGTTACTAGTGACAGATTGGAAAGAGTATTGTGTCCTTGTTGAGGTATGTTGTATGTGCTGTCAGATGTAAACATTATTTGTAGATACTGGAAGTGTTGCACACAGTGGAGTTCATATGCCAACTTTCTTAGAAACTGCTGGCTAGTTTTAAAGGATACAGTTTGTTTGTTTGCTTTTTGTTCTTTTGGTTGAGATGGGGATTGGTTTCTCTGTGTAGCCTTGGCTGTCCTGGAACTCTCTGTAGACCAGGCTGGCCTTGAACTCACAGAGATCCACCTTCTGCTTCCTGAGTACTGGGATCAAAGGCCTGCACCACCATGCATGCCTTAAGGATACAATTTAATTTCCAAAAACTATTATTACTGAACAACTAATAGTTAATTTCCCTATATTGGAATTTGTTAATTAAAAAAATCAAACTATGAAAGTAATACTTCTGCTTACTAATAGGGAACAGAGTGTGACACTTTTGATTTGAAATTGATAATATAGAAATACTTCCTGTAGCATATACTTATTTAGAATAAAGGCTTTGGACTTAGTGTGTAGCTTAGTGGTAGAGTACTTGCTTATCATGCATGAAGCCCTGATTTTAAACTTGAGCAACACACACACACACACACACACACGAAAATAAATAGCTTCAGTTCTGCTAAAAAGTTTGGCTTTGGGGACTGGGGTGTACCTCAGTGGTAGAGGACTTGTTTAGCATGGTTAAGCCCTGGGTTCCATCTCCAGTACTGCTCAAACCCAGACAAGTCCCTGAAATCCTAGCAGTCAGGAAACAAAGGCAAGAGTTATGCAAGCAAGTTAGAGGCCAGTCTAGTCTCCATAGTAAGGATAGTAAGGTCTAGGTCAACCAGGACTGCATAGCAAGAGGTGAAAAGAGAGAAAAAGGCTTTATGTCCTATATCCTATTTAATGTTGTTTTTTCGTTCTTTTTTTTTTTTTTTTTTTGGTTTTTTTTTTTTTTTTTTTGAGACAGGGTCTCCCTGTGTAGTCCTGACTGTTTTGGACCTAGCTCTGTAGACCAGATTGGCTTCAAACTCAGAGATCCACCTGCCTCTTTCTTCCAGAGTTCTGGGATTAAAGCTGTGTACCACCAAGGCCGGTTCATGTCCACCCTTTTAAGATCTCTCTCTCTCTCTCTCTCTCTCTCTCTCTCTCTCTCTCTCTCTCTCTCTCTCTCTCTCTCTCTCTCGATTTGTTGAGACAAGTCTGTCTTGGAACTCGCTCTGTAGACAAGGCTGGTCTTGAACTCACAGATATCCACCTGTCTTTGCCTCTGAATGCTGGGATTAAAGGTGTGTGCCACCACCGCCCCGCAAAGGCTTCTCTTATATGTATGTGTAGTATGTGTGTGCTTGCTTTGTGGTTTTAGAGTTCAAAAGAGGGCATTGGATCATCTGAAACTGTAGTTATAGGAGGTTGTCAGCCACCTTGTGGGTGCTTGGAGTTGAACCTGAGTCCTCCAAGAGCAGCCTGTGCTCTTAGCTATTGATCCAACCCTTCAGCCCCTGTTTACATCTTTGTTGGGGGTGTGGGGTTTCGAAACAGGGTTTCTTTGTGTGTCTTGGCTATACTGGAACTCTGTAGACCAATCTGACCTCAGATTTAGTGATCTGCCTGCCTATGAGTGTTGGAATTGAAGGCGTGCGCCGCTATGACCAGTTTAAATATTAGGATATGTGTGTTGTTTCTTTTTTCTGTCCTAATTTTTAAAAAATTGTGTTTGTGTGTGAATATGGGTGAGCGGAAACCACACCTTGTTTGTGAAGGCCAGAGGACAGCTTTAGAGTATAGTTTTCCCCTTCCACCTATGTGTGGGTTCTGGTGATTAAACTCAAATTTACAGGCTTGTATGGGAAGAACTTTACCTGCTGATCCATCTTATACTAATTTTTTTTTTTTTTTTTTTTTTGGTTTTTCGAGACAGGGTTTCCCTGTAGTTTCTAGAGCCTGTCCTGGAACTAGCTCTAGTAGACCAGGCTGGCCTCGAACTCACAGAGATCCGCCTGCCTCTGCCTCCCGAGTGCTGGGATTAAAGGCCTGCGCCACCACCGCCCGGCTTTGTTTTTGTTTTTTGAGACAGGGTTTCTCTGTGTAGCTTTGGAGCCTGTCCTGGAACTAGCTCTTGTAGACCAGGCTGGTCTCAAACTCAACAGAGATCTGCCTATCTCTGCCTCCCTAGTGCTGGGATTAAAGGTGTGCTCCACCATCTCCCGACCCCGTACTAATTTTTTGATGCTGGGGATTGAACCCAGGGCTACTCAAAGTCTACCACTGAAGCTATGCACTCAGCATTTTTATCTGTAGTTTTTAGAAAAATGACACCCATTCTCCACCCCAATCCAAAACCCCTTACTCCCATGTTTCATATTTGCTGTGTCAGTGGCAGCCTGTGATCAGGATTAGATCCTGGTTATGTAGCTCATGATGGCCAGGAGATTTGCAACTTGTGCTGACTTCCAGCTCACCTCACCACCCCTGTTCTCAGCCTCTGAAATGTCTGTGCTACCCTGTTCTAGTAAAGTATGAACACTTTTCGTTTTTCGAGACAGGGTTTCTCTGTATAACAGCCCTAGATGTCCTGGGACTTGTTCTGTAGACCAGACTGGCCTTAAACTCAGAGAGATCTGCCTATCTCTGCCTCCCAAGTGCTGGGATTAAAGGCGTGCACCACCACCACCCGGCTTTTTTTTTTTTTTTTTGTAAAGACATGCCTCATATAACCTGGGTTGACTTGGCTTGAACTTTCTATGTAGCCAGGGATGACCTTAAACTTCTGATCTTCTTGACTCCCACCCCCCAAGTGTTGGCATTACAGGCTTTTGTCACCATGCCAGGTTTATGCCATGCTGGAGATTGAACCTAGGGTATGATGTGTGTCGGGCAAGAACTGTGCCAGTTGTTACATCCTCAACGTTCAAATGAAATTTTTTTTAAAATACTGTGTGTGTGTGTGTGTGTGTGTGTGTGTGTGTGTGTGTGTGTAAGAGAGGAGAGTGTGTCTGTGTCTGTGTTTGCCCCAGATGGGTGCTTTCAGAAGCCAGAAAAGGACATCAGATCCCCTAGAATTAGAGTTGCAGAGGGTTATGAGCCTACTAATACGGTTGCTAGACACTGATCTTGGGTCCTTTTGGAAAAAAAGCAAATGCTATTAACTACTGAGCCATCATTCTCACTCTCAGAAATTCTTTACTTTGAGGTGGGGTTATTGAAACAGGATTTCTACAAAGTCCCCAGTGTCCTGCAACTCAATATGTAAACTAGGCTGGCCTTGAACTTACAGAGATACACCTGCTAAATGCCAAGATTTAAGGTGTGTGCTGCCACATCTAGCCCTCAGAAATTCTTTAAAATGTATTTTTTATTTTTATGTCTCTGGGTGTTTTGCTTACATGTATGTCTGTGCACCCTGTGCATACCCGGTATTCATGGAAGACTGAAGAGGCCACCAGATCCCCAGGAACTGGTGTTACAGATGGTTATGAACTTGAACCCTGGTCCTATGGAAGAGCGGCTAGTGGTCTTTATTGGCTGAGCCAACTCCAGCTCCTAAAATTCTTTTTATTGCATTATACACACACACACACACACACACACACACACACACACAGCATTTGTTTCCTTTGTTTTCAAGAAAGATTTTCTGTGTAGCCTTGGCTGTCCTGGAACTTGATCTGTAGGCACAGACTGGCCTGGAACTCAGAGTTTTTCCTGCCTCTGCTTCCTGAGTATTTAAGATACATATTTATATATTCATTTTAATTCCAGCACTCTGGAGGCAGAGACAGGTGACTTTGAAACCAGCTTAGTTGACATAGTGAGTTCCAGGACATCCAGAGCTCTATATAGAAAAATCTGAACTCAAAAAACCAGAATAAGGGGCTGGAGAGATGGCTCAGAGGTTAAGAGCACTGGCTGCTCTTCCAGAGGTCCTGAGTTCAATTCCCAGCAACCACATGGTGGCTCACAACCATCTGTAATGAGATCTAGTGCCCTCCTCTGGCGTGCGGGCATACATGGAGGCAGAATGTTGTATACATAATAAATCTTAAAAAAAAACAGAATAATTTTATTTTTATTTCACATGTATATGTGAGTGCTTGTATGTGTGTGTGTTTGTGCCTAATGTGGCCTGGGGTCTGAGGTGTCCAGACGAGGATATTGGATCTTCTGGAACTACAGTCACGGGTAGTTGTGAACTTCTGAATGAGTGCTAGGAACTGAATCTGGTTCCTCTTGGGTCTTAAAAAGCTGAGCCATCTCATCCATGTTGGGCCTGTTTTTGTTTTGACACAGGGTTTCTCTCTTCAGCCCCGGCTGGCCTTGGAATCACAAAGATCCACCTGCCTCTGCCTCCGCCTCTGCCTCCCTAGTGCTGCTAAAGAAGTGTATCACTACCACCTGTCAGCTTTTTTTTTTTTTTAAATACAAGTGCTTTGCTTGCATGTGTGTCTGCACCACATGTGTACCTGATGCCTGAAAAGATCTGAAGATGTCCTCCACCATGTGGGAGCCACCATGTGGGAGCTTGAACTCAAACCTGGGTCTTCTGCAAGAATAACAAGAATAACTCTTACCCGGCAAGCCATCTCTTCTAGCCCTGCATCTTGTATTTAAGTGTATGTATATGCTCACATGATCATTGCAGGAGTTAGTTCTCTGCTTTTGCAATGTGGGTACCAGAGATGGAACTCAGGTCATCAGAGTTGGCAGCAGATGTTTTTTTTAAAACCTGTTGAGCCAGCTCTTTGGCAAAGTTTGAAAACCTTTTTTTTTTTTTTTTTTTGTTGTTGTTGTTTTCTTTTTAAGATTTATTTATTTATACAGTATCCTACCTGAGGCCAGAAGAAGGCACCAGATCTCATTACAGATGGTTGTAAGCCACCATGTGGTTGCTGGGAATTGAACTCAGGACCTCTGGAAGAGCAGTCAGTGCTCTTAACTGCTGAGCCATCTCTCCAGCCCAGTTTGAAAACTCTTAACAGGTTTTTTCTTTCAGTCTTTATGAGAAATTTGTTCAGTGGCATTTTCTGCTGTTTTTCTCCTTAAGTTATCTTATTAGTTCTTCCTTGGAAAAAGGTCAATTTTTTATCACTTTTTTTGTTTTGTTGTTTTTTTTGAGACAGGCTTTCCTCTGTAGTTTTGGAGCCTGTCTTGGAACTCATGCTGTAGACCAGGCTGGCCTCGAACTCACAGAGATCTGTCTGACTCTACCTCCTGAGTGCTGGAATTAAAGGTATGTGCTGCCACCACCACCATCTGGCTATAATCATTGTTTTTGTTTTTTAAAATTTCAGTGCTTTTGTCTTAAAACAAGGTTTTAGTGTGTTCCTCTACAGCTACAATGACAAGTTGGCACAGGGACTGACAAGATTGCTGGTTAAGAGTGCTTGCTGCCAAAACTGATGACCTATGTATATTAGGCAAAGTAATCTACCACCAAGTTACAGTTCCAGCTGAAGTTACCCTTGGTTAATGTGGCATAAGGTAAAGAGATCACTTAATAAACATAGTAAGTGGTAAACTGGAAAGGAGGTTATATGAAGACTACAATATTCTATTTTAACGGAATCTGTTATTTCTAGCTTTGAAAACACTTTCTAGGGCAACCTAATCTTTTAGCCTTCTCCCTTGCTATTGCAGGGAGCTCTTTTTCTATCCCACTAAAGGTTTGTTTGTTGTTCTTTTAAGAACCCTGTCTGCCAGTCAGTAGGGGCAGGCAGATCTCTGAGTTCAAGGCCAGTCTGGTCTATAAAGAGTTCTACAACAGCCAGGATTGTTATACAAAGAAACACTGTCTCAAAAAAATAAAAAATAAAAAAATAAAAAAAAAGAACTCTTGGGCCGGGCAGTGGAATCCCAGCACTCGGAAGGCAGAGGCAGGTGGATCTCTGTGAGTTGGAGGCCAGCGTGGCAGCCTGGTCTACAAGAGCCAGGAGAGGCTCCAAAGCTACAGAGAAATCCTGTCTCAAAAAACAAAAACA
Organism: Arvicola amphibius; assembly: GCF_903992535.2. Taxonomy (NCBI): domain Eukaryota; kingdom Metazoa; phylum Chordata; class Mammalia; order Rodentia; family Cricetidae; genus Arvicola; species Arvicola amphibius. The sequence continues at coordinate 94,557,042 of NC_052057.2, forward strand.
AAAAAGGACCTCTTTCCAAGCTGGGTGCTAGTGGTACATCCCTTTGATTCCAGTACTCGGGAGGCAGATCTGAGTTTAAGGCCGGCCTGGGTTACATAGACGAGGGTGCTTTCCAGCTGAGGCCATACCTCAGTGATACTGGTCTTACCTAGTATTGAACCAGGCCATGGGTTCAATCTTCACTACTGAAAAAAAAAAAAAAAATTTTTTTTTTTTCTTTTTCTTTAGTTAGTAGGCATGGTGGCTCACATCAATAATCTCAGTTTATGGGAGACTGAAGCAGGAGTATTGTAAGTTTTTGAATTGCTGAGGTTAGCCTGTACTAATAGTTGAGACCCTGTCTCTTTCTCTCTCTTAAAAAAAAAAACAGTAAAATACCAGGCCGTAGTGGTGCACGCCTTTAATCTCAGCACTCAGGAGGCAGAGGCAGGCGGATCTAAAAGTTTTCTCTAGTGAACAAAGCTTGTTAGTACAATTAGTACAGTATATATATGGCTATAGGCTCTTTTCTCTGTTTACTTATTTCTTGTTTTATTTATTTTTAAATATGTATTTTTTATGTATGTGGATGTGTTGTCTGCATGTACATGAGAGAGGGCATTGGATCCTGTGGGACTGCAGGTGTAGATGGTTGTGAGCCACCATGTGGGTGCAGGGAATTAGACTCAGAACTTGGAAAAGCAGCTAGTGCTTGAAACTCTTTTTTTTTTTTTTTTTTTTTTTTTTTTTTTTTTGGTTTTTCGAGACAGGGTTTCTCTGCAGCTTTTTTAGAGCCTGTCCTGGAACTAGCTCTTGTAGACCAGGCTGGCCTTGAACTCACAGAGATCCGTCTGCCTCTGCCTCCCGAGTGCTGGGATTAAAGGCGTGCGCCACCACCGCCTGGCTGTGCTTGAAACTCTTGAGCCATCTCCCCTGCCTCTGCTCTTGTTTATTTTTATTGCAACTTATTTGGTATGTGTGTACCCTGAGGTCAGAGGACAATTTTTAGATTCATTGATCTCCTACGTTGGATCAAATTCAAGACTTGGGGGGGGGGGGGGGCGTGTCAGTGTCTTGCTTGCTGAGCCATCCTTGTTTGTTTGTCTTTGCAGACAGAATTTTTCTGCTTAACCCTGGCTGTCCTAGAGCTCGCTCTGTAGACCAGCCTGGCCTCGAACTCACAGAGATCTGCTTACCTCTTCCTCCCAAGTGCTGGGATTAAAGGTTTGCAACACCACTACCTGGAAAGCTGTTTGATTTTTTACTTTATTTACTTATTTTTGGTTTTTTGAGACAGGGTTTCTTTGTGTAGCTTTGGAGTCTGTCCTGGAACTTGTTCTGTGTAGACCAGGCTGGCCTCAAACTCACAGAGATCCCCCTGCCTCTGCCTCCCGAGTGCTGTGATTAAAGACCTCTGCTTTGTTTGAGATTTAGAGACAGAATTTCAGGTACACACGTTAGATTTGAAGTGAATGCCTGTTCTTGCCTTCACTTCACCCCCAATTTCCTTTTTTTTGTTTGCTGTTGTTTGTTTTTCCGAGATGTGGTATCTCTGTCTCTTGGAACCTGTCCTGGAACTCCCTCTGTTTATCAGGCTGGCCTTGAACTCACGGAGATCACCTGTCTCTGCCTCGAGTGCTGTGATTAAAGGTGTGCACCACCATTGCTACCCCCAAGCTACCACACCTGGCTTCTTAGATTGTGAACTATTTAGGAAATGTTACTCAGCCTTAAAATAGCAGTTTAATTCTTCCTTCTTTCCTTCCTTCCCCTTTCTTCCTTTCTTTTTCTCTCTCTCTCTTTATTGAGACTGTGTCTGTACATAGACCTGGCTGTCCTGTAATTAACTAGAACCAACTGGATAAAGATCAGCCTGCTTTTGCTTCTGGAATTCTGCAATTAAAGTTATGTCACCACACTTGAAATCTTTTTTGTTTTCCAGAGAGAGGGTTCTTACTATGTTGTCCAGACTGGCCTCAAACTTCTGGGCTTAAGGGTTCCTCCTGTTTGAGCTGAGACCAGCTTTAATACTATTTACTATTATTTTTTGAGTTCTCTTTCTGAGATCTGAGACAGGGTCTCTATGTAGTACTCTCTTGGAACTCACTCTGTAGAACAGGCTGGCCTCAAACTCATAGATAATTTGTTGAGACAGTGTTTCTCTGTGCAATAGCCCTAGCTGTCCTGGAACTCTGTAGATCAGGCTGGCCTTTAGCTCACAGAGATCCTATGCCTGCCTCTGCCTCCAAAGTGCTAGGATTAAAGGTGTGCAACAACATTGCCTGGATCATTTGATTTTTTTGGGTGGGGGAGGAGGGAGGTTTCGAGACAGGGTTTCTCTATAGCTTTGGAGCCTGTTCTGGAACTAGTTCATATATATATATATATATATATATATATATATATATATATAATTTATTTAGATTCATTTTATGATACATTGGTGTGAAGGTGTCAGATCCCTTGGAACTGGAGTGACAGACATTTGTGAGCTGCCATGTGGGTGCTGGGAATTGAACCCAGGTCCTCTGGAAGAGCAATCAGTGCTCTTAACCACTGAACCATCTCTCCAGCCCGGCTTTTTTTTTTTTTTTTTTTTTTTGAAACTCAGATGGTTGACTTAAACTTTCAGTCTCTTTGGATTGTGAATCCTTTGGTTCCATTTTTCCTCCTAGGAAGAAATTGGATTTTATTTTAGAGTTTGCTTATCAGTGACTTTTTATCTAGTTGCTGGGTTGTCTCAGGCTCTTAATGGACTGAAGGTTTGGCTAAACAACAACAAAAGAGGATGATTGCAATCTTGTTAATATACTCAATATAGCAAATTAGCATCTTTGTAAAGGCAGCCTATAACTAAATGTACATAGGAGGAAGGCTAAGAATTCCACAGCAGTGATAATGAGGGACATTAGCAAAACCTGCTGGCAATAACAGCCTCGACTTCTATGAATTTGGAGAATCTAAGGAACAAATAAACCTAATTCTGTTTTCACCTTAACTTTTACAATATTAAAATAAGTTAAAAAGCCAGGCCTGGTGGAGCTAACTTTTAATCCCAGCACTTGGGAGGCAGAGGCAGGCGGATCTCTGAATTTAAGGCTAGCCTGGTCTATAGAGTGAGTTCCTGGGTATCAGATGCCCTCTTCTGACTCTGGCAGGCACCAAGTGAGTGTGTGGTGCACATACTTACATGAAACAATTGAATAAATTTTAATTTAAAAAGTGTACAATTAAAAAATCGTTTATAAACAGTTGTTTCTAACAGGGAGGCATTCCTAATTAACTCTGTGCTGTAAGTGTTGCTCAGTGGTGCAGTGGGAGTGTGGCATGTTTGAGGCTCTGTAACATAGTAGCTATGTCACATTTCTTGCAGCAGTCTTTGAGAGCTCTCATTTCTCTGTATTCTACCTATATGTTTGCACTGTAAAAGGAACATTAAGATCTGCTGTGGTGGCATGCACCTTTAATACCAAACTTGGAGGAAGAGATAGGCTTTGTGAGCTCCAAGCTTGTATGGTCTACATATAGTGAATCCCAGGCCTGCCAGGGTGACACAGTGACACTTTGTTTCCAAAAAGGGGGGGGGGGGGGGGCTGCTGCCAAGATGATTGTGTACAGGGTACTTTCCACTGACTCTGAAGATTTTAATACCCAGGACCCACATAGTCCTGGAGAGAAAAAACTGCAAATTCTTCTGACTTACATACGAGAGTGCACACATGCAAAAATATTTCTTTTAATTTCGTGTAGATATGTGTGTCTGCATGTATATGTGCATATGAGTGAGTACAGGTTACTAGAGAGGCCAGAGGCATCAGAGCCCCTGGAGCTGGATTTACAGACATCTGGGAGCTGTCCTCTGTAAGAGCTGAGCAGCGGTATCCTTACCTGCTGAGCCATCTTACCTCTCCAGACCTAAAGAATTAATTTGTAACAGCTGAGATGCTACCTTCACTTTATTTGAATTCAGTATTGGATTGGTCATACTTATATTTTGTTGTAAACCAAAGAATTTCATCACAATACTAATGTATCGTGAGGCTACTGTCTTGTTTGTTTGTTTTTCGAGACGGTTTCTCTGTAGCTTTGGAGCCTGTCCTGGAACTAGATCTTGTAGACCAGGCTGGCCTCGAACTCACAGATTCGCCTGCCTCTGTCTTCCAAGTGCTGGGATTAAAGGCATGCGCCATCACAGCCCTGGTGAGGGTACTGTTTTAGGGTTGGCAGTTACAAAGTAATCATGGAAAGCTGGAGCCGGAAACGAGTTTAGCTTGCCTTGCCTCTTTCTGCTCCCCATTTCAGTCCTTAAACCCTTGATTATGTGTGCTTCTGTATAGAGTTATCAGGGCCTGAGGTTGTAGCTCAGTGTTTGGGTACTTCCTTAGGATGCACAAGGCCTTTGGTTCAGTTGATCAACTCCTAATACTACAAAAGTAAAATGAAAATGAACAGTTTAGTAAGTTAAATATTTTTGTTTTTCTTTATATGAGCTGTTTAAATTTAGGTCCATAAATTTGGTAAGAAAATAAAGTCTAAGATAAGATGGGGATTTTTGTTTGTTTTGTGTGTATTGTATATGTGTGTGTGTGTGTGTATCTTCTGAGGAAGGCTTCTCTGTGTATCCTTGACGTCCTGGAACTCACTCTGTAAACTAGGCTGCCCTCAGACTCAGAGATCTGCCACCAAGCCTGGTGAGTGAATATAATTTTATCATCATAGATACTGTACAAAAATTCATTTTTTTAACAGCGACAGTTAACATTTTTCTTTTCTAAAAAGACTGGTATGGAAAAACAAGCAATGTAAGTGCATTTCTTACTCCTGAAAGCCACTTACCTGTTCAAGATGTAATCCTCCAGAAATAGTCTATGCATATGTAAACATATACTCTCTAAAATTAGAAGCAGCAGCTGGGTGTGGTGGTACACACCTGTACTCAGCAGGCTTAAGCAGAATGATTGTCCCTTATAAGATGATATTAAAGTGGTAACCAGATAACTCAGATCTCACTACTGTCAGTAGTGAATTAGTTGTATGTATTATTTGTGACCTGGAACTGAAGATGACTACCTCAGTCTCCTGAGATGTTGGGCTACAAGTGTTATGTGCCACACCAGTCTGGACTTTTTATCCTGTAGTTTTATGTATTTCTATTTCATTTATTACTATTAGTAGACTTAATTTTATGTATATGAGTGTTTTGTCTGCATGTATGTACATTATGTGTCTGCTTGGTGCCCCTAGAGGTGAGAAGAGGGTGTCAGGGTCCCTGGAACTAGCACTGCCATGTGGAACCTGGGAACTGAACCCGAGTCTTCTGCAAGAATAAGTGCTCCTAACTGCTGTCCCATCTTTTCAACTCTCATTTAACTATTTTTCTTTATTTGTTTTGAGATAACTTGGATAACCATGAACTCCTAGACTTCCTCCCTTTACCTCCGAAGTGTTTAAGTAACATATACCACCTTGTTTAGTTTATGCTGCATTTTAATTGCTATTTAGTGTACATGCTATAATTTTGTACTGCCTGTATTGTTGAAGTTTTTTTTGCTTTACCCTAATAAAAATTTTATTTTCCAAAGAAATTACTCCATACACCCTTAGAATGTACCCTTTGCAACGAAATATTGTAGATTTTAGAAATACAGCCCAGTACAGACAGAGGTGTGCGTCCATTCGTACTGGGAAGACTGAGAAGAGATATGAGTTTAGGAATTCAAGCCAATCTAGAAAACATAGAAACCTCCCATCTCAAAAAGGAAAGTTAGTAGAGCAGTGGATGCCCTGATAACTACCATCCAGCTTTGGCCTAAAATTTTATAAACACTATTTGGTTTTATTTATTATAAATTAATAGAAATTGATTTCTATAGGTCAATATGTTTACATCTGGAAATTTTTGTAGTAAATTTAATAATTTCATAAAAATAAAATTGAGCCAGGCAGTGGTGGTCACTCTTTTAATCCCAGCACTTGGGAGGCAGAGGTGAGTGGATCTCTGGGAGTTTGAGGCCAGCTTGGTCTACAAGAGTTAGTTCCAGGACAGCTAGGGATGTTACAGAGAAACCCTGTCTTGAAAAACCAATAAATAAAATAAATTTGGAGCAAATTCTGAAGATTATTTAGATTTTCTTTATTTTTTTCCCTCCTGAGTGGTAGCTAGTGTTTGAATTTGGAAGCATTGAATACCAGCATCTTCCAGTTTAATATCTTTTTTTTTTTGTAGAAACTAGATCAGGAGAACAAGGCAGGTTTCATTATGTTAGGCCAAGGATTTCCAATATTTGGTGCTTTCCATAAATTCAGGTATTGGGGGAGATGAAGAAATTTTTGTCCTGGAGATCATTCAGTGTGTTTTAGATGGGGTTTAGGGCAGTAGTCTAAGAATATTAAACATATGATCATTTTTGGAAACTTGAAGATAATACTAGTTGAAAAATATGTTGATATAGAGCTAGATAAGGTGGTTACATGCCTATAATCCAGCTCAGGATCACATAGTGAAGTAATGGCATCTGCATATTACTTATAAAATATTGTCTGTTGGCCTGGAGAGATGGCTCAGAGGTTAAGAGCACTAGCTGCTCTTCCAGAGGTCCTGAGTTCAATTCCTAGCAACCACATGGTGACTCACAACCTTCTGTAATGAAATCTGGTGCCCTCTTCTGGCCGGCAGGTATACATGCAGACAGAACACTATAGCAAATATTTTTTAAAAAAATACTGTTTAAAGCCGGGCGGTGGTGGCGCACGCCTTTAATCCCAGCACTCGGGAGGCAGAGGCAGGCGGATCTCTGTGTGTTCGAGACCAGCCTGGTCTACAAGAGCTGGTTCCAGGACAGGCTCCAAAGCCACAGAGAAACCCTGTCTCGAAAAAACCAAAAAAAAAAAAAAAATACTGTTTAATTCTCTCTGTCATTTGTCTGTTTTTCTCTGTTCGAATGAGGTTTGAGTTAAAGGTTAGTTGGAACTGCATAGAAAGATCCTATCTCCAAAACACATAGATTTGATCAACTTGTTCCAGAATTGTTTTCAGAATCAAAATCTTCCAGGTTAGAACAAGAATCTGTTGGAAATCTCTACCTGGGATTCTATTTTCTATTTAATTTGTTAATGTGGAGACATAGTGTGTACTAGGGAGAAGACAGCTTTCAGAAGTCAGTTTTCACCTTTACTGGCCCTGAACTCAGGTCATCGCTAGTGTGGCAAGTGCTTTTTACCTGCTGAGCCACCTTGCCTGCCCAAAAATTGTGGGAGAATTTTTTTTTTTTTTTTTTTTTTTTTTTTTTTTTTTTTTTTTTTTTTTTGTGATAGGGTCTCCTTGTATAGCCCTAGCTGGCCTGGAACTTGCTTTGTAGGATAGGCTGGAGTACAAGGTTGGTCTTGAATTCACAGAGACCTGCCTGTGCCTAGCAATGCTGGGACTAAAGGTGTACGGTGCTGCACCCAATTTATTATTTATTGTTTTTTTTGAGATGGTGTGGTGAGGATGACCTTGAACTCCTGATTCTGCCTCAGCATCCAGAGTGTTCAGATTATAGACATAGCACCTCGCCCAGTCTCCATGTAATCCTCACAAATCCACATAGTCAATAGTTTTTTTAATGATTAGAATGTCTTTATGTTTTAAAGATACATACCTGTGAGGGTTTGTTTGTTCATTTGTTTCTGGTTTTTGTTCATTCATTCATTTAATTTTTTCATTTTTTAAGACAGGGTTTCTCTGTGTAACAGCTCTAACTGTCCTGGAACCAGAGTGACCTGTAGCTTGGCTGGTCTCAGACTCACAGAAATTCACCTGCCTCTGCCTCCTGAGTAATGGGATTAAAGGTATGTGCTACCACTGCTTTTTTTGTTTTTCCTTAAAGATAGGGTCTCATTTTTTTTATCTTTTTTTCATACGTGTGTGATTTTTGCTAGCTCATATACACCACCTGTGGGTAGCAGCCTGCAGAGACCAGAGGGAGGCATTGGGGTCCCTGGAACTGGAGTTGGAGGTGGTTCTCAGCTGCCACATGGATGTTGAGGACTAAACTCTGACTCCTGCAAGCACAGGAAGTGCTGAGCTGTGTCTCCAGCCCCCAGCTGTGTTCCTGAATGCCTGGGACTTGCTGTGAGCAGAAAGGTTTGGACCATGTGGTGACTCTCCCCTTCTTGACCCTGAGTGCTGCTGTTATTAATGACATGCCCAACTGATAAGTTCATTTTTTAAAATAACTCATTTTATGTGCATTGGTGTGAGGGTGTCAGATCCCCTGGAAAAGGAGTTAGAGACAGGTGTGAACTGCCGTGTGGGTGCTGGGAATTGACCCAGGTCCTCTAGAAGACCTTAACTGCTGAACCATCCAGCCCTGATAAGTTCATTTTAAAAACACTTTGTGTGAATATGTAAACCAGATAACTTTATTTAAGTTTGGAGAGTTTTGGAAAGGCAATTTGAATGTACAGCAAGGGAGTAACAGACTGGGTCAGAAGTAGAAGCTTGAGCTGGAAATGTTTATTTCCAGATAGGTTTTCTCTGAACAAACAGCCTTTGCAGTCCTGGGACTCGGTCTGTAGACCGTGGTGACCAGTGCGGCCTTTGTGAGCACAGACACATGTGCATCCAAAGACATAAAAACATAGCTAAAATTTTTTAAAGATTTATTTATTATGTATACAGTCTTCTGTCTGCATATATGTCTGCATGACAGTAGGAAGCACCAGATCTCATTACAGGTGGTTGTGAGTCGCCATGTAGTTGCCAGGAATTGAACTCAGGACCTCTGGAAGAGCAGTCTCTGCTCTTAACCTCTGAGCCATCTCTCCAGCCCTTAAAAAAAATTTTTTTTATAGGTGGGATTGAGTATTGATTCTCAAGAAAGATCATTCCTTTGGTCTGATTTCTCCTTAAATTTAATTGTTAATTTTTTTTTTTCTTTTTCAAGTTAAGATTTCACTGTGTAGCTCTGGTTGTCCTGAAAACTGTAGACCAGGCTGACCTCAAACTCATTGATAGCCTTTTACCTCTGCTTCCCAAATGCTGGGATTAACGATGTGAGCCACTGCTGCCCAGCTTCATTTTGGAATTTTTATGCTAATAGCCTTCATAATTTGTTCCAAGGAAAGCTTGTTTTTTCATTCACTCATTTGTCTGCCTGCCTGCCTACCTATCATTTATTTATATTCATTCATTCATTCATTCATTCATTCATTCATTCATTCAGAGACAAGAGCCTAGAATTTATTGAGTAGACCAGGCTAGCCATGAACTCAGAGAGGTCCACCTGCTCTAATCTTCCTGACTATTGAGACAAGGTTTCACTCTCTGAGCTGGTCTGAACTGTAGGAGAGTAGTAGGATTCCTGTGTGTGCCCAGCCAGGATGTTACATGCTGATATATAATCCATGCTTTAGGATGCTAAAACAGAAGGATTTCTTTGAGTTTGAGGCCTTTCTGAGCTACATAGTAAGTTCAAGGTCTTGGGTTTTCAGAGCAATAGGGGTGAGGTAAGAGAAAGAAACTGAATGATTCTCAAATTCAGTTATTTTTCCTTTTTAAAAAAATGTTTTATTAGGTGGTGGTGGCGGCACACGCCTTTAATCTCAGCACTTGGGAGGCAGAGGCAGGCGGATCTCTGTGAGTTTGAGGTCAGCTTGGTACAGAGAGTTCCAGGACAGCCTGGGCGGTCACGGAGAAACCATGTCTTGAAAAGCTAAAAAAAAAAAAAATTTTTTTTTGGACTTGAGAAATGGCTTAGCTTAAAGTTAAGAGCACTGGCTGCTCTTCAGAGGACCTGAGTTCAATTTTCAGCACCCAACTGGGAGGCCAGCCTGGTTTACAAAGTGAGTTCCAAGATAGCCAGAACTATACAAACCCTGTCTCAATAATTATCTATCTTTTTGTCTGTCTGTCTATCTATCGATCTATCTATTGTCTCAGTCAGTGTTCTTTTGCTGTGAAGAGACACCATGACTATGGCAGCTCTTATAAGGGAAACATGTAATTGGGGCTGGCTTCCAGTTCAGATGTTTAGTCCATTATTGTTATGGTGGGAAGCATGTTGGCACTCAGACATGTTGCTGAGAGGTAGCTGACAGTTCTATATCCAGATCCACAGTCAACAGGAAGAGACACTGGACCTGGCTTGAGCTTTGAAATCCAAAACCCACCCCCAATGACACCCTTCCTCCAACAAGGCCACACCTCCCAATCCCTGTCAAGCAGTACTTCTTTAATGACCAGGGATTCAAATATATGGGCCTATGGAGGCCATCTTATTCATACCACCACATTTATTGTGTTTTAATTCTGTCTGCATGTGGCTGTGCACATGCAAGTGTAGGTGCTGTGAAGGCTGAGGGCTGGAGTTGCACATTATTGTGAGCGTCCTGAAATAGGTGCTGCGACTTGAACTGAGGTTCCCTGCAAAGAGCAGTAGCACGTGCAGCTATTAAATCATCTCTTCAGTCCCCTTTCTTTTCCTTTTTGCCTGCTTGCCTTCCTTCCTTAAGATAGAGTCTCAATATTTAGCCTCTGCTGCCTGGAACTAGCTATGTAGATCAGGCTAGCCTCAAATTCATTGAGATGTGCCTTCTGTCTCCTGAGTGCAGGACTGAAAAGTGTGTGCTGTCATCGTCAGCCGCTTTTCCTTTTTTAAATTAATGTTTTAGGTTATAACAGAGTAGTGGGTTACATCATGGCATCTTCATTCATATGCATACCATATTTTGTTCTCATTTATTTCTGTCCTCTCTGCCCACCCTCATGCCTTTCCCACCTCCAGCTGGTTCTCTTTCTTCCCACAGTCTTACCTTCTGGGTGCCTGTCAAACATTCCATACCGTCTGTATTTCCCACAACCCTCAGACTGCTGCCCCTTCTAATCCCCTAGATTTTTTAAAAGTTAGATTTAGTGCATCTAATTTTTGAGTCTTTATGGGTTGGTTTTTAGAGTCTAAGTAACGTTAAGAGGTGAAAAAAGTCTAATGCCATTTGAGACTATTTTTAGTAGAGTTAGAGATTAAGTATTCTATACGTTATTGGTCCTTTGAATTTTACTGTGTTAAAACAATTCTTTAGGTTAATTAACAGGATTAGGGGGTTATAGCTTGGTGAAATGCTTTAATATCATTCCAAGTATATAGCTATGAAAATAAATACTTGTTAAAAAATTTTTAATGTCAGGTCAAGCAGTGGTGGCACACACGCCTTTAATCCCAGCACTCAGGAGGCAGAGGCAGGTGGATCTCTGAGTTGGAGGCCAGTCTGGTCTACAAGAGTGAGTTCCAGGATAGGCATCAAAGCTACAGAGAAACCCTGTCTTCAAAAACAAAAACAAACAAAAGAAAAAAAAAAAAAGAAAGAAAAACCAAACCAAACAAATTTATTTGGGTGTGTATAGACTTTTGAAGGTCCGAGTACAATTTGCAGAGTTGGCTCCCTCCTTCCATGGTGTGCGTGCCAGGGATTGAACTCAGATCATCAGGCTAGTGCAGAGTTAATTTTTTTATTTTAAAGATTTATTTGTGTATGATCATTTTGGCTCATGTGCTTGATATCTGAAGAGGTCAGACCCCCTGACACTGGAGTTACAAATGGTTGTGAGCCACCATATAGGTTCTGAGAAACAAATTTGGGTCCTCTGTAAGAACAAGTTTTTTGTTTTTAATTATTTATGTGCATTGGTGTCAGATCCCCTGGAACTAGACTTACAGACAGTTGTGAGCTGCCATGTAAGTGCTGGGAATTGAACCCAGATCCTCTGTAAGAGCCAGTCTTTTTTTTTTTTTTTTTTTTTTTGGTTTTTCGAGACAGGGTTTCTCTGTGGCTTTGGAGCCTGTCCTGGAACTAGCTCTTGTAGACCAGGCTGGTCTCGAACTCACAGAGATCCGCCTGCCTCTGCCTCCCGAGTGCTGGGATTAAAGGCGTGCGCCACCACCGCCCGGCGAGCCAGTCTTCTTTAACTGCCGACTTGTGTCGTCGTCCCCCTCCCCCCCCCCCCCCCCCCCAAATAAAGACTAAAGATAGAGGCTGTGAGAAAGCAGCTTTGCCGGGCAGTCATGACATGTGCCTTTAATGCCAACACTAGGGAGGCAGAGGGAGGATCTCTGAGTTTGAGGCCAGCCTGATCTACAGAGTGAGTTCTGAGACAGCCAGAGCTTCGCAGAGAAACCCTGTCTCAAAAAAAAAAAAAAAAAAAAACTAAAATAAACAAAGAACTTTGTTATACTGGTAAGATGGGTCAGTAGGTAAAGGTGTTTGCCATTGAGTCTAAAGACCTGAATTTAAACCCTGAAACCCACGTATTAAGAGGAGAGAATGAAGTTCAGTTTGTTCTTTGACATCTGCATGTGTACCCTCCTTCAATGAGTGCAATAAAATTTTTTTAAAAAAATATTTCCTTGGAGCTAGGGGTAGTGACACATGCATATAATCCCAGTATTTGGAAAGCTGAGGCAAGACTTCCGTGAGTTTGAGAACAACCCAGTACTTATAGCAAGACCTGCCTCAAAAAATGAAACAAAACAGAAAACAAGTTTCTTCTTTTCTAAAAAATGTATTATGTATACAGTGTTCTGCCTGAGTGTATGCCTGCAGGCCAGAAGAGGGCACCAGATCTCATTACAGATTTTTTAGTCACCATGTGGTTCCCAGGAATTGAATTCAGGACCTTTGAAAGAGCAGGCTTAACCGCTCAACCTTCTCTCCAGTACCAAGTTTGTTTGTTTCTTCCTTCCCCTCCCCTCCCCTCCCCTCCCCTCCTCTCCCTTTCCTCTTCTCTCCTCCCTCCTTCCCTCCGATTCTCCCTTCCTTCCTTCCTTCCTTCCTTCCTTCCTTCCTTCCTTCCTTCCTTCCTTCCTTCCTTTTTTTCCTTCCTTTTTTCCTTCCTTCCTTTCTTCTTTTTCTTCTAAAGAAACTTTCCCTTCTTCCGGAATTCAATTCCTCTCCATGCTAGAATGCCAGCTTGTGTTTGTTGTCTTGTGCAGGCGTCCTGTCATTTCCATAAGATGCTGTTTTAGACCTTTGGCTTTTAGAATCTTTCCTTGGGGCAGGGCTGGTGGTGTGTGTGTCTGCCTGTCTGTCTGTCTGTCTCTCTGTCTCTGTTTGTGTGTAGGGTATTAGGGTGGTAGTGATTCACATCTTTGATCCCAGCACTAAGAAGGCAGAGGCAGACAAATCTCTTGAATTTGAGGTTAGCCTAGTCTACACTACAAAACTAGTTCAGGATAGCCAGGGCTACACAGAGAAATCTGTCTTGAAAAACAAGGATTTCATTTGTGGCTGAGCATTCCACTGACATTGGCTTTCTGCAGTTTGACCAGTTGTGAGTTTCTGTGTTAACCACTTTTAATTACACAAAGAAACTTCTCTGATGGGATCTGAGAGTTGTATTAATCTACAGGTAGACAGATAATGAATTTAGAGGACAATAATAGTAAGTTCTCTGGGGCATGTGAGCTCCCTAGTCATGGATTCTTGCTTAGATTGACAGTACGGAGAACATGTTTCCTCCTCTGGGGTGGGCCTTAAGTGCTGCCAGTCCTACCCTGTAGACATACCTTGCATGGATTGTAGTTCACAGGATTCACAGCTGGATGAGACTGTTGATGTCCCTCTCCATCCTCTCTCCAGCTGCCTACTAAAGCCTTGCAGTTTTGAGAGCTTGCCAGCAGAGGTGAAGATTCCTTTTTTGGTTTTTTGAGATGAGGTTTCTCTGTAGCTTTGGAGCCTGTCCTGGAACTAGCTCTTGTAGACCAGGCTGGCCTCGAACTCACAGAGATCCGCCTGCCTCTGCCTCCCTGAGTGCTGGGATTAAAGGCGTGCGCCGCCGCCACCACCACCGGCGAAGCTTCCTTTTTAGTACCCGTTTGTTCTCCTTGTCCTTGTTTTTGGGATGTCATTAGCCTTTTTTCTCTCCACACACAGTTGTACTGTGTCGATTTGCCTGGCCTTGGACTCCTATGCAAACCTGTGTAGACATCCTTTTGAATCAGCCTCCCTAGTGCTGGGCATGTCGCTGTCTAACCTTTTCATCCACAGGGAATTGCCATTCTACTTCTGTCTCTGGATTTACCTATCCTGAACATTTAATATAAATGAAATTACATGTGGTCTTTTATGAATGGCTTCTTTCACTTAGCCTAATATTCTCAAAGTTTATGTATATTTTAACATGTACCAGTACCTCTTTATTTATTCATGAGGCAGGGTCCTTATTGTAGTTCCAGCTCCCAGTGCTGGTATTATGGGCATGTTCCACCATACCCAGTTTGGAAGCCCACACAGATGAGCTATATGCTCATCCTACTTCATTCCTTTTATTGCTGAATAACTTTGTGTTGCATGGGTGCATTTGTCTTCTGTTGTGATTCTGAGGATGGAATCTGGAGCTTTGTGTATGCTAGGGAAGTGCTTTAACTGCTGATAATAGCCTATATTCCCAGCCCTGAGCACATTTTTTCTCCTCTTCCTCCTCCTCCTCTTCCTGCTTTTTGAGACAGCCTCCCCCCCCCCCTCCCCGAGGCAGGGTTTCTCTGTAGCTTTGGTGCCTGTCTTGGAGCTGGCTCTTGTAGACCAGGCTGGCCTCGAACTCAGAGATCCGCCTGCCTCTTTCTCCATAGTGTTGGGATTAAAGGCAAGTGCCACCACCGCCTGGCTTCTAAAAGTTCTTTTATGCTGCTTTTCTGATCATTCTACCCCACATTATCCCAGACAATCAATTTAAATTTTAATTAATAATTATGTGTGCAGGTGTTTTGCCAGCTTGTATGTATACCACTTTTGTCCTGATGCCCCCCGGGTTACAGATAGTTGTGAACCACCATGCAGATCTAGGAATTGAACCCAGGTCTGCTGGGAAAGTAACCAGTGCTCTTAACTGTGGAGCTGTTTCACCAGCTCCTTTTTAAACTTTTTTGGGTTTTTGAGACAGGGTTTCTCTGTGTAATAGCTCTGGCTGCCCTGGCACTCACTCATAGACCAGGCTGGCCTTGAACTCACAGAGATCTGCCTGTCTCTGGCTCCTGAGTGCTGGAATTAAGGGCATGTGCCACTGTCCCCAGCAAAATTTTATAAAATTACATAACAACTTGTAGGATTTGGTTTTCTCTCAACCATGTAAGTCCCGAGGATTGAACTCAGGCTGTCAGACTTGGCTGCAATGCCTTTACCCACCCAGTCATCTCAGCAGCCACTCACTGTAACTTAGTTTTGCACATCCCAGACATTTATATGATAATAGTCAAATGAAGTAATGCAGTGTATATTTTTGGGTATGACTTATTTTGTTTGATGAGTGGCTTTAAGATTTCACATTGTTTCAGTAGGTAGAATGCTTTGATTGGTTAGTGGTATCCTGTAGATAATTGGATTGTTTTCACTACCTTTGGTTTGTTGTATATGCTTAATTCTGCTATTTTACTTCTCTACCCAGCCCCCAGGCAGGGTTTCTCCATGTAGCCCTTGCTGTCCTAGAACTCACTCTGTAGACAAGGCTGGCCTCCAGATACCTACTTAACTCTGCCTCTTTTTTTTTTTTTTTTTTTTTTTTTTTTTTTTTTTTTTTTTTTTTTTTTTTTTGTAGCCTTAGCTGTCCTGGAACTGGCTCTGTAATTCAGGCTGGCCTCAAACTCACAAAGATGTATCTGCCTGTCTTTGCCTCCCAAGTGCTGGGCATGCACCACCATCATCTCTTTGAGTCCTGGGATTAAAGGTGTGCCCCTGGCCAGTGCTGAGGTTTCTAATTCTTGGGTAGTGGTCAAGAATTCAGTATGAAACAAAAGTGGAATCTGCTAAGACACAGTATAAATGATGTTGGTAAAAATGCATGCAGAACAGAAAAAGATTAACAAATTGGTGAACCTTGGTGAACCTATGTGAATAAATGTTTGTCAAGCTTGTGATTATTCATTCCATTGTTTATTAGCAGATGCTTTTTAAGAGCAGGAAATTTGCATCAGTCGTGTATAATGGACCAGTAGTGATGAGAGGGGAATTCATTCACTTTTGTGTATTTCCCAAAGAATGTCCTGCTGTCCCTATATATAGCAATTCAGTGTCATGACAGGGGCTGATGCTTTTTAGTTCAGGCTAGTAACTCACTGCATAGCCCACATAGGCCTTGAATTCATGGTAATCCTCCTGCCTTGCCTGCCCAAGTACTTCATTACAGATGTGAACTTCCCCCCAAAAAAATCCACCCAAAATTAGAATACAATAGGCAAATACTGTAGAATACAGTAGGCAAATACTGTATTCTAATTTTTGGGTGTTTTTTTTCTGTTTTGTTTTGTTCGAGACAGGGTTTCTCTGTGTAACTACCCTGGCTGTCCTGGAACTCCCTTTGTAGACCAGGCTGGCCTTGAACTCACAGAGATCTGCACGCCTCTGCCTCCACCTCCCAAGTGCTGGGGATAAAGGTGTGTACCACCACCGCTGGGCGCCTAATTTTTATTTTTAAAGCCCATTGCCAAAACAGCTGAGAAAGTATCACAGATACTCTTTTCTCTTAAAAAGCGTTTTGTGTGAGAGCCTGAGCACGTGCGTGCTTAGCAGGCGTTGTATCCATGTGCCATGTGGGTGTGTGGAGGTCAGAGGACAGGTTTCTAACTTGTTGTTTCTGCTGCTGCTCAGTATATAGTTAGCTGTAGTGCCTATGGCGGCCAGAGGACAATCATGAGAGTTGCTCCTCAGTTGCTGTCCACCTGTTTTATCTTTTTTTTATTAGACAAAAGAAGAGAAAAAGAAGTTAACACATAATTATCTTTCAGAAAATGAGGTTTGTTGGCAGAAAGGGCCTCAAGGCTGCTCTTTGACACTTAAAAGTGGAAAAACATTGGAAAGGAGGTACCAGGCCTGGTGATGCACACCTTTAATCCAAGCAGAAGCAAGTGGATCTCTGAGTTTGCAGCTAGCCTGGTCTACAGAGTGAGCTCCAGGACCGTCAGGGCTGCACAGAGAAACCCTGGTCTCCAATTCCCCCCACCCCCCAAAAAAAACTCCACAAAAACAAAAATAAAGGAAATCGTCTTGTTTAACAGAGAACTACGGAGATATAACTCCTGTCCATTGTATCACTTGCAGTCTTCCTGTGCTAAGATGGAAATGTCTGTTCTCTGTGCTGCATATGGATACATACATATGTCAAATCTTAAATAGATAATATGCAGACTCTCTTAAATGTGACCCTGTATAAGTTTCTAGAACTTTGTATTCATCTTCTTTATAATAAGGTTCTGATGATAATAATTCAGGGTTAGTTTAGGAATTACATGAATTAACAATGTAACATTTTAGAAGTATGTCCAGCACATAGGAAATGCCCACTGAATGAAGCTGCTTGCTTTTATTATATACATGTGTTCTTGTGAGTGGGGTAGATCTGCATGTGTCTCTGTGGTTACGTCCTCTTGTGTAGAGGCCAGGGGCAGAGGTTGGATGTTCTCTTCCATTGCTCCCCCCATTTCAGCTAGGCTTGTTAGCTAGGACGACCCCCCAGAATCATCCTGAGTCTGGGTTATCCCCAAGCTCCTGCAGTCACTGAGGTTGTGCACCTGCACACTCAGCCTTGTGTGGTGCTGGACATGGTGATGCGGGTCCTGAGGTTGCACAGCAGACACTCCACCCGGGCTGTCTGCCTGTCTCCTACTGTCGTGGTTTGCACAACAGCTTGGTGAGACTTCAGTGACGTAGTTCGAGAAATGGGATGAGTAGAATGAAGGCTTGTAGGGTGTTTGAGACTTGCCCGGGTTACACAGATTAGTTTTCATTCCAGGTTCTGCAGCTTACTAAGTTAGTATGCCTTAACTATTCTACCCTACTTCTCAAAGCACATACTTGAATTTTCAGCTGTGGAAGTCTGTTAGAGAGTTGTTTGGTAAGAGGTTCACAAAGATCCTTGCGATGTTAGGGAGACAGAGTATAGCCTTCAGGAGGAGGTTTGATGGGCATGGCAAATAAGAGAATAAATATCACACAGTTTAGAGGGCAGGTAGATAGTGCTGGGTGTTAAGTCGAGGGCCTTATGTATGCTAGCCAACTGCTCTCCCGCTGAGCTATGTACACTCTGTTCCATGTATTTTCAGGAGAAAAATCAGAGTTGGGGCAGATTCTAGTGTCCGTGCTTGAAGATTGAGAGTGGGTGTAGTCATTAGGCTGTTTTAAGGTTGCACCAAAGCTGAGGATCTGGACTTCTAAAGTCAGGCAGGATTAGGAGTACTCTGATGTAGGTGTGTTTAAAGTGGCAGTAGGGCAGGGAGAATTGCTGGAGAGAGGTCACAGAAGTGTCATTGTTGCTTCCTTTAGCAGTCCTATGTAACCATTCATCCAGTGTACTAAACCAGCCTACCCTACAGTCTGCTGAACTACTGGACTCGTAACTTAGATGCCTTTTGCAATGCCAAGTGTTATTGTGTCCTGGTGGCTGATGACTTAACTGACCTGCTTATCTCTGGCTTTAAACCTCCCCTCCGAATCTTCCAGTCCAGATTGCTCACTGTCTTCACATAAGAAACACACGCACTGACTAGTAACAATATCTTTCAGTTCCTTCAGAACAGAATCTTTACCTCCAACGTCAAACCACCCCTGGAGGGAGTTCTAGCCCTAGATTCAGTCATGTTTCAGTACTTAAAATAATTTTTAAAGTATTGTTTCTAATATTGAGATCATAATCATATTTTTAAGTTCATGGTTCCCTCTCTGAGATTCTGAAATATTAGAGAAGGAGCCAAGGGCCTGAAGCTTGCGATCTCCTGAGCTATACCTCATGCCCCATTTTACGATTCATTATTACTTTGACTGCTATAGGCCTTCTTTTATTTGTTGGTCTCCATGTAGTCATTTCTTTTTCTCCTGCTGCTCCTTGGACAACAGTTCAAACAGATTATATTCTTTATTAGGCACTCTAGTTTTTAAAGAATTAAACACACTCGGGAGGCAGAGGCAGGCGGATCTCTGTGAGTTCGAGACCAGCCTGGTCTACAAGAGCTAGTTCCAGGACAGGCTCCAAAGCCACAGAGAAACCCTGTCTCGAAAAACCAAAAAAAAAAAAAAGAATTAAACACTTTGAGATAAGTTAAAAAAATTTTTGGGGGAGAGCCACTTGAAGTATCTGATGTCTCATTATTACTCTGAATATTTTAGTGTGTACCCTACAAACAAGGGTATATTCTGTATATTCAGAATTGTTATCAACAAGACACTAAAATGAAGTTGACTGTGATAATTCACTCATGCTTGTAATCTTACCACTTGGGAAGCCGAGGCAAATGGGTTGTTGTGAGTTTGGGGTTAGCCTGGGATGACCTCTCTTCCTCATCCTCCCCAAAAGAGAAATTAAAGTTGAGACATAAGTACCATTTAATATGCAGATCCCGGGGTTGGAGAGATGGCTCAGTGGTTAAGAGCACTGACTGCTCTTCCAAAGGACCCAGGTCCAATTCCCAGCACCCACATGGCAGCTCACAACTGTCTGAAGATCCAGTTGCAGGGGATCTGACACCTTCACACCAATGCACATTAAATAAACCATAAAATATATATGTAAAAATAATAATAATAATATGCAGATCCCATTAAGTTTGCCCAGTCATTTTAAAGTTACAGTAACAGAAGGATGCACTTGAGTCTTTTACTGCTTCTGGCTATCCTGTCTATAGAACCTTTGAGCAGGTAGCAAGCATTCCTAGTCTTGTCCTAGACTTTCATGACCTTGATGTTTGGTCACTATAGTTCCTTTATTTTGTAGACTCACAGTCTGATTTCTTCCCATTCCTGCTCTTTGAGGTGGCACATCATTTCACATGTCTCACTAATGGGAATATCTACTTTGGTTGCTGTAGATGGCTCCCAGGTTTCTCCACTACAGTTAATTTTCTGTGTAATTCATATTGCATAGAATTTTATTTCCGAAGTGCAGTGGTGGCACAGGTCTTCAGTGCTAGAACTCAGGAGGCCGAGGCAGGCAGATCTCAAGATCAAGGCCAGACTGGGGTACAGAGCAAGTTCCACTTTTGAGCCATAAAGTGAAACCTGTCTCAAAAATTAAAAACTAAGAAAATGCGAAGTAGAATAAGGTGTATGATGGTTCATAGTTAGAATCCCAGCATTTGTTAGGTGCAGGTAGAAAGAGTAAGAGTTTGAAGTTAGACTGGGCTAAATGAAACCCAGTCTCAAAAGGAGGAGGAGGATGGGGAAGGGGGAGAGAGGAAAGAGGAGAGGAGGAAATTAGAGCAAAGAGGAAAGCTGGAAAGGAATAAAAATTTTGTTTTTTGAGACAGGGCTTTTCTGTGTACCTCTGGCTCTCCTGGAATTCTCTTTGTAGTACAGGATGACCTTGAACTTGCAAGAGATCTGCCTGTCTCTGCCTCCCGAGTGCTGGGATTAAATTTTGTCACTGTGCTTGGCTCTCATTTCCTTTTTTTTTTTTAAATAGAACTATTTTATATAGAGTGTTTGCTGCATGTATGCACCATGTTTGTGCCTGGTGCCTGTAGCGCCAGTTCTAGCCCTGGAACTAGAGATAAAGGCAGTTCTACTACCTGTGGGTCCTAGAACCCACACCTAGGTCCTTTGGAAAAATAGTAAGCAGCATTCCTAACCATGGATCCTCTAGCCTGCACTGCCTGTTTTTCAAGTAGGTAAGCCAAGTTTTTAGTGATAAGATTTCATTGTGTTGCCCAGGCTGGCCTTTAACTCACACTCTTGTCTCAGCCTCTTAAATTATTAGCTGGATTATAGATTTATTATTAAATGAATGAATGATAGTGTGCAATTTTGTTTTATAGTGCTAGAGATAGTGCCCAGTGTTTTGCATCAAGTGCTTAGTCTATCATTGCTTCATCTCTAGACCCTTCTCTGCCTGCCCCCCAATAAGGTCTTTCCTGAAGTGCAGGATAGCTTTGAACTCAGTCTTCCCACCTCAGCTTCTGATTGCTGATTATCGAAATGTACCCATTCAGTTTTATTGCATGCATATTACATTGGCATAAATGACCATGTTTAATTTTTATTTTGATTGTAATAGTATAAAGGTATTAACATATAACTTAAGCCCAGAATGTCATATTCTAGGATGGTGGTTATATAGTTGGTGATATGTAAGTTCCACCTTACTGTGTTAAGTGGTGTTAAATAAGTCACACAAAATGTGAGATGTTATTTCTGTCTTGGAATTTCAGGAAATCCTCGTTATCTAAATCTGATTTGGTCTTGGAGGTACTTTGCCGCCACCTAGTGGCAGTGGTCTATCTCAGCATAAAAATGTTAATGGGAACAAATCAAGCTGGCTAAGACTTCTAGGCATTGGCAGCGATTTTATGTGAGGTTTGTTGATGCCAGGTTCTTTGTCACAATCCTGGAGGATCGGGCCAGGAAAAGACTGAGGACAAAAATGGCCTTTTCTCTACCTCTTGCTTTCGAAGATAGATTTTGTTTCTAGGCCTTGACTTTATGAGAATTTGGAGTGAAGGTGGGTAGAAGTGTTAACTATTCAGCCAGCGATTTTTACTTTGTATTTAAAAATTGGGATGCTCGGGGCCTGGGGAGATGACTCAGGGTTAAAAGTACTTGGTTCTTGCAGAGGTGTTCAATTCCTAACACCATGTGGAGGCTCAAAACGATGTGTAACTCCAGTTTCAGAGGATATGAACGAAACAACAGTTCCAGAGGATCTGATGCCCTCTTTTGGCTTTTTTAAAATATAATTTATTATATATATATTTTGTTAAAATAATTTTTTAATATAATTTATTTTTATTTTATTTGCATTGGTGTTTTGCTACATGTCTGTCCATGTGAAGATGTCAGATCTTGGAGTTACAGACAGTTTGAGCTGCCATGTGGGTGCTAGGACTTGAACCCACATGGAAGAGCAGCCAGTGCTCTTAACCACTGAGCCATCTCTCCAGCCCCTCTCTTTTGGCGTTCACAGGCACCAGGCATCAGGCTTGCATACACAAACATTCAGGAATAATGTTAAGTAGAAGAAATATATAAAAATCTTTTTAAAAATGGGATCTGAGAATATAGCTTAGTAGAGCACTTGCCCAGCATGTGTAAGACCCCAGGGTTAATCTCCAATACCATAACCAAATTATTTTCTGTTTCTTTAAATTAGCATATGAATGGTGTGTGTGTGTGTGTGTGTGTGTGTGTGTGTGTGTGTGTGTGTTGTACTGGAACTCTACCCCAGGGTTTCATATGTACCAGATGCTCACTACAGACAAATTACAAATTACCACCAACTTGGAAGACAGGGACGGGTAGTTGTGATCTGCCTGACAGTGCTGGGAAACAAGCTTGAATTTTCTACAAGAGCAGGTACACTTTCAATTTTCATTTCATTCATTCACAAAAGCACGCCTTTATTTATTTATTTATTTATTTATTTATTTATTTATTTATTTATTTATTATGTTTCAAGACAGGCTTATTCTATTAACTCCTGGCTGTCCTTGAACTCAGAGATCTGCCTACCTCTGTCTCTCAAGTGCAAAGGCACACGCTGCCACCACCCAGCTATAGTACACATTCTTAATCCCTGAACCATCTCAATAGCTTCAGATCCTTGAATTTTTGATTCTTTTGTCTCAGCCTCCCCAGTAGCTGGGATTCCAGATATGTTAACCATGCTGGGTTTGGATATTCAGTTTCTAATTAGAAGCACCCTAAACATTTCTGTTCTATTCTAGGACTATGCCAGATCAAATCTGCCTTTTTTAGTGTATGAAAATGTTTGTATCTCTCCCCCACCTCCCTGCTTTCCACAAAGCTTATTACTTTCTGGTTGCTTTCCTGATTGCTGGGATTACAGCTGTGTCCACTAAGTGTCTGTCAGTTAACTTTAAGAATACAGATGCTACTTGGGAGGCAGAGGTACGTAGATCTCTGTGAGTTCGAGGTCAGCCTGGTCTACAAAGTGAGTTCCAGGACTGTTAAAGAAACCCTGTCTTAAAAAACAAAAAATACAGATGCTACCGAACATGGTGGCATAAGCCTTCCATTTCAGCATTCTGAGGTAGAGGTAGGAGAATCTGAGCCCCCGGTCAGCCTGGGTTGTGTTGCTTTGTGGAATATTTGCTTGCACTGAACTCCAGACTGTCAATAAAGTTTACCTTGAAACAAAGTGGTGATGGAGGATCCATCAGCTGACTCTGCCTTTCCATGCTTCCCAGATCAAAAAGGCTAAGCTCCTCCCTGCTACTTTCTATGCCCCTTTCTCAGTCCTCTAAAACCTCTATAGCTAATTCCGGTCAGCCAATCATTGACTCTGCTCTCTGATTCTAGGTAAACTTTATTGGCAGTCTTGGGAGTATCAGTGTGAACAAATACCCTGCAAAATATAGAGAGACCCTGTCTCAAAAAATATAGAAGCTTTCTAAAAATTGGTTACGTTTTTCATTTTTTAAAAAATGTGTGTATATGTGTGTGGGTGTGCATGGGCTATGGTATACAAGTATGGGTCAGAGAAGAGTTGCGGTCAAGGAGAGGGCACCAAACCTCATTACAGATGGCTGTGAGCCACCATGTGGTTGCTGGGAATTGAACTCAGGACCTCTGGAAGAGCAGCCAGTGCTCTTAACTTCTGAGCCATCTCTCCAGCCTGAGAACAGTTACAGAATTAGTGATTCAATCTTGTAGGGACTGAGCCAGGTCATCAGGCTTGGTGGCAGGTACCTTTTTCTACCAACCAGTCCACTGATGGACTGGGGGTTGAGGGTCTGGAGAGTTGTCACACTTTTAGAGGACACACATGGTGACAACAACAGCTCAGTTCTAGGCCAGCCGATGCCCTCTTCTGCCTCTCTCTGTAGGCATTATTCAAGCATGTGGTGCACTGACAGCCCAGGCAGAGGCAAGTGGGTTTATCTCAGCTGGTCCACATAGTGAGTTCCAGGCCAGCCAAGGCTATGTAGTGAGACCCTTTCTTAACAGAATGCAGATGGTATTATAATTTAAAAAACAGCAGGAGAGAGTCATACCACATAACAGAGCTCACATTGGAGGTTTACCGGAAGAGGAGAGAGAGGGGGGCAGAGACTGGTTCTTGAGGACGAGAGTGGAGGAAGAGAGACTGGAGGTGGGCAAGACCCGCCCGTATTGAAATGTAGAGTTTGTGCACGGGGTGCTCTTAGTGGCTACAGCTGAGGATGTATCCTGTTAGGACCCTGAGGGCAGGCCAGTACAGGCGCCTGAAAGCTAACGTTCCTTCCTTTGCTTATTAGAAAGGGGTAGCAGGTGAAGTGGGGATGAGGACTCAGTGTTCTTGAGACTGCTTCCTGCTGACCTGGGGGCGTCACAATCTTTGAGGGAACCTGAGAGAGTTGGGGATAGCTGGCTATTACACTTTGCTCTCCAGACTCTGTGGGACCCTCCGATGGATGCCTCTTGGACCTGGCAAGATGCTGTTCGAGGTGGATCCAAGTCGACTCCCTGGAGCTCACAAGGATTCTTTGAGCTTGTGAAAGATGAGCTTTAGACACATTAGCGTTCCCACTGTTTGTAATCTGCACCAAAACCACATTACAGGAAAGGTGGTATACTCAGAAAAAAGAGTGTAGTACTCTGCCAGTTAACAGCTTATCAAGATTCTGTCGATTGATGTTAAGACTATAACAGTAGCATAGTGAGAGAGAAATCTGGAACATGTTTCAATCTTTTAAACGATTTAAAAAGGAAGTCACTTTTCCTTGTCACCAGTTAAGCTTCTTATCTTTATGTAAACAGACCATAAAGCACTGACCCTTTCCCACACCAGGACATCATCACCTGGATACCCTCTTTTTTTTTTTTTTTAATTATGTATACAACATTCTGCCTCCATCTATGCCCACATGCCAGAAGAGGGTGCCAGATCTCATTACAGATGGTTGTGAGCCACCATGTTGCTGGGAATTGAACTCAGGACCTCTGGAAGAGCAGCCAGTACTCTTAACCACTGAGCCATCTCTCCAGCCCTGGATACCCTCTTTCTATCCAGTTTACCAGGACACAGGTGGTTGATTACTGAGGGTAGTCATTGTATTTTAAATAAAGGAATAGTAAAGAGTTACATTAATAGTTACATCTACTTCTGTGAGTCTCTTTTCTGAGTCTGGGGGTACATGGATACTTCTGGAGTACTGTTGGTTTTTACCACCTGAAAGTAGTCTTGCGCCTCCAGTTCTGTGCCTGAATGATTGCCAGTCCTGTAACAGTAGCTGACCAATTGTTTGATGGAGATAAATAGAGAAGAAATAGATAAAGCAGGGAGTGGTTGTTAAAGATAGGAGAATGAGGAGATGGGTCAGGAAGTAAAGGCATCCACTTCCATATGGGGTTCCTAATCCAGTAGAGTTGGTGCAGCTGTGGGGTGAAGCCTCATTCTCCCGAAATGGAGACAAGGCAGTTGCTCTCGGTGTCCTCTGAAGCAGGGTTCCAGTCGAGGTGAAGTTCCTGTGACATTTTAACAAGGGTGTTTTATAAGGAGCGGTTTCCCAAGGACTGTCTCCATCTCTGACTCCCACTTTGCAGCTAACGTAGATTGGACATTTAGAGAGGGAGAGCAAACAGACGCAAGCAGGTTTGAAGCAATGAAAAAGAAAATGGAGAATTCTCTCTGTTCCCAGACTGTCTGGTCCGAGGAATACGGAGGCAAGATTTGATTTAAAACATATAGTCAGTGGGTCTCCAAAAGACATCCCAGTGGGAGCGAGGAGGAGTATGACACAGTTCCCATGGATGAGACAGAGGAGGATTGGGCACAACGAGTGAGGTAGAGAAAGAAGATCCAAAGGCCTGAACACACTGGCACAGGGATCCAGGGAGGATCAGATTGAGTGGGCACAATCTGTTCAGTATGTCGTCATGCAAGAACAGGGCCAAGGGCTCTGAGCCCGAGAGAGACATGTTTGCCTGGTACCAGAAGGCAAGGAGAGGACTGCTGGAGAAAGGAAGCCTTACATCTAGGGGAATGGTCAGAGGTGGAAACCCTCCAGAGACCCAACTGTTGGTATTGAATGGAAGGCAAAGCTGTCAGCAAACGAGCAGGTGGGTAGGGTCCCAGTGTGAAGTGGTTTCCTTTCGGTGAGCTCTGCCACTAAGCAAACATTCTGCACAAAACAGTGTAAGAAGTCTATTGGAGGAGGGGGAGGGGGGAGGAGGGAGGGGGAGGGGAGCAGAAACACGAAAGGGTGAAAGTGAAAGGCTGCTTCGGAGTTGGGGACATCAGAGACTCAAGAGAGGAAATTAGAGATAGGAAGGATTAAGAGGCGAGAAAAGAACAGAGCGAGCTTGGAGCAAAGAAGAGAAAAGCATGAAAATAGGATACCAACTGGGTGGTGGTGGCACACACCTTTAATCCCAGCACTCGGGAGGCAGAGGCAGGCGGATCTTTGTGAGTCCGAGGCCAACCTGGTCTACAAGAGCTAGTTCCAGGACAGGTTCCAAAGCTGCAGAGAAACTCTGTCTCAAAAAACGACAGGAAAAACAAAAAAGAAGAAGAAAAGGAACATTGGATACGTCCTTCCATCTATTGGATTGCAGAATGTTCCAAAATACCCTGGTATTTTGCAGGACCTTTGGAACAAGTGGCCATTTGGATTGATATCTAAGGGATGTTTGGATCAGATCAGATCTTACTGTAAAAGTGGACACAGTTCCCACAAGTGAGGTAGAGAAATCAAGATCCAAGGATCTGCAATTTCTAGAGCCCCAGGAATTCAGAGAGGATTGGATAAGTAGGCACAGGCTGTCCTGTACATCGTCTTGCAAAGAACAGGAACCAAGGGCTCCGAGCCTGAGAGAGCCATGGTTGCCTGGTATCAGGACTTACTGTGGGGCCAAAAGGCAAGAAACTACACTTGAGAGGGGAGACCTCACTCATGGGAATTGGCCAGAGGTCAGTCAGTGAAGATGGTCAACTGTAGCCTTAAAGGCTGTGGTTGGGGGTTCCTCCATTTCCAAGGACACCAGAAGGATGCAGGATACTAAGCGGTCACTCCCACGGATCCAGGAAGAAGGGAAACTTAACCATTTCTGCCGGTGTAGTGTGGTTCACCCATGATTTGTTAGTTGGAAAAGTGAGACTGTCACAGGAAGACCGGGTTTCAGGGTTCTGGCATACCTCAGACTGCCAGTGGGCAGGAGGAAGCGCCAGGAGAGCCTGCTGAGGTTATAACATTTATTGTTTATTATCTGAATGGCTGTTAGCAGAGATAACCATTGTGTAGTTACCTCCTGTGCCAAAATCTTCTGGCTGTCATTTTGTATGATAAATTGTCAAGAGTTAGAGATTTTTTTGTTTTTCTCTTCAGCCACTGTTGTTATTTTCTGGTTAATTAATTCTCTTCAGTTGTCACTCATAACTCCTGCCCGGGAGTCTGGGTCTAGTACGCAATGCTAGTCAGGCACGCAGGGTAGTGTGTGGGCACGCCACTATTTGTTCTCTTCTTGCTGTGGTAAACTTGACACTTGATGTGGATTTCCTTCTGTCTGGCTGGCTTTTTTTCTGTGTATTCATTATTTCTCAGTGGCGTACACAAGGATTACTACTCTACATTTTAAAAAATTGTTGGCTCACTGTGTAAGAGGTTCTTTCCATGTATACTTTTCGGATTCTTAGCCCATGAATAGGCTGGTAAGTAGTATGCTGTAATTTTTCTCTTTGGCTCCTTCATTCAGGTCCTTTGTTGTAAGTGGCTTTTTGTATTTATGTCTTAAATTACAAAGTTATTTCCTTTATAGTGTTTCTGCTTTCTTTTGTCAGGGTTACTCTATGTAGCCCAGGCTGGCCTTGACAACTGTGGATTACAAGTATAAACCAAAGTGCCAAGTTTGTTTTTGAGATGGGATGTTGTTTCATATCCTTGACTTCCTCTGAACTGTCTATTCTTCTTTTCCACCTCCAAATACTGATACTATAGGCATGTGCCAGTACAGCTATCTGGTTCATCTTCTTTCTGTTGTAAATGAATTTTAGTATTCTTAATATCACCCTTGTTAGCTTAGAGAATTTTGGTTGACTTTTTGGTGTCTGCTGATTTATTTCTTTTTTTCTTTTTCTTATTGGTATTTATTTTTTATTTTTTTAAATATCTATTGGAGACTTTTTAAAAATTTATTTATTTATTATGTGTACAATATTCTGTCTGTGTATGCCTGAAGGCCAGGACACCAGACCTCATTACAAATGGTTATGAGTCATCATGTGGTTGCTGGGAATTGAACTCAGGATCTTGGGAAGAACAGGCAATGCTCTTAACCACTGAACCATCTCTCCAGCCCTTTATTGATATTTATTGAGCTCTACATTTTTCTCTGCTTCCCTCCCTGCTTCTCCCCTCCCGCCTTCAATCCTCCCCCAAAGTCCCCATGCTCCCAATTTACTCAGGAGATCTTGTCTTTTTCTACTTTCCATGTAGATTAGATCTATGTAAGTCTCTCTTAGTGTCCTCATTGTTGTCTAAGTTCTCTGTGATTGTGGTTTGAAGGCTGGCTTTCTTTGCTTTATGTTTAAAAACCACCTATGAGTGAGTACATGTGATAATTGTCTTTCTGTGTCTGGGTTACCTCACTCAAAATAATGTTTTCTAGTTCCATCCATTTTCTTGCAAAATTCAAGCTGTCATTTTTTTCTGCTGCGTAGTACTCCACTGTGTAAATGTACCACATTTTTTTTATCCATTCTTCGGTCGAGGGGCATTTAGGTTGTTTCCAGGTTCTGGCTATGACAAACAAAGCTGCTATGAACAGCACATCATGTCTTTGTGGCACGATTGAGCATCCTTTGGTTATACCCCAAAATGGTATTATTTGGTCTTGAGGAAGGTTGTTTCCTAATTTTCTGAGAAATCACCACACTGACATCCAAAGGGGTTGTACCAGCTCGCATTCCCACCAGCAATGCAGATGTGTTCCCTTTTCCCCACAACCTCTCCAGCATAAGTTGTCATTGGTGTTTTTGATCTTGGCCATTCTTACAGGTGTAAGATAGAATATCAGAGTTGTTTTGATTTGCATTTCTCTGATGACTAAGGATGTTGAACATTGTCTTAAGTGTCTTTCAGCCATTTTAGATTTCTCTGTTGAGAGTTCTCTGTTTAGGTCTGTACTCCATTTTTTTTTATTGGATTATGTGATCTTTTGGTGTCCAATTTCTTGAGTTCTTTGTATATTTTGGAGTTCAGACTGATGTGGGGTTAGTGAAGATCTTTTCCCATTCTGTAGGCTGTTTTGTCTTGTTGACCATGTCCTTTGCTTTACAGAAGCGTTTCAGTTTCAGGAGTTCCTATTTATTAATTGTTTCTCTCAGTTTCTGTGCTGCTGGGGTTATATTTAGGAAGTAGGTCCTTGTGCCAATGTGATCAAGTGTACTTTGCACTTTCTCTTTATAAGGTTTGCACTTTCTCTTTATAAGGTTCAGTGTGGCTGGCTTTATGTTGAGGTCTTTGATCCATTTGGACTTGAGTTTTGTGCATGGTGATAGATATGGGTCTATTTTCATTCTTCTACATGTTGGTATCCAGTTATGCCAGCACCACTTGTTAAATATGCTTTCTTTTTTCCATTTGATATCTTTTGCTTCTTTATCAAATATCAGGTGTTTGAAGATGTGTGGGTTGATATCCGGGTCTTCTGTTCGGGTCCATTGGTCCTCCTGTCTGTTCTTATGCCAGTACCAGGCTGTTTTCAGTACTGTAACTCTGTAGTAGAGTTTGACATCAGGGATTGTGATGCCTTCAGAAGTTCTTTTATTGCCCCGGATTGTTTTGGCTATCCTGGGTTTTGTTTTTTTTTTTTTTTGCTTTTCCAAATGAAGAGGTCTTTGATGAATTTTGCTGAGATTTTGATGGGCATTGCGTTGAATCTGTAGATTGCTTTTGGTAAGATTGCCATTTTTACTATGTTAATTCTGCCTGCCCAATAGCATGGGAGATCTTTCCACTTTCTGGTGTCTCCTTCAATTTCTTTCTTCAAAGATTTAAAGTTCTTGTCATACAAGTCCTCCACTTGTTTGGTTAGAGTTACTCCGAGATATTTTATGCTTTTTATGGCTATTATGAAGGGTGTTGATTCTCTGATTTCTTTCTAATCCCATTTATCACCTTTGTATAGGAGGGCTATTGATTTTTTTGAGTTAATCTTATATCCTGCTACATTGTTGAAAGTGTTTATGAGTTGTAGAAGTTCCTTGGTAGAATTTTTGGAATCACTTATATAAACTATTATATCAGCAAATGGTGAGATTTTGACTTCTTCTTTTCCAATTTGTATCCCTTTCATCTCCCCTTGGTGTCTTATCGCTCTAGCTAGGACCTCAAGAACTATATTGAATAAATATGGAGAGAGTGGACAACCTTGTCTTGTTCCTGATTTCAGTGGAATCACTGGGAGTTTCTCTCCATTTAGTTTGATGTTGGCTTGCTGTATATTGCCTTGATTATGTTTAGGTATGTTTCTTGTATCCCTGCTCTCTCCAAGACCTTTATCATGAAGGGATGTTGTATTTTGTCGAAAGCTTTTTCAGCATCTAATGAGATGATCATATGGTTTTTATTTTTTAGCTTGTTTATATGGTGGATTACGTTGACAGATTTTCTTATGTTGAAGCATCCCTGCATCTGTGGGATGAAGCCAACTTGGTCATGGTGGATGATGGTTCTGATGTGTTCTTGGATTAGATTTGCTGGTATTTTATTTAGTATTTTTGCATCAATGTTCATGAGTGAGATTGGTCTGTAATTCTCTTTCTTAGCAATGTCTTTCTGTGGTTTGGGTATCAGGGTAATTGTAGCCTCATAAAAAGAGTTTGCCAATGTTCTCTCTGTTTCTATTGTGTGGAGTATGGAAAATTTGAGGAGTATTGGTATTAGAATTCTGAGCTGAAACCATTTGGTCCTGGACTTTTTTTTTTTTTTTTTTTTTTGGTTGGGAGTCTTTTGGTGACTTTCTTTCTTTTTTTTTTTTTTTAAGCAGTTATAGGTCGGTTTAATTTGCTTATCTGGTCTTGATTTAATTTTGGTAAGTGATATTTATCTAGAAAGTTGTCCATTTCCTTTAAGTTTTTCAATTTTGTGGAGTATAGAGTTTCAACATAAGAGCTAATGATTCTCTGTATTTCCTCCGTGACTGTTGTTATGTCCCCCTTTTCTGATTTTGTTAATTTGGATATTCTTTCTTTGCCTTTTGGTTAGTTTGGATAAAGGTTTGTCTGTTTTGTTGATTTTTCTTGAAGAACCAACTCTTTGTCTCATTGATTCTTTGTATTGTTTTCTTTGTTTCTATTTTGTTGATTTCAGCTCTCAATTTGATTATTTCCTGCCATCTAGTTCTCTTAGGTGAGTTTGCTTCTTTTTGTTCTAAAGTTTTCAAATGTTCTGTTAATTCACTAGTGTGGGATTTTTCCAGCTTCTTTAAATAGGCGTTTAGTGCTATGTATACATAATTTTGTATGTGTGCAGTATTATATCTGTGTACCACATGCATTCAGTGTTAGTGTTGGCCAGAAGAGGGTATTGAATTCCCTGGGACCGGAGTTACAGATGGTTCCTAATCACTGTGGTGCTAGGAATAGAACCTGGGTCCTCTGGAAGATAAGTTAGGGCTCTTCACTGCTGAGCCATGTCTTCAGCCTGTTTTGCTTGGATTTTTTTTCCTTATATATGTTGGGATTAAGTGTGCCCACATGCCCAGTGTGTGTATGCACACCTGTGCATGCTGGAGTACCAGTGCATATGTGTAAACACAAGTGTGAGCACATGTGATTTTTGCATTTGAAAATGGACATTTTAATAATAGTTGTTTAATCTGTGTTTTATTTATCTGTGTACTTATTTAGATCTTTATTTTAGAAAAGAGGTTTGATATGTAATTTAGATTTACTCTTTCTGCCTCAGTCTTTTGTGATGGAATTTCAGGCATTTGCTACCTCATCATTTTAAAAATTTATCAGCAAGCATGGCTGTGCATACTTTTAATCCTAGCAAATCCAGAGGCAGGAGGATTTCTGTGAGTTCAGTGTTAGCTTGGTCTACATTGTGAGACCCCAGGGCTACATAGAGAGACTAACCCGGTGGTGGTGGCACACGCCTTTAATCCCAGCACTCAGGAGGCAGAGGCAGGCGGATCTTTGTGAGTTCGAGGCCAGCCTAGTTTACAAGAGCTACAGAGAAATCCTGTCTTGAAAAACCAAAGAGGTGTGTGTGTGTGTGTGTGTGTGTGTGTGTGTGTGTGTGTGTGAGAGAGAGAGAGAGAGAGAGAGAGAGAGAGAGAGAGAGAGAGAGAGAGGAGAGAGAGAGAATGTCTACAAAAATGAATGAACGACCTCCTCATGAATTTATTATAGTCTTTATCATAGGCTTTGGAATTCCCACTCTGCAGTGGAGGGTGGGTTTCAGATCCTTCCGCTTTAATATCTGTATTGGGATTAAGTGTACCACCATTGCGAATGTGTGTGCACATACATTCACATTCGGGAGTGCAAGAGCATCTATGTGCGCACAAATTCTTGTGTGTGTGGGTGTGTGTTTCTGGTCATGTCAGATATCCTCTTTAATCCTGACCACAGCCATACCATCAGGAATATTCCAAGTCTTACCTTAATGACTTTTCATTAAGATAATTGTTGCTAAAACAATTTTTTTTATATTTACCTTGTTTTTAGTGATTTTACTAATTGCTTTGATAGTTTATTCTTTTGAGTCTTGTACATTTTTTATAACATTTGTTTGTGTGTTTTTGCTTCATTTAAGATAAGGGTCTCTTTGTAGCTCAGACTGGCCTGATGCTCTAGATACTTCTGTCTCATTTCTTGAATGCTGAGATTACAGGTTTGTGCCTGTATAATGTAATTGATAACATGGTTAATTACAATCTTTTTGGAATGTGGGAGTATGAAGTGTAAATTCTAGTACCTCTTTTTGTTTGTATGTGTGCGATTTATTTATTTATTTTGAGATCGGGTTTCTCTGTGAAATAGTTCTCACTCTGTACACCAGACTGGCCTTGGTCTGAGTTCCACCTGCTCCTGCTGCCCAAGTGCTGGGATTAAAGGCATGTACCACCACCACCTGGTAATTCTAGTACCTTTTAGAAAAGAGCATCATTAGAAGATAATATTGACATTTTTATATCTAAAAATACATATTTTGCATTTGAAGTATAGTTTGCTAGATGAATAATTTTTCTATAGACTTTTGAAAGCATGTGTTTCTTCCAGTATTGCTTGAGACATCTCTTACAAGTATTTTTTTTAATCTCTGTCTCCCCCTCCCAAAAAAAAGAAAAAAACAAACAAAAAGTTCGGTTTTCTTGCCTCAGCCTTTTAGTGTCAGGAATACTGCTATGCCCACCTTCTTTATGGAATTAAAAAATTTTATTACATTTTAATTTATTTTGTATGTGCATAAATGTGTGTTTGCTGTGGCTCTTGTGTGGAGGTCAGAGAACAACGTGCAGGAATTGGTTTTCTCCTATACTCCTTGTGTCCCTGGGATGGACCTCAGATTGTCAGACTTGGGGGCAAGTGTCAGTAAGCAGTAAGCTACCTCACCAGCTCGCTAGAATCTTGCACATCTCACAAAGATGTGCCCTTTGAGTTTTCCCTTCCGTACATGCACTACTGTGATCTATTTTCATCCCCCGCCCGCGCGCCCCTCCCCCCAAGACAGGGTGTCTCTAAATAGTTGTAGAACTATGTACACCGGCCTGGCCTCAAACTCACAGAGACTTGCCTGCCTCTGTCTCGAGTGCTGGGTGTGCACCACCATGCTTGACTTTTACTTCGTTTTTTAATCTTCAACTATAATGACTGTTGAGCTTCCTAGATTGTTCTTTTAATGAAAACTTTCTTATTTTAAATTTTCAATTTTTGTCTTCATAAGTTTTTTTTTTTTAATTATTAAACCTGGGTTTTCTGGAAGAGCAGCTGCTGAGTCATCTTTCCAGTTCCTAAATGTATTTTGTTTACTCATGTTCATTCATTCATTTTGGTGTTTCTAAACAAGGTTTCTTTGTGTAGCCCTGGCTGTCCTGGTACTAACTCTGTAGATCAAGCTGACCTCTTATCTCAGAGATCCACTTGCCTCTGCTTTCCTGTGCTGGATTAAAAGCAAGAGCCATCTTACCTAAAGTTTTTTTTAAATGTCTGTGTATAATGTGTATGTATATATATACATATATATTTTATAGTATATTATATAAAATATATTTATAAAATATTATCTCATATATATATTGAAGCTTAGCCAGGCATGGTAGTACACACTTCTAACTCCAGCACTTGAAAGGCAGAGACAGGTAGATCTCTGAGTTCTAGGCTAGCCAGGGCTACTATAATGAGACCCTGTCTTAAAATAGAAAAAAGAAAAGGAAAAAAAAAGTTTAGAGATTTAAATAATAGGGTGATAAATTGTTAGGGCTCAGAGCCTCTGTTCCGTTGTCCTATCTTTTCATTGTTCCTCCTTGTTTTAGTTAGGGTTTCTTTTGCTGTGAAGAGACACCCTGACCACAGAAACTCTTGTTACAGGAGGAGCGGGCCTGCTTTTCGTCCCGGCCACCCGGCTAGCTTAACCCCAGAAATAACCACACAGAAATTGTATTAATTAAATCACTGCCTGGCCCATTATTTCTAGCCTCTTACTGGCTAACTCTCACATATTAGTTTAACCCATCTCCATTAACGTGTATCGCTTGACTGTGGCTTCCCGGCATGAGTCTGACCAGCGTCCGTCTCGGGCAGGAGAATCATGGCGTCTGCCACACTGCCCTTCTTCCTCCCAGCATTCCGTTCTCTTTTCCATGCCTACCTAAGCTCTTCCCTATCAAAAGGCCAAGGCAGTTTCTTTATTCAACCAATGAAAGCAACACAAATACAGAAGGACCTCCTACACCAAACTCTTAAAAAGAAAACATTTAATTGAGGGTGGTGGCTTACAGTTCAGAGGTTCAGTCCATTATCATCATGGCGGGGAGCATGGCAGCATGCAGGCGCAGGCCGACATGGTTCTGGCTATATCTTGATCAAAAGGCAACAGGATGTGAACTCAATGTCACACTGAGGGAAGCTTGAGCAAAATAGACCTCAACGCCCACCCTCATAATAACACACTTCCTCCAGCAAGGCCACACCTTCTAATAGTGCCACTCCCTTTAGGGACCATTTTCTTTCAAACCACATTCCTACCTCCATCTCCCCTTACCTTGATGGAAATGGTTTGTTACGGTTAATGATTTCCTTTCCTTTAGGATTTTAAACTCATTCTTTCTTTCTTTTAATCTTATGTGTACAAGACAAGGCATAACTGTATGTTCCAGGCTGGCCAGAACTCAAAAACTGTGTCTATTTTGTTGACTCCATTAATCCTTTAGCCATAGCTTCCTATAGTCCTGTTTAAAGTAGCTAATTAAAAACCTTCATAGGGTCTAGAGAGATGGCTCAGAAGTTAAGAGCACCTGATGCTCTTGCGAAGTTTTTTTGTATTCTTGTGTTTGTATTAATTAAATCACCGCTTGGCCTATTAGCTCTAGCTTCTTATTGGCTAGCTCTTGCATCTAGAATTAATCCATTTTTATTATTTTATATTTCACCACGAGGTTCTTGGCCTACCGGGAAGGTTTTGACTGGTGGCTCACATCATTTTCCTCTGGCAGCTCTATGGCTTCTCTCTGACTTCACCTTTTTTCTCTGTCTTTTCGGCCTGGCTACACTGTGTTAAACCGTTGTCTGAAAGCACCTTTATTATTCATTAACCAGTAAAAGCAACACATATACAGAAGGACCTCCTTACACTACCCCTTTGGACCAAGCATTGGTAGAGGTAAAAAACTCCCTAGTCGCTGGCTACTCTGCTTCTCTGATCCTTCAGCTTTCACAGCCTGATAGCTGACACTGAGTTTTCATTATTAAGACCAATTAGAATTTATGCTCCAGTGATGACTGTAGGCCCTGGCATGTTGACAACTCGAGCATGGCCTTCCAGTCTTCCTTGTTTGATGACAGATGCACATAGCTCATTGTGGCCTGGCGGCACAGCTCAATCATGCTCTCTCTACATGGAGCCCAAGATGCAACAAAAACTCTTTGCAGTTTTGAGCACACAAGTTGGGCATTCACAACCACTTGTAATGCCAGTTTCAGGGGACCTGATGCCCTCTCTGACCTCACATGCATACATCCACACATAGACACATGTGTGTGCATGTACACACAGGCATTCATATACACACCCCTCCCTCTTTAACTAAAAATCCCTTAAAATGTTTTAAAATTTTATGTATATGAGTGTTTTTCCCAAATGTATGTCTATGCATCACACACAGTTCTGGTGCCCACAGAGGGCAGACACAGTCAGATCCCTTGAAACTGGAGTAATGGACAGTTGTAGGCTGCCACGTAGGTGCTGGGAATTGAGCCCAGATCTTCTTCCAAGAAGGTGCTCTTAACCTCTGAGCCATAATAATATACTCCCCTAATAATAAACTTTGAAAAAATTAAAAATCTTTAGTAAATATAGCCAGGATTTTAATTTCAAATGATTACCTGCTCCTCTCCCCTTCTCTCTATATTTTTATGTCTTCCAGAATTATATAATTATTTTTAATTATTTTTTTACATATTGTATGTTATAATTTTTTTTACAGTTACTTATGTATGTGTTTGCATGCATGCCACGATGCATGCGTGAATGTCAGAGGATAACTTAATGGGACAACTGAATTCTACCATGTAGAACCTAATTCTACAACTTAGGTTGTTAGGTTTAGTGAGAGTTTGATGGGTAAATCACATAACCCCAGCTTCAGGGGATCACACACCCGCTTCTGACCTCTGAAGTCACCAGGCACACATGGTGCATATACATACATGCACACAAACATTCAGTACAAATAAAATACATACATGCACACAAACATTCAGTACAAATAAAATGAAATAAATAATTTTAAGTAAGTTTTGAAAACTTTATTTAGTGTTGAGGAAATGCATGAGAGATGACACTATGAAGCCTGGGAATTGAGCTCAAGTCATGAGACTTGGCAGCAAGTGCTTTTTTTGGGAGGGGGTTGGGGGAGGAGGAAAAGAGCATTTGTATAATAAAAAGAACCACTGAAAAGAAATGACATCAAAATGTGCACATTAGCCAGGTGGTGGTACAGTGCACACCTTTAATCCCAGTACTTGGGAGGCAGAGGCAGGTGGATCTCAGTGAGTTTGAGGCCAGCCTGGTCTACAAAGTGAGTTCCAGCATAGCCAGGACTGTTACAAGAGAAACCCTGTCTCGAAAAGCCAAGAAAAGGAGGAAAAAAAAGGTCAAACGTTGGTGAGTGAGGAGATACTGTTTGCATGATATCAATAAAAAGGAAAAATTATTTTGTTCTCTTATTTATTAGAAAACCATGTTGGTTTGTTTGGCACAAAAATAGTGGTAGCAGGCTGGAGAGATGGCTCAGAGGTTATGAGCACTGGCTGTTCTTCCAGAGGTCCTGAGTTCAATTCCCAGCAGCCACATGGTAGCTCACAACCATCTATACTGAGATCTGGTGCCCTCTTCTGGCCTGCAGGTATACATGCAGATAGAACACTATATACATAATTAATAAATCTTTAAACAGTAGTGGTAGCAGAGAACGGGGACTAACTTAGTGACAGGGCGCATCTCTGGACGCAGGGCAGCAGCCTCAGTGTTTTGGCACATCTCTTACTTTTCTTTCCTGTGAGCTGAACTTTTATTCATAAAAATGATAATATCTGAATTTGGGTCATTTAGCCAAGACACAAATATTTGATGATCTACTGAAAGAACATTCTGATAACCCTGGTGCTGTGACTCCTCGGGAACCTGATCTGTAGAAAGGAGCTCTCTTTCTTTGGGATATAATAGTGGGAACTATAGGCAAACGAACAACTTGTCTTATTTATTAGCATTTTTTTTCTTTTTCAGGCACATATTAAATTTCCTATTGACTACCCATATTCACCACCTACCTTCAGATTCTTGACCAAAATGTGGCACCCCAACATTTATGAGGTAAGAGACATCTGTTATAACTTTCTCTGTGGATTTTTTCAGATTAGTTCTTAAAAAGAGTTCTTAAAAAGAGACTAGAGATTTACCAGTCAAGGACCTGTGTTTAATTATCACACCACACAAAAACAGTAGTTTGAGCTGGAGAGTGTAACTTGGTAAAGCATTTGCTTAGCATGCCCAAGGATCTCAGTTCAGTCACTTCAGCACACCCTGCCCACCCTGAAATAGACTGTGTGTATCAGTAAGTTGTGTTTCACTGTACCCACAGAGAAATGTTTGTTTTCTATTTTGTATTCTCTGCTTTAATTATTTAAAATCAAGAGTACTTTTATAATATATAATAATTATTCCAGTTAAAGATGGAAACTTTAAGCCTTTGCAGCTGGTTGCTAAGTTTATAATGCACACATGTTAACTTTCATGTTTTACAAATTTAGTAAAGTACCTATCCTCTAACTTTACAGCAAGGGACACCTGTTGCTATGGGCAGAGACTCAACTTTTTCGGGGGGATTTATCCTAGTACATTTGGCTTGGTCTCCTTTCAGGAGTTACTGCTGAGCATTTGAGAGCCTCTTTTGGAATAAATCCAAGGTGAGGTTCTATTGTATGGAGAGGC
The DNA here is from genome assembly GCF_903992535.2 of Arvicola amphibius. NCBI lineage: Eukaryota > Metazoa > Chordata > Mammalia > Rodentia > Cricetidae > Arvicola > Arvicola amphibius. The sequence continues at coordinate 94,595,627 of NC_052057.2, forward strand.
CTGCTTTTTTGTCCTGGCTGCCCGGCTAGCTTAGCCCCGAAATAATCACACATAAATTGTATTTATTAAAATACTGCTTGGCCATTAGCTGTAACTTCTTATTGGCTAACTCTTACATATTAGTTTAACCCATCTCCATTAATCTGTGTATCGCCACGTGGCAGTGGCTTACTGGAGATTCTAACTGGCGTCTGTCTCAGGCAGAGGATCCATGCCTTCTCCCTTGACTCTGCTTTCTTCCTCCCAGCATTCAGTTCTGTCCCGTCCTGTGTCCCCCCCCACCCACACCTAAGTTCTGCTCTATCTAAAGGCCAAGGCAGTTTCTTTATTCATTAACCAATGAAAGCAACACATGAACAGAAAAACCTCCTACACCAAGGTTCTCTTGGACAAGTCAATGTGCCTGCAGGGAGACTTTCGAGTAGAACTGCCGGTCAAAACAGAACATGTTAGCTTTGGGCTAATCATGACAGTGCTGGAGTTACTCATTAGCCTTGCAGAGCAGCCGCTTTACCTTCCACGGTTGGCTTTCCCTTTTAATTTATGTTTGTTTGAGAACAGCTCTCATAGTGTATCTCAGGCTGTTTTCTAATTTGTAGTTCTTGGAACCTCCCAAGTAGGGTTCCAGACATCCACAGTTTTACTTTCTGTTTTTTTTCCAACTAGGACAAACATGAAATGGTGATCTATGCTGTTCTGTCCAGAAGTAGCCTCCTGCAATACTGTCTTGTAGTAGTTAGCATAGTCATAATGTTAAGGCAAGATGGCTCAGTGAGTAAAGACGCTTGCCACCAAGCCTGACAACTGGGGTTTAATTTCTGGAACCCACATGGTGGAAGGAGAGAACTGACTCTTCAGAGGTGTCCTCTGATCTATACATAAAACATGTGTTTTCACACCCCCCCCGCCCAATAAATACATATATGTCAAAAAAACAAAAGATGGAGTGGGCATTGTAGCACATGCCTTTAAATCCAGGCAGAGGCGGACAGAGCCAGGGCTACACAGAGAAACACTGTTTTAAAGACCTTAAAAAAAAAAAAAAAAAAAAAAACCTTTGATTATCATTTACTTCTTTTATTGCCCAAAGGAAGTAAACTTTACTGTAGTATTTGTGAATTTAATTTTTAAAAACACCATGATCTGAAATTAATAAAAATAAAGGATAGACTTGTAGACTGTAAGAGTGCATAAGCACAGTGGTGGTGGGATCTTTAATCCCAGCACTTGGGAGGTAGAGGCAGGGGCATCTCTGTGAGTTCAAGGCCAGCCTGGTCTACAGAGTGAGTTCCAAACAGCCAGCCAGCCACACTGAACCTTATAGAAGAGAAAGTGGGAAATACACGTGAATGCATTGGCACAGGGACCCACTTCCTAAATAGAACCCCAGACACTGAGAGAAACAATTAATAAATGGGAACTCCTGAAACTGAAAAGCTTCTGTAAAGCAAAGGACACGGTCTACAAGACAAAACAACAGCCTACGAATGGGAAAAGATCTTCACTAATCCCACATCAGACAGAGGTCTGATCTCCAAAATATACAAAGAACTCAAGAAATTGGACACCAAAAGATCACATAATCCAATTAAAAAAAAAAAAAAAAACAGAGACCTAAACAGAGAACTCTCAACAGAGAAATCTAAAATGGCTGAAAGACACTTAAGACAATGTTCAACATCCTTAGTCAGTAGAGAAATGCAAATCAAAACAACTCTGAGATTCTATCTTACACCTGTAAGAATGGCCAAGATCAAAAACACCAATGACAACTTATGCTGGAGAGGTTGTGGGGAAAAGGGAACACATCTGCATTGCTGGTGGGAATGCAAGCTGGTATAACCCCTTTGGATGTCAGTGTGGCGATTTCTCAGAAAATTAGGAAATAACCTTCCTCAAGACCCAGTAATACCACTTTTGGGTATATATCCAAAGGATGCTCAATCATGCTACAAGGACATGTGCTCAACTATGTTCACAGCAGCTTTGTTTGTCATAGCCAGAACCTGGAAACAACCTAAATGCCCTTCGACCGAAGAATGGATAAAAAAATGTGGTACATTTACACAGTGGAGTACTACGCAGCAGAAAAAAATAACGACAGCTTGAATTTTGCAAGAAAATGGATGGAACTAGAAAACATTATTTTGAGTGAGGTAACCCAGACACAGAAAGACAATTATCACATGTACTCACTCATAGGTGGTTTTTAAACATAAAGCAAAGAAAGCCAGCCTTCAAACCACAATCCCAGAGAACTTAGACAACAATGCGAACACTGAGAGAGACTTCCATAGATCTAATCTACATGGGAAGTAGAAAGTAGAAAAAGACAAGATCTCCTGAGTAAATTGGGAGCATGGGGACCTTGGCTGAGGATTGAAGGGAGGAGGGGAGAGGCAGGGAGAGGAGCAGAGAAAAATGTAGAGCTCAATAAATATCAATAAAAAAAGACACAACAAAAAAAACTTCTAAACAGTAGAGCAACTTAGTATTCACACACTAGGTAGTGAATACAAGAATACTTATTGTACTGTTCTTTTTACATGTCTTAAATAAAATGTAAAATATCAAGACAAAAATAACCAAAAAAATTATTTTTTTAAAAAACAAAGAATATATACTGCTTTTGCTAGCTGAGCTCCCAGTAAAGACAACTTTAATGGGGCAGATAGCATAAGCAGTCGCCTATCAAAATCTCCCCCCAAACATCAGCAAGATGAATATAAAATTTATAAAGAAATAATAAGAGACCTAGAATTTCAAAAATTGAAAGGAATTTAAAACATAGCATGAAATTATTGTCACTAAGAGAGTTTAGTGCTACCATGGTGAAGAACTAAGAACCTCAAAATAATTCAGAACATCTATAATTACCAGTATGTTTATCTTGAGATAAGATCTTGCCATGTAGTCCAGATCAGCCTCTAACACGTCATCTTCCCTCCTCAGCTTCCTAAGTATTAGAACTTTAAGCAGGAACTGCGATGCCCATTTATAATCAATAGATTTTCACAAAAAACGACACCAATCTCATTGAATATCATCTTTACTATGATTTCTCTTGTGGTGACGAAATGTCCTTCAACCTCGGGAGGAAAGGTTTACTTGGCTTTCATACTCTAGATCACTGTCAGATGAGGGAAGCCGGGCTAGGAACTGATGGCAGAGTGTGGAGAAAGTCTGCCTTCTGGCTTACTCCTCATGACTTGCTCAGCCTGCTCTCTTATACAGCTCAGGACCACTGCACAGGGGTGGCTCCAACCACACATCCTTATCAATCAGTGGTTAAGAAATGTCCCAAGTATTTGTCCACAGATAATCGATAGAGGCATCTTCTCAATTAAGGTTCCCACTTCCCAAATGATCCTAGTCTGTGAAGCTGACATAAAAATTAGCACAAGTGAGCACAAGGGGGAAGTAGTGGTCTCATTAATTGTTGGATTTCCACAAACAAAAAAAATGATATTGGCCATCTGTAATGGGGTCTGCTGCCCTCTTCTGGCCTGCAGGCATACACACAGACAGAATATTGTATACATAATTAAAAAAAAACCCACAGGATTTTAAAAGGATTAACCTAATTGAAAAGTAGCCAAAGTTAGCCACAAGTGTGTGTTAGAAGGCGGAGGCAGGAGGATTACCAAAGCCCAGGAGTTTGAGACCAGACTAGGCAGCAATGGCTTGGAGAATAGAAAGAGACCCTGACAACGAATGAACTCAGTTCACATCAGACATGTAGTGAGACTTGACTAATGCACAAAGTGGTGCGTGCGCTCTTAGGAAAAAAGGCCCGTGGAAGTTAAACACAGGCCTCACGTCTAACAAGGGAAAAGAAGCACACAGTATAGAGAGCAGCACTGTTGACATACAACTCCAGTGTCCACCAACGGAAGCCCAGCACATGCTCACTGCATCGATGGAGGGTAGAGGGAACTCTGAAACATTTGACTAAGTGAGAGGAGTCAGAAAACGGTTGCATATTGTGTGATTGCATTTATATTAAAGGTTCAGAATATATAGGGCACTAAACCAGAAAGCCAGCTGGTAGTGACTGAAGACTGGGGCAGCCATGGGGCAGACGACTAAGCTGCGTGGGTTTTTTTCTCTCTATCTTTTCCTTCCTTCCTTCCTTCCTTCCTTCCTTCCTTCCTTCCTTCCTTCCTTCCTCATTTTCTTTTCTTTTTTTTTTTTTTTTGTGGTTTTCTGAGACAGGGTTTCTCTGTGGCTTTGGAGTCTACCCTGGAACTAGCTCTTGTAGGCCAGGCTGGCCAGTTTTATTCTTATAGCCTTGGCAGACAGATCTGTATCTCACTATGCAAACTAAGCTAACCATGAACCTAATTCTGCCTTCCAAGTGTTGGGATTGTAGATGTGTGCCCAACCCAGTTATTCATATAAAAACTTGATTTAGTCAGCCATGATGACAGGCCTTTAAAGACAGAGACAGGTGGCTCTCAATTTCAAGGTCAACCTAGTATATATAGAACTCCAGGCTAACCAAGGCTACATGACAAGACACCCATCTTAAGCAACCAGAAAAGTTTAATTTAGTAAGTTAAATTAATCTAGAAATATTTAAGGGATAAGGTTTTGCCTCTAGAACTGTAGATCTGGAACTGGGTGGTGGCGGCGGCGCATGCCTTTAATCCCGGTACTCAGGAGGCAGAGGCAGGTGGCTCTCTCTTGAGTTTGAGACAAGTCTGGTCTACAGATTCAGTTCCAGGACAGCCAAGGCTACACAGAGAAACTGTGTCTTGAAAAACTAAAAAGAGATAGAGAGACAGAGAAAGAGAGACAAAGGGAAAGACAGAGATAAATATTTATTTATTTACAGCTGTGGCACATGACTTTAACCACAGCACTTTGGAGGCAGAGACAGGTGGGTCTTTGAGTTTGAGGCCAGAGCAAGTTCCAGGACAGCCAGGGCTACACAGAAATCCTGTCTCTAAAAACCAAGAAAAAAAGGGGGGGGGGGTGTTTAGATCTTTGAGTTTTAGGATCAAGAGACCCTGTCTCCAAAAAAAGTAGTATTTATTAACTTTTATTGTTTTATTATTTATTAATTTATAAACTATAATATATTTTATGATATTTTTATACATGCATATAATTTTGATTTATATTCCTTTTCATTATTCCCTTTTGCCCCACTTCCATTCTCACTAATTCTGTTTCTCTTCCCAACTGGTCCTCTTTCTACTTTTTTACCTTTTGTAGTAAATGAGTTCATGTGGTTGCCGACATGAGCCTGGGCATCTTACTGGTGGCTTTACCTTTGAAGAAACTTTCTTTTCCTCCTCAAGGAAGGGTGGGACCTCGTGACCGCCTCCCCTTTCATGACAGGATGTTGGCAGACAGTCTTGTGCAGGGATTACGAAGGCATTCATAGCTCATGTGAATTCAAGGGAGCACTGGCCATATCGTGTCTGTCTCTGTGATCTAGAGCTTGCTCTCTGCACTTTGACTCCTGAGCCATTGTCCGCTGTAGAGAGAGCACTGCAGCACTAGTCTTGGGACGGAACCATGGTTTCCTGGGAGGCAGCTTGGCAGGTATCATGTCCACTTAACAAGGCAGCACAGTAGCTTCCTTATGAGAACTCAGAACTGCCTCCGCCGCAGGCTTTTGACCAGCGAGCACTCTGTCTCTGCCTATCTGCCTTGCCTGTCTGTTTCTGGGACTGGAGAGATGCTCAGCAATTGAGCATGTGCTGATCTTCTAGAAGACCTGGATTCAATTCCCAGCATTCAACCTGGTAGCTCACAACCACATGTAACTCCAGTCCTAGGAATGGTAGGTTCTCTTATGGCTTCTGTGGGCACTGCACATGCATAGTGCACAGATAAACACATAAAAATGAAATTTAAAAAAGTGTATGAGAGAGAGAGAGCGAGAGGGAGGGAGGGAGGGAGAGAGGAGAGAGTGTGTGCTCATGCAGGTGCTTGAAGAAGACAAAAGAGGATGTCAGATCCACTGGAACTGGAGCTACAAGTGGTTGTGAGCTGCCTGATGTGGGTGCAGGGAACTGAACTTGGGTCTTATGAAGATGCCGTATCATTATCATCTTCTTCTTCTTCTTCTTCTTCTTATTATTATTATTATTATTATTATTATTATTATTATTATTATTATTATTATTATTATTATTATTTGTTTGCTGGGTGTGGTAGATCATGACTTTAATCCCAATACTTGGTAGGCAGAGGCAGGCAAATTTGAGGATAGCCTATTCTACATAGAAAGCTCTAGTCCACCTAGGGCTACATAGTGATACCCTGTCCTCCCCCCCAATTGGTTGTATTATATATTTTTAAAAGTGTGTGTGAGATTATATATAACTTAGTTATAACATTTCCCCATTGTCTTCTCCCTCCCCACCCCCATATGCCTCTCCTTGTTCTCTTTCAATTTCATGACCTCTTTTTATGTTAGTTGTTATGTGCCTGTAAGTATGTATATATACACATAAATTCCTACATATGTAAATCCAACTGGCTCAGTCTCTATAATGTTGCATATGTGTATGTTTTCATTTGTTATGGGATGGCAATTCACTGGTATGCTGTCCCTGGGAAAGACCTTGTGTAGTTCTAGTCTGTGTTTCAGTTGCTTCCTGCATAGTAGAGACTCTTAGATTTGGTCTGTTAGTGATTCCCGAAGTCTTGCATGTTCTTTTTTTGTTTTGTTTTCGTTGTTTGTTTGTTTTAGTTAATAACTGAATGTACTAATTCCTCAATCTTGTCTTTAGTCCCTGATGTTAACTTTCTGCCTAGGTCACTTCATTTGTGATGTTTTAGTGAATTTTTTTTAAACTTTATTTTTTGTGCATTGGTATTTTGCCTGAATGTATGTCTTTGTGAAGGTCAGATCTTGGAGTTACAGAGAGTTGTTAGCTACCGTGTGAGTGATGCTGGGAATTGAACCCTCATCCTTGGGAAGAGCAGCCAGTGCTCTGAACTGCTGAGTCACTCACTCTCCAGTGCTGAAGTTGACGTGTGCAGCTGCTCTGCTGTGTCGTTGTAGTTACCCAGCTCTGGCTCTGACAGTTCCTACTGTCTTTTTACTTTCGTGTCTGAGGGTGCTGGTGGGGCAGTATGTGTTTCCTTTAGGGGTGAGCATTTCATAGTCCCTTATTTTCTGCACCTTGGCCAGCTGTGGTTTTCTGTGGTAATCACCATCTACTGCAAATAGGAGCTTCTCAAGTGGGAGTTAAGAGACGTAAAGGAGCACAGAAGGTGGGCAGGCCTTCTGTGGGTGTTGATTTGGCCACATCAGTGTCATGGCTTCACAGCCTGTGTGATCTGCAGCTTGCTGGCCATGACACCCACAGAGAGCACAAGTGTGTTGTCTTCTGTCTTCATGGCTGACTCCATGGTCGGGGACATTGGATGATGTCATAGTGGTCAAGGTGTTTCTCCTGGGTGTGCTCTTTCAAGGGTCTTGGGCTGCCGGAAGGTGGGTGCCGTGTGGGTCTTCCTTTTGTGGCTGTGGGTGCCTTTCAGCACTGCCTTCTTGGCCTTTGCTTTGGCTGCAGCTTTGTGGGGAGGAGCAGGAGCTTCCTTTTTTGCCTTTGGCACCATGTTGGTGAACAGCTTGAATTTGCTGTCTTACATCGTCATGCTGTGGTAATTTTTAGAGTAGTAATAGAAAACAGAAAGAAGTAGCCAGGAATATTTATCAGGTTTTGATTTTCTATGTATTTATCTGTTGTGTATGGGTGCATGTAGTTTGTGATTGCATGTATTATTAAACCAAGGCCAGTGATCAATCTTGGGTGTTGTTCCTCAGAAGCCATTTACTTTGTTTCTTTTGATACAAGATCTCACTCTGGGACCTGGAGCCCATAGGTAGCCCAAGGAAGCATCTCTGCTGAGATTATCAGCGCGCTCCACTGTTCCCATCTCTTTATGTGGTGCTGGGGGTTCAATTCAGGTCCTTATGCTTGTGGAGCAAACACTGCCAACTAAGCTATTTCCCCAGCTTCTGTTCTAATGCTTGTGATGTGGATTTATTTTTCTAGGCAGACACGTGTCAAAATTTATGGAATTTACTCAGTATTAGAGGTCTATGTAAAAGCTTCTACAACCACAAAGCCTCTTGTCTTTTTTCATATTCTACATATACATTCTTTCTCACTGTGTTCTATCGTCTGCCTTTCTTTAATATCCAATTGTAATTTAGCTTTAGAATATACTATTCGATACTTTTACACCTTTAATGTTAGCACTTTGGAGGTAGAGACAGGCTGTTCTCTTGAGTTTTTTGAGGCCAGTCTGGTTTACAGAGTGAGTTCCAGGACAGCTAGGGCTACACAAAGAAACCCTGACTCAAAAAATAAACAAAAGCATGTACGGGTATTTTGCCTGCATGGGTATCTCTGTGTATCATGTGTATGCCTGGTACCTGAGGAGGCCGGGAGAGGGTCTTAGAACCCATGGAACTGGAGTTACATATGGTTGTGAACTGTCATGTGGGTGCTGGGAATTGAACCTGGGTCCTCTGGAGAGCAAATAGCCTCTTTACCTCCCTCCAGCCCCTAAAATTCTTTAAAAATGTTTTGGAGGGGTCTAGAGAAATGGCTTAGGGGTTAAGAGCCCTTGTGTCTGCTCTTATAGAGAACCTCGGTTCAATTCCCAACAACCACGTGGCCACTCATAACTGCTTGTAACTCCAGGTCCGGGAATCCAGCACTCTCACACAGACGTACATGCAAGCAGAACACCAGTCACATAAAAATAAGCAAATCTTTTTTTTAAAGGTGCTGGAAATAAAAACAAAAATCATTAAAATTTTATAAACTGAGCAGGGGTGGTGCACATCTTTAATCCCAGCACTCAGAAGGCAGAGACAGGTGGATTTTGATGCCAGCCTGGTCTACAGAGCGAGTTCCAGGACAGGCAGGGCTACACAGAGAAACTTTGTCTTGAAAAACAAACAAACAAAAGAAAAGCAATTTTTTTAATTAAAAAATTCTTTAAAGATGGGTCTGGAGAGCTTGGCTTAGTGGCTAAGAGTACATACTGCTTTGGCAGAGAACGCGAGTTCAATTCCTACGTCAGGATGCTCATGACCTGTGACTCTAGACTCTGGTGGATGGGTTTCCTTAGGCACTTGCACTCGTGTGTACAGACGCACACACCATGTGGGCTAGTTGTATGTTAGGTTTAGTATAAGCTAGGAAGCCTCAATTGAGAAAATGTCACCATAAGATTTTTTTGTAGGGAATCTTGTAGTGCTTTTCTTAATTGTGGGTGGTGCCTTCTCTAGACTGGTAGTCCTGGGTTCCATAAGAAAGCAGGCTGAGGGCTGGAGAGATGGCTCAGAGGTTAAGAGCATTGCCTGCTCTTCCAAAGGTCCTGAGTTCAATTCCCAGCAACCACATGGTGGCTCACAACCATCTGTAATGGGGTCTGGTGCCCTCTTCTGGCCTGCAGGTATACAGACAGAATATTGTATACATAATAAATAAATAAATATTAAAAAAAAAAAAAAAAGAAAGAAAGCAGGCTGAGCAAGCTACGGGAAGCAAACCCCTCCATGGCCTCTGCATCAGCACCTGCCTCCAGGTCCCTTCCCTGGCTCTCTTTGATGACTAACATAACAATTTTGCACATTATAATACACAGCTAAGTTAATTTTTTTTAAAGAGGCGGGGTTTCTCTGTGTAGCAGCCCTAACTGTCCTGGCTCTGTAGACCAGGCTGGCCTCGAACTCACAAAGATCCGCTTGCCTCTGCCTTCCAAGTGCTGGGATTAACGGTGTGCACTACCACCACCCAGCTAAATTCAAAAAGGTTTTTAACTCTTATGTCCAGTTTTGATTCTTAAACGAAAAACAAATGATTTGGCACACCCCATTGATCCCAGTACTCGGGAGGCAGAGGCAGGTGGATCTCTGAGTTCAAGGTCAGCCCTGCTACACAGCCCTTGGATGACCTGGAACTTGACATGTATGTAGATCAGGCTGCCTCATACTTGGAGTGATCCTCTTGCTTCTCATCTCATTGAGTGTTGTGATTATTATAGGCATGTGCCACTGAACATGGTCCTGGTGAATGTTTATCCTATTTAGTTCTCTTCAACTTCAATATGGAGAACTGTTTTCCCATAATAAAAAGAAACAAACTTTTTAGCAAAACAAATTATGTGCCTTATTCATCGCATGTTTTGGTGGGTTTGTTTGTTTGTTTGTTTGTGTGTGTGTGTGTGTGTTATTAAAGACAGCTTTTACTGTGTAGCACTAGCTGGTTTAGAATTTGCTATGTAGACCAGGCTAACTTCAGACGCATATATTTGCCTGCCTGTGCCTATCAAGTACTGGGATTAAAGGTGCGTACCATCATGCCTGGCCTTTATCACAGGTGTGTGTGTGTGTGTGTGTGTGTGTGTATACCAGGTTTGACTGGCCTTGTACTTGAGATCCTATTGCTTCAGTCTGAGTACTGGGTCTGCAGGTGTGTGTCACTGCACCTTGCTTACATCAGTTTTTTTTACGTATTTACTGAATGTCGTATTATTGTTTTGTAGAATGGAGATGTATGCATTTCAATTCTTCATCCGCCTGTAGATGACCCACAAAGTGGAGAACTGCCCTCTGAAAGGTGGAATCCCACTCAGAATGTGAGGTAAGGTGTTATAAGAGATGATACTTGCCGAGCTTTGTTCTCTGCTTTCTATTTTTATTGGTTTCTTGAGAAAGGATTACTCTGTGAAAGCCCTGGCTCCTGGAACTCCATTTGTAAACCAGGCTGGCTTTGAACTCAGAGACCTGTGTCTGCCCCAGGTGCTGGGATTAAAGGCATGCACCACTATTGCCCAACTATTTTTGAGACATTCTTATTATGTTGCCAAGATTGACCTCAAATTCCTGGGCTCAAGTAAACCCTTTATGTCAGCCTCCCAAATACACCAGACTGCAGACACTTGCTACTTGAGCCGTATGTTGGGTGTCTCACTCTGTGTGAAGCTGTGTTTGATAGCTTCCTCTCTGCCTAGTGCATGAGGATGTGTTGTAAGGGTTTGGCTTCAAAGGGGCATTGGTGATCGGAGGCCAAGAATGCTGCAGAAATCAGAAATTTATTAGGGGGTGGGCCAGAGGCTAGCTCTGAGCTGGGGCGAGGATGACACAGGGGGGGGGGGCTGGAGCATCCCTAAAGGGACATAGGTGACAGTGGTCACAGTGATCTTTAGTGATGATGGTTGAAGGTGGGGTACGGATTGCTTCTGAAATGTGGGCAATTCTTGGTTGACTAACTTCCTGAGGTGGTTGGGATTCTTTCTCATTTCCCTCCATCAGGTTTGGTTTTTTGTTGTTGTTGTTGTTGTTGCTGCTGTTGTTTGCTTGTTTGTTTGTTTTTTGGTTTTGTTTTTTGAGACAGGGTTTCTCTGGGTATCTTTGTAGTCTGTCCTGAAACTCACTCTTGTAGACCAGGCTGGCCTCAAACTCACAGAGATTCACCTGCCTCTGCCTCCCGAGTGCTGGGATTAAAGGCGTGCACCACCACTGCATGGCTGGGATTCAGTTTTATTCATGATTAATACTGTAGTCATTGGAGGATCCTTTAACTTTTCTGTTCTCTCAACTAAAAGCCCAAGCCAACACCTTGCTTAGTTGGTAGAAGCCATGACCAGATAGATAAGGGAAGCTGCTGGAAGAGCCACAGAGCTTTCAGAGTGGGGGTGGGATTTCTTTCTCCGTCCTTCCTTCCCTCTCTCCCTCCTTCCCTTCCTCCCTCCCCCACTTCTTTGGTTTTTTAAGACAGGGTCCCGGAACTAGCTCTTGTAGACCAGGCTGGCCTCAAACTTGGAAAGATCCGCCTGCCTCTTCCTCCTGAGCGTGCACCACCACTGCCCGGCGCAATAAATTTCTTTTTTTTCTCCTTTTTTTCTTTATATGCAATACATTTCTTAATTCCTCAAATCTTTCATTCATTTACGGGGAGAAATAGCTGATAGCTGTCTATATACATCATAGCTTACATATGTCAAATTTAATTTGAATGCTAAATGCATAAAAATAATTATTTTAAACACTTTATTAAAATGCATCCTACTTGTTTTTGAGAAGAACCTATAGCAAATCCTACATATAGGAGCTAACTTTGTTGTTGTTGTTGTTGTTGTTGTTTAGCATGGTTTGTGTAACCACCCTGGCTGGACTGGAACTCGCTCTGTAGATCAGGCTGGCCTAGAACTCACAGAGATCCACCTGCCTCTGGCTCCTGAGTTCTAGGATTAAAGGTGTGTGCCGGCACCACCCAGCTGTAGGAGCGCTATCTTTTTTATTTATTATGTATACACAGAAGAGGGCATGCACATGCAGGCCTGCTTTCTTCAGAGAAAGGGAGAATGATGCCCGGTTACCTGGAATGTTGGAGTGGCATAGCCACACAACCTGATGATCCTTTTCTAGCTGGAATTTCCCCCAAATCCTGATAATTGTTTAGGCCTTAATCCTAGGCTTTGCCTCTCAGTGGATAGAACTCATCCTTATGAAAGTTGCCTCATACTTTGCATCAATCCTTTGCTTAGTGCAAATTCTACCTCTCTGCCCTCGCCCTGAGCATTGTCTCAGCCAGTTGAGCTCATAATGAATTAGATTAGAGGACTGTGCAGCAAGATCCTGTCTCAGGAGAGAGCAGTCTCTGACTTATGTAGGCAAGCTCAGTGTATGGCATTTGCTTTGGAACTGGCTACCTTGTGTCTCTGCTCCTTGTAGCTGTCGTGTATTCCTTCAGCAGAAGTTCTTCTCCGAGGGGGAAATCTCTCGGGGTCATTCAAGAAGACTTTCGCTGGTTGTCTTTGAAAATATTTTTACTTGTCCTTTTTGTTTCTGTTACTTATAGAGATAAAGTTTTTTGTTTTTTTTAAACAAGGTTTTACTGTGTAGCCTAGCTGACCTCAATATTGTAATCTTCCTGCCTCCATCTCCTGAGTCCTGCTATTACAGGCATGCACCACATCTAGCTTGTTTAATGAGGTTATAAAGGTAGGTAGTAAATTGCCAAGTCTGTTTGAGGGTTACTTACGATACTATCATGTCTCACTATGTAGTTCTGGTTGACTTGGAACTTACCCTGTAGACCAGGTGTGCCTTCATTTGTACATCTGTCTCTGCCTCCCAAAGGCTCAACACACTGATACACTGAAATACTGACTCAAGAGACAATAGGGCAGATAGTGCAATCTTTTCTTTCACACCACTTTGCTGCTAATTCGTCAGTGTTCAGTAGCTTGTCTGACTCAGAGGGTTGATCTCTGAGTTGAGCTTTAGGGTTACTGTAGCAGGACTGCAGTGGAACTAGCATGGGGTGTCTGGCTTATCTGTCATCAGTCACAGCTGCTGCATGGCACTGGTATCATATCCTCATGGGTTGGGGTTTCCAGTGTTCTTCAGCTTATTAGTGGGCATATTCATAAGGTAGAGTTGTTTGGAAGAGTCTTTGTGACCTACAGAATATAAAACCTTCTTTAAGAGCTGAGCCTGTACAGTTGTAAGTGTTGGTTAGGGCAGTAAAAGAAAGAGACCAGTTATCCACTAAAGCCTGATGGGTTCGCCAGCCCTGAAGGGTGGGTAGCCAGCCTTTCTGGAGGAAGTCCAGACACCAGGGAGCACAGTGATGTTGAGTGGTCCTTATGTCTCTAGTTAGTAGAAACAACCTCCCCTAGTTCTTGTTTTGGCCATAACCAAGCTGAGACCAGAGAGTTGGTCACAGCCTGCTTACAGTTTACAGTTCCTTTCTCTGAGATACATCTCCAGAACTACTTGTTAGCTCCCCTGTTTCCTGTAGGTCAAGAAAGTGGTCTTCAGTGGAGCCAAATGGATGGGCCTAATCCAGCAGTCACAGTTGCATATAGAGTTTCTTGTCTAGTCTTTTCTACAACCCACTGGAAGGGCAAAGAGGCAAGGTCTGCTACAAGCAAGTGTGGGCAGAATAGGCACAGCTAAGGGGGAAGTTGTAGTCTCACTTGTCCTGGGATTCTTTTAAACCTTACTCGTGGTCAGAGAGATTTTATTTGTCCCTTTGATTTTTGTGTATTGAGTCCCAGTGAACATCGCCATTAATTTTTGCTTTTTTTTTTTGCAAGTAATGAATTTTTTTATATTTAAAATTGCTTCTTTTTGAAAGACAGGGTCTTACGTAGTTAGTTCAGTCTGGCTAGGAACTTGCTATGTAGCTGTGGTTCACTTTGAACTCCTGATCCCATTGCCTTTTCCTTTCAGCTGCTCGATGTGCTTAGTGCTTACCTTGGTGAGTAAAGGTACTTCCTTGTAAGCCTGACAATCCAAGTTTCACCCCCAGAGCCCACAGAAAGGTAGAAGGAGAGAACTGTCTCCACAAAATTGTCTTCTTTTTTGTTTGTTTGGTTTTATTATTTTTGTTTTTCAAGACAAGGATTCTCTGTAGCTTCGGTGCCTGTCCTGGAACTAGCTCTTGTAGACCAGGCTGGCCTCGAACTCACAGAGATCTGCCTGCCTCTGCCTCCCAAGGCATGCGCCATCACCGCCCAGCCAAAATTGTCCTCTTCATACATGTGCCATAGCATACATGCACACACTCATGCAATCATAAAATTTTTAAATTATGTTTTTGCTTACTTGTCTTGGGCAAAGCCCTAAGTTTGATCTCCAGAGGCATGTGTCTCCCCTCCTAAACCCCTACTCCAATCTTAGTTTTGTTATTGTTGTTATTTTTCAGACAGGGTCTTTCTACATAGCCCTGGATATCCTGGAAGTCACTAGGTAGACCAAGCTGGCCTCCCAGTCTTAGTTTTTAAACTTTGTATTTAACTTGGGAATCCTTGATTTTGCATCATGTCCTAGGAATACATTATCAGCAACAGGTACAGCACTTCTCAGAAGGAACTATTAAAATGTCTTAGTTGCTTTAGCAGCATAAAGAAAAGTTGTTTGTAGTATGTGAACCAGTTAAGTTACTATGTTTTTGCCCTGTGTTGCCCTGTTTTCCCAGTTAGAACTTGATTCTTTGCCCCATGTTCTCTTTAATCATCTCTTCTACATCGAAACATGGAATGAGGAATTTTTAGCTAGGTTGTCTTCTGGTGTTACTAGCTGCTCTTTCAAAGAATCCCTTTTTATTAGCAGAGTCAGGGTAGATGAAGCCAGTACAAGTGGTAACCTACAGCAGTATGTGAAGTCTGCTTCTGACAAAAGAAACAAGTTCTTGAGACAGGGTTTCTCTGTAGCTTTGGAGCCTGTTGGAACTAGCTCTTGTAGACCAGGCTGGCCTCGAACTCACAGAGATCTGCCTGCCTCTGCCTCCTGAGTGCTGGGATTAAAGGTGTGTGCCACCAAAGCCCCGCAAAAGAACGAAGTTTTGCTAGGCCTATAAATCTCATCTACAAATCTCTGTGTTAAGCTAGAATCTTTGTTTTTGCTTTAAAAAGATTATTTATTATGTACAAATTGTTCTACCTTCATGTCTGCCTGCAGGACAGAAGAGGGCACCAGATCTCACTATAGGTGGTAGTGAGCCATCATGTTGGTGCTGGGAATTGAACTCAGGACATCAGGAAGAACAGCCAGTGCTCTTAACCTCTGAGCCATCTCTCCAGACTTAGGTTTTTTAAAAGTGAACTTTTTGCTTCTCAAATGCTGCTCTGGGGAGTATATGTAGACTTGGGAGGGAAATAAAAGGCAGGCTGATTTATTTATTTGTTTGTTGTTGGGTTATTTTTTGGAGGCAGTGTCTCACTGTGTAGTCTTGACTTGCTTGGAACTGCTATGTTCTTTGAGCTCACAGATCTGCCTGCCTCTGCTTAAAGTTCTGCAACACAGGCCGGAAGATGATGTGCATGCCTTTGATCCCAGCACTCAGGAGGCAGAGGCAGGAGGATCTTTGTGAGTTTGAGGCCAGCCTGGTCTACAGAGTGAGTTCCAGGACAACCAGGACTGTCTCACAGAGAAGACCTATTTCGAAAAACAAACAAAGTCTGCAGCACCATGGCCAGGTGTTCTGAGATCTGCAAACTGTCACAAGAAGCTAGTTTGCATGCATTGAGTGTGTGTGTGTGTGTGTGTGTGTGTGTGTGTGTGTGTGTGTACATGTACATGCATGCATTTTCCCTACCCATTTTGTAACAGGCTTTGTCCTTTTCCTGTTTTACCTACAGGTGAAATAGGTTTTCCTTAACACACGATTTTCCTATTTTTATCTTTCTGTGATTTTCTGCTCACCCACACAGGGTGTTATGTTGGTGCATTTTCCATTGTTAAGCATGTTGGTATTAAAGGCAGGTACCACCACTGGATGGCCTAGTAGTTCTTTTCCTGCACGGTTGTTTCATGGTCTGTAAAGAATTGTGTTGGAATGCTTTTGGTAGGAAGGCCATTTTTATTATATATATTTTATTATATTGACCGTACTGATCCATGAGCATGGGATATCTTTCCATCTTCTGATATCTTTTCCAGTTTCTTTCTTCAATGACTTGACGTTCTTATCATAAAGGTCTTTCACTTCTTTGGTTAGTGTTACCTCACGATATTTTATATTATTTGATGTGAAGGGTGTTGTGTCCCTGATGTATTTCTCAGTCTGTCATTTCTGTATAGGAGGGCTGTTGAGTTTTGTGAGTTAGTTATTCTATATCTAGCCACTTCACTGAAAGTGAATCTGAATCAGGTGTAGAATTTTTGGGGTCACTTATGTAGACTGTCATATCACCTGCAAATAATGATCCTTTGATTTCTTCCTTTCCAATTTGTATTCCCTGATCTCCTTCAGTTGTCTTATTGCTCTAGCTAAGGATTCAAGTTCTATATTGGAAAGGGAGAGTGGACAGCCTTGTCCCTGATTTTACTAGAATTTCTGTTTCTTTCCATTTAATTTGATGTTGGCAGTTAGTGTGGTATATATTGCTTTCATTATGTTTAGGTATGGCCCTTGTTTCCCTAATCTCTCCAAGACTTTTTTTTTTAAGAAGGGGGGTTAGATTTTGTCAAAGGCTTTTAAACATCTGAGATGATCATGTTTTTTTTTTCCTTTCTGTTTGTTTATATGGTGGATTACATTGACCGATTTTTTTTTTTTTTTTTTTTTTTTTGGTTTTTTGAGACAGGGTTTCTCTGCAGCTTTAGAGCCTGTCCTGGAGCCAGCTCTTGTAGACCAGGCTGGTCTCGAACAGAGATCCACCTGCCTCTGCCTCCCAAGTGCTGGGATTAAAGGCGTGTGCCACCACCGCCCGGCTACATTGACTGAATTTTAAATGTTGAATTGTTTCTGCATCTTTAGGATGAAGCCAACTTGGTCATGCTGGATGATCTTTTTGATGTGCTCATAGATTTGGTTTGTGAGGCTTTTTATTGTTTTGTTTTTTGAGAAAGGATTTCTCTGTATAGCTTTGGTTGTTTTTGGAACTCGCTCTTTAGACCAACCAGGTTGGTCTCCAACTCACGCGATCGCTTGTTTCTACCTTCTAAGTGCTGGGATTAAAGGCGTGTGCCACCAGTGCCCAACCTTTGGGGGGTGGATTGCGATTATTTTATTGAGCATTTTTGCATCTATGTTCATGAGGGAGATTGATTTGTAATTCTTTCTTCGTTAAATGTTTGTGTAATTTGGGTGTCAGGGTAACTATGCCTTATAAAATTAATTTGGCAATGTTCCTTTTATTTTTATTTTGTGGAATAATGTGAGTAGTATTGGTATTAGTTCCTCTTTGAAAGTCTTGGAGAATTCTGCATTTTTAGTTGGGAGACATTTAATGACTGCATTTATTCCTTAGGTTTATAGATCTGTTTATCTGATTGTGATGCTTAGGTAAGTGGGATCTATTGAGAAAATTATTCATTAATTTTCGATTTTCCATTTTTGTGGAGTACAGGTTTTTAAAGTATGACCTAATTCTTTTTTTGGATTTCCTCAGTGTATGTTGTTAGGCCCCCCTCATGTTTCTGGTTTTGTTAATTTGAATATTCCCTCTCAGTTTTTTTAGTTAATTTGGATAAGGGTTTGTCTAGCCTAATGATTTTCTCAAAGAACCATTTCTTTGTTTCTTTGATTCTTTGTATTGTTTTTTGTTTCTCTATTATTGATTTTAGCTCTCAGTTTGATAATTTCCTGCTAGCTCCTCCTGGGTGAGCTTACTTCTTTCTGTCTAGATCTTTCAGGTGTGCTGTTAATTGCTAGTGTGAGAGTTCTCCAAATTCTTTATGTGGGCACTTAGTGCTATGAACTTTGAACCTCTTAGCACTGCTTTCATTGTGTCCCGTAAGTTTGGGTATGTTGTACATTCATTTTTATTGAATTCTAGTAGGTCTTTAATTTCTTTGTCTTAACTTAGTTTTTATTCAGTAGAGTTGTTCAGTTTCCATGAGTTTGTAGGCTTTCTGTTGTTTCTGCTGTTGTTGAAATCTAGCTTTAATCCATGGTAGTTTAATAGGTAAGGGGATTATTTCAATTTCTTGTCTCTGTTGAGACTTGCTTTGTGAGTAGGTATGTGGTCAGTTTTGGAGGAGGCTCATGAGATGCTGGGAAGAAGATATGTTCTTTTGTGTTTGGGCAAAATGTTCTGTAGATGTCTGTTAGGTTCATTTGATTTATAATCAGTTAGCTTCAGTGTTTCTCTGCTTAGTTTCTGGCTGGATGACCTGTCTATTGGCAAGAGTGGGTTTTTGAAGTCTCCCACATTAGTGTGTGACGATCAGCATGTGATTTAAGCTGTAGTACTGTTTCTTCTATAAACATGGGTTGAACCAGGTGTTTTCTTTTGGGCCACCAACCGGCTCCCAAATCATGACATGGAGACTTATTAGTTATGAATGCTTAGCTTAACTTAGGCTTGTTCCTGGCTAGCACTTTGGACTTAAATTAACCTTCTTTTCTTTATCTACTGTTTGCCTCAGGGCTTTTTACTTTTCCCCCTATCTGTTTTATCTTTTTCTGTTGTCTATGGCTGGCTGTTCGGTCCTGGGCATCTCCCTCTTTCTCTCCTCCTTCCTCTCCTTCCTAGGTTTCTTTTATTCTCTCTCTCTCTCTGCTAGCCTTGCCTCTAACCCTAGCTATTGGCCATTCAGCTCTTTATTAGACCAATCAGATGCTTTAGGCAGGCAAGGTGACATAGACACACATCTTTTCATAATTAAACAAATGCAACATAAACAAATGTAACACATCTTTACATAGTTAAATATTCCACAGCAGTGGGTGCTCTTGCATTTGGGGTAGACATTAAGAATTGAAAGATGGGGCTGGAGAGATGGCTCAGAGGTTAAAGAGCACTGGCTGCTCTTCCAGAAGTCCTGAGTTCAATTCCCAGCCACAACCATCTGTAATGAGATCTGGCGCCCTCTTCTGGCCTGCAGGCGTACATGGAGGCAGAATGCTGTATATATAATAAATAAATAAATCTTAAAAAAAAAAAAACTGAAAGATCATTCTGAGGGATTTTTCCTTTGGTGAGTGTAAGATTCCCTCCCTCTCTCCCTCCCTCCCTCCTCCTCCCCCTTTTTCTCTTGAAACAAAATTTCTCTAGCTTTGGAGCTTGTCCTGGAACTAGCTTTTGTAGACCAGGCTGGCCTTGAACTCACAAAGATCCGCCTGCTTCTGCCTCCAGATTGCTGGGAGCTCCCCTATCTCTTGATTAGTTTTGGTTAGCTTTCATTTAATTGGAAAATCTTTTTCCAGCCCTTTCCTCTATATTTGATGCTATATTTGGGCATAGCAGAAGGATGGATTCTGTTTTCAATCCATTCTGTTAGTCTGTCTCTTTACTGGGGAATTGAGTCTGTTGATAGCAATGGCCAGTGATTGTTCATTACTGTTATTTTGTTGTTGGTGTTGGTGGTGATGGTGTGTATAAGTGTGTGTGTGTTTCTTTTGGTTTTGCTGGTGTGAAGTTATTTCCTATGATTTTGTAGGTATAGTTAACCTCCTTAGATTAGAGTTCTCCTTCTAGGACCTTCTGAAGGGCTGGATTTGTGAATATTGTTTGAATTTTACTTTATCATGGAATATCTTGTTTTCTTCATCTTTGGTGATTGAAAGTTTTGCTGTGTGGTCTCCTAAAGAGTCTGTAGCACATCTGTTCAGGCCCTTCTGACTTTTAGAGTTTCCTTTGAGAAGTTGGATGTAGTTCAGGTATGCCTTTCTATGTTACTTGGTCTTTTTCCCTTATAACTTTTGATGTTCTTTGTTTGTTGTGTGTATTCAGTGGTTTGGTTATGTGGCGAGGGGACTTTCTCTTCTTGTCCAGTCTATTTGTTGTTGTGCCTTTATAGGCATCTCCTTCTTTAGGTTAGGAACATTTTCTTATATGATCCTGTTGAAATAGTTTCTGGGCCATTGAGCTGGGTTTCTTCTCCTTCTGTTTCTATTATTCTTAGGTTTGGTCTTTTCACAGTGTCCCATATTTCCTAAATGTTTTATGTCAAGTTTTTTTGTATTTAACATTTCCTTTTACTAATATATCTATTTCTTCTATGCTGTCTTCAGTGCCTGAGAGTCTCTTGTATTCTGCTGGTGGAGCTGGCCTCTGTAGTTCCTCTTCATTTACCTAAAGTTTTCCTTCCAGAATTCCTTCAGTTTGTATTTTCTCTATTGCTTCTATTTCCATTTTCAGGTCTTGGACAGTTTTGTCTCCTACAACTTTTTTTTTTTTTGTTGTTCTTTTTGGCCTTTTATTTCCTTCAACCTTTTGTTAGTCTCTTCCTTCATTTCTTTAGTTTATTCATTTCCTCCCTTGAAGCCCTCAGTCACCTACGTAAAGTTGGTTTTAAGGATGTTTT
This sequence comes from Arvicola amphibius, assembly GCF_903992535.2. Classification (NCBI taxonomy): domain Eukaryota; kingdom Metazoa; phylum Chordata; class Mammalia; order Rodentia; family Cricetidae; genus Arvicola; species Arvicola amphibius. The sequence goes on from NC_052057.2 coordinate 94,616,376, forward strand.
CATGTGCTCCAGCTGTGTTGGAATAGTCGGGGCTTGCTGTGGTAGGATAGCTGGACTCTGGTGACATATTACCTGGCTGTTACTGTGCTTTTACACTGGCCTCCAGGCTGTTGTGTTCGGGGTGATACAGGTCTAGGTGCCACCTCAAGAGTTTCCTCTCTGGTCTTCTGGCCTGTGGTTGAACAGGCGGGGTCTTCACCTGAGTTGGGGGCTGTACTTCTGGTGACCACTGTGGTCTCTTATGGAGCAGGACACCTCTTGAGTTTGGGGCTGGAGTTCTGGTGGTAGTCTGCAAGGCCTGTGATCCAGGAGGGAGTCTCTGCTTGTACTGGGGGCTGGGTCAAGGCGATGAGAAGTGGGGGTGTTGGGGATAGATTGGGGGCACTGAGTTGGGGAGGTACGCTGGCAAGCTGCCTACCTGGAGTTCTGGCAGCTGGGGTAAATGACTTCTGGTCCTAATCCTAATAAGTTTATATATATATATATATATATATATATATATATATATATATATATATGTGTGTGTGTGTGTGTGTGTGTGTGTGTGTGTATATATATGTGTGTGTGTGTGTGTGTGTGTGTGTGTGTGTATAATAAACATATATGTATATAGATATTTATTATATATACATATATATTATATATAATACATATAATATTAACTTATATAGTTATATATAATATATATATTCTCCCTACATGTCCACCTGCAGGCCAGAAGAGGGCATCAGATCTCATTACAGATGGCTGTGAGCCACCATGTGTTGTTGGGAATTGAACTCAGAACCTCTGGAAAAGCAGCCAGTGCTGATAACCTCTGAGCTATCACTCCAACCCCTAAAAAATTTTTTTAAAATCATATTTACTGTGTGTGTGTGTGTGTATGTATGTATGTGTGTATGTGTGTATGGCATCTAAGCAGAAGTGTGAGAACAACTTGGGGCAGTCATTCTCTTCCTGTCGTTCATCCTGGCTATCAGAGTCGAGTCTCCAGGCTTGGTGGCCAGCACCTCTGCCTGCGGGGCCATCTCTCCAGCTCCCAAACTGTCATCGCTTTTCATAAGTCTTCAAATAGAACCTCACGTTTGAATCAGATATTTTAAGGGTGAAAAACTTTAAAACTGACTGTAATTTCTTTAAAAACTACTTTCTCAACACGGGCCTTCACAGTGGTTTCTTTGCTTTTCAGAACTATCCTGTTAAGTGTAATCTCACTGCTTAATGAGCCCAACACCTTTTCTCCAGCCAATGTGGACGCTTCAGTTATGTTCAGGAAATGGAGGGACAGTAAAGGAAAAGACAAGGAGTATGCTGAGATCATCAGGTGAGTCAGACCGTAGCATTCTGGACCTCACTGCTCATGCGCAAACTTCAATATCCTGTTATTTTAAAACAATTCTCAGGCTTATGGAGTAAGAATCTAAGAGAACTCAGAACAGAAACAAAAAACAAAAAATAAACTCATTAGAAAGCGGGGGGGGGGGCAACGGGAGCTACACAGAACAGGACAGGACAGATGTATTTTATTTTTAAAGATTTATTTATTTATTTATTATGTATACAACATTCTGCCTCCATGCCAGAAGAGGTCGCCAGATCTCATTACAGATGGTTGTGAGCCACCATGCGGTTGCTGGGAATTGAACTCAGGACCTTTGGAAGAGCAGGCGGTGCTCTTAACCACTGAGCCATCTCTCCAGCCCCGACAGATGTATTTTAAAGCAGGCTAGCCTTGAACGTAAAGATCAGAGCTCCATCCTCTGCCTCCCAAGTACTGGGGTTACAGTGTACATCACTGTGCCCTGCTTGTCTTTCATGGTCATCCACTGAGGTTGTCAAGAATCAAGAGGCTGGAGAGATGGCTCAGAGGTTAAGAGCACTGACTGTTCTTCCAGAGGATCTGAGTTCAATTCCCAGCAACCACATGGTGGCTCACAACCATCTATATTGGAATCTGGTGCCCTTTTCTGGTGTGCAGACTGAACACTGTATACATAATAAGAAAAAGTAGTATAAGTGGTAAAGACCTATAGCAACTACAGGAATGTGTGCAAAGCCTGGGACAAACTAAAGCTTCAGGGAAGCAGTGTTCTTATGTTTTCAGTGTTTCCAGTCCTCCATCTTGATGCCTTTGGTTTTTGTACTTTTGGGATGAAACTGTTTTACTTAAACAGCCAGCATTTGCTGCACACCTGTTACCTGACACGCCACCACTAGGTGATGGGAGGCTGGGGAAGACAGGGCGCCTTCTAATGAAGAGCACTCCAAACCAGTGAGACTTAGTGACATGGGGACCTAATCAGCTTCGTGCATTCAAGGCACTGTATATATATGCTGGGCTCTAGCTAAGAGCTGGCTGGAACGCTTGATACATGCCCTGGGTTTGATTCCCAACATCCCCACCCCCCCCCCCATACACACACACAAACGAGGCTGACTCTAAATTCAGAATGCACATTAAAAACCAGTAAGCCAGGTAGTGGTGGCACACGCCTTTAATCCCAGCACTCGGGAGGCAGAGGCAGGCAGATCTCTGTGAGTTCGAGACCAGCCTGGTCTACAAGAGCTAGCTCCAGGACAGGCTCTAAAGCTGCAGAGAAACCCTGTCTCGAAAAACAAAACAAAAAACAAACAAAAAAAGCCAGTAGTGTGTGTGCATCTGTAATCCCTGAGCCCTCAGCAGGAGATGGGAGGCAAAGACAGGATTAGCTAGCCTGATCCGTGTATCAGTGAAGAGATTTTTGTCTCAAGCAAGGCTAAAATGTTAAGCAAGGAGCCTCTATGATGCCTTAGTGTGCTGCAGGGTATCTGTCCTATCTGGAGTATGCAAAGTGAGTGATGACAATATTTATTATGGTCAGTTACAAATTTCTTAAAAACAGAGGCTTAAACCAAGTACGATGGGTTTTGCTCATAATGCCGCATAAGGAGACTTAGGGGCAAGAGCATTAGAGTTGCAGGCCAGTGTTAGTGACATCCTCTCAAACAAAAGCCGACTCGCACAAACCATTGTGTCATCCTCTGCTCAGGAAACAGGTCTCGGCCACTAAGGCTGAAGCAGAAAAGGATGGAGTGAAGGTCCCCACAACCCTGGCAGAATACTGCATCAAAACTAAAGTGCCTTCCAATGACAACAGCTCAGATCTGCTGTATGACGACTTGTATGACGACGACATTGATGATGAAGATGAGGAGGAAGAGGACGCCGACTGTTATGATGATGATGATTCTGGGAACGAGGAGTCGTGACATGTTCCTTCAGTGCCCCTGTACTGCCCTGAGTCTCAGGCCAAAGGGAGGGGAGCAAGTGGGGATCTATGGTGGCCCCTCAGCAAAAACTTACTCATGGGGGGGGGAAACACACAGCTCCTGCTGACTCCCCGCGGATCTCAGTTTGCTCCTTTTTATGGACCTTTACTGGAGAGAAAGTACCCTCCACAGAATGTCTGAATTCTTGCATTCTTTATCCTTCCATCACTGTATTGATTCTTTTTAAAGAAAAAAAAAAAGCCACCACCCTTCAAACTCCCACCTCACTTCATCTCTGCAGAATGTTCACAGCAAAACACGTTTGTCTGTTTTTAGATTCTTGAAGAATTAGTCTGTTTAAGACATTATGTGTTTAAAGCTGGGAACTCACTGGGAGTCCACAAGTGCTGCATATATTGGGTAGCAAAAGAAAATGGGGGAAAAAAAACACAAAACCAAAAAAAAAAAAAAAAACCCACAAAACAAACTTAAAAAAAAAAAAAAAAGCCAATTTGCCAAGCAAGGTTTAGCTGCTCCTTTCCATTAGTGCGTGTGCATTTGTTCAGCCCGTGGTGGTGAATTTTGTTTCTTTCCCTTCCTAAGGCTGGGATGCAGTGGGCATCAGGGACTTTTACTCTTGCTAATCCTGATGAAGTGTGCTGCTTCTGCCTCTATGACATCACCCCAACATGGAGGCTACAGCTACTCTGAGAGAAATCAGATTTTTTTTTTTTGGAATTGATTGGGATCTAAAGCCTGAAATAAATATTCATACTTTACATAGAACTGAGCACTTGGCTGCTATTTATTTTAAAAATAGGGAATCTTTTTTTTTTCTGCCAGAGTGGGGTGAGTGGGGGGACGTGAAAGGCAGTGTGTGTGAAGTTTCAGTTATGAAAACAGAGAATTGAAAATTGTACCAGTTTTGATTGATGCTGCTGAGGGGGAAGGTCAAAAGCCGCTGTTGGGGGAGGAAACATCTCAGATACTCAAATGAGGGTCATTTTTTAAGTAGCCATTTTTAATTATTCAGTATTAATCCTAGGTGCATGTGTTAAGATTTTGGTTTTCATCGAGCTGCTCATACTGGTAGTGACACTTGTGAGCATGTGTGACCTGGATCTCATCCTTCCGGTGTACTTTGGGCCACAGAGTGCAAGCAGGAATTGTTCCTGGAGCTTCCCCTGGCTTACCTCAGTTTTGGCAGGGCTGCAGTTGCTGCAGCTGTTTCCCAGGTCTCAGTCACGTGTTGCTTCAATCAAGAGTGAGCTCCTTTTAGCCTTCACCATCCAGGGACTTCAGATTTGAAGTAAAATTTTTGTTCCTGGTTCAGCAAACTGCTATGACATAAAACTAGTTTTCAGAAGGAGAGGATGCTACGATCCTTGTGTACCAGCTCAGCTAGGAACTGGGGAGGACGGATCCTCCACTGTCGAGTAGGCGCCCCTTCCTTCCTTCCTTTCTGATCTCAGGGTTTTCATTCAATCTTTGAACGCTCCTGAATGAATGCTATTTTTTCCAGTTCTCTGGCCTCTAAAATTGGGTCTGTTCTTCAATGAGAATGTTTAGTCCAGAAATGTTTCAATAGTAAAGAGTTAAAATTCCTCTCAATACTCCCGGATAGCCTGCAGCCCTGGTTCCATACGTAGTGCTGATCTTCTTTCCCCCTACACCCAGCCACCGAAGCTAAAGCATCTCACTCCCGGGCATGGTAGGCACCTTGGCATCCTGGGAGGCGCCCTACTGGCCTCTATTGCATGTTGACTCAGGGAGCCAGAGAGGCAAGTGGAGGTGGGCCTCTTGGCTTCTGTTGACATTACTGTTAAGGTTGGCCTTTGACGGGGGTGCAGCTAGTTCCAAAAGAACTTTCTAGTCTAACCAAGGCCTCACTGAGGCTGAGTGGAGGAGGTACATAGTGACATGATCTGCTGTTGCTACTCTCTTACCATAGAACCCGTCAGCCAAGCTCTACTTTTGTAGGCCCTTCTTCCCCTCTCCTGGCCATTATTTGCTGGGTTTGGTCTTGTCCACTGGAAGGGAAAGGTATATAGCTTTCTTGGAAATCTCTTGGAAAATCACCATGATGCACAAGGTTTACATTTGCAACTAAAAAGATTCAGATGCAATTTTCAATTAAACCAGTGGACACAACGACTTTAGTAGTTTCCTTAGCTACAATTGATGGTTTTTCAGTTTAACTTATGAGAAAAGTTTACCCAATGCATTTTGTGTTGATTTCTCCTTAGTGGTTTGTCTTTTTCTGCCCATCTGTCTCCTAATAAAAAATGTGAAATAAAATATACCTGTATTGCTACTTCCCCATGGGTCATCCCTCCCCACCCCCACCTCGACAATAGCCAGGTCTCAGCTACTACTTGGGCTTCAGAGACTTTTTTGTAGAGAATACCTTCGGTCAGTAACCTCTTTTAAGGAGGATTATTAAAGTCAAAGCCACTCGTTTAACTTACTGAAGGGGGTTTCCATCCCTGAGCAAACACTGAGTTCACTTTCATAAGCAAGAGCATGGGAGGCAGCACACTCACTCGAGGCAGAGGAATAAAGATTGCTGCAGGAGACTAAACATGGGGTGTTCCTGCCTCAGTTGGCCACAATCCTAACTACATGAGTCTGTAGCTACAGGGGTCTGCTGGCTGACCACTGCTCCTGACTATAGCAGGTATGACTGACTGTCATTGTGAACCCCAAATCCTCCAAACTTCAAATAGAGTCTCATCTAAGTAGATATGACTCACTCCAAACTCGCTAATCCCCAACTCTGCCTAGCTCTAGGATTATACCCTTTGCTCCCTTTCCCCCAAAAACCTGTCCTCAGAGCATTTTGAATGAAGTGTGGAGTTGGAGCTGACACTTGAGGATAATGCCAGCCCAACTGACTCAGTAGGAGGACCCTATCCCACTGTCAGCAGAAGCAAGGGGCAGGCATAGGCAGCTATGGGGCCTGGAGTAGTAATAGTCCACTGGCTTCCCTTCACATTATCAGTCACTACCCTGGCATCCCTGCTATGACATAAAACTAGTTTTCAGAAGGATAGGATCCTTGTGTACCAGCTCAGACTATTATAAAGATGGCCAGAAAAGGCACATAGCTTTCCTGAGCACAGCCTAGGCCTGCAGAGAAAGGTCAAAAGACAGTTCAAATGGCTGTCCTTGTGAGGTCCAGTGACTCCCAAACCATCCTTAGTCACAGTACACAGAGAACCAGCATGCTCTCAGAACTTTATTAGGTGGAGTTTGGATGAGAGAAAACCCTGAAACAGTTGCCCGCCTGGTTCAGGACAACTGGTATGGAGCAGCCTTTGTTTGGAACGGCTTTCACTGAGATGGAAGCGGATTGATTTCTTTTCATGGGAGCTGACTGGCTGAACATCTTGAGACCCAGTTCAGATTCTGTTTTAAATGGTTGGTCAAAGGCAAGCCCCTAGGGTAGGGCCAAACCAGAAGGCCTTCCTGTGCAGGCAGACGGGTTTATGCTGGACAGGGGTCATCTCTGCTATTCCCAGATTAAGATCTGTTGGAATGGGGACTGTGACAAATGACAAAAATCAGTTTCTCAAAAACAGTATGAAGTAATTACAGAGGGAAGAAACAATGGTTCACAGCGAGCGAGATAAAGAAAAGTCGTGATTCTTCATTGGTACCTGACCCCAGTCCCCAAACCAGCAGCCCACTGAGCTGGGAGCCACATGGGAGGCCAGAAGGCAGAAGGGGTGGGGCTTGCTTGGCTACAGTGAGGGTGTCCACATGGGAGAGCACACACCCCAGCTCCTCCAGGCTTATATCACATTTATAAACACATACATAAATACATCACATACAACAGTGGGTCTGGGAGGCAGGCTTCCCATAGAGGCTCAGCTGACACAGTTAGGTCTCAGAATTCTAGGAAAGGGCACCGGGCTCCCAGAAATGTGCTCCATGTGTTCTCTCCTGCCCAAGAGCCCACCCTCGTTTTTTTTTCAGGGTCTAGTTTGTCCAGTATGGAGAGCTGCCATAGGTGGGTTTGGAAGCTTGAGACTTGGGCTGCAGGGAGCTGGGCTGGCTGCGCTGACCAGAGCCACTCTGAGGAGGAAGAGGAGAAAAGGCTATAAAGGCAGGCACAGAACCCCAGGCCCATGGTAGGGAGGCTGCCTCCATCACTGCGCTCACCGGGGTATCCTGTGGTAGGTGGTGGTGCAGCAGCTGGGAGTGGGGCTGCTGGTGGGCCGGCATGATATGCAGGAACTGTGCGGGTGCATAACCAGCTGCTGCTCCCGGGGCCAGCGGCCCAGTGGAGCCCAAGGCAGAGGGCACGTTGAAAGGTGGGGGTGTCCCTGCATGAAATCCCTGCTTGTCAAAGTTCTGTAGGACAGAGATGACAATGAGAAGCTCACGTTGAACTGTTCTCTCATCTACCTGCCCGCCTTGTAGGCCCTCACCTGTGTCTTGTTGTAGACAGAACCAGTCATATCCGGTAGGCCAGTGGTGCCTGAAGATACTGATACTCCTAGGAGGAAAGACATTTAAGTGCTCCTGCCTGCCTCAGAGAGGAAACAAGTATTGCAGGACCTAGCCCTGGAGAGGAAGTGACACTACCTTTGCCAGGCCCAGATCCAGCTGACTTGTTTGGTGCCTGTGATGATCCACCATAGCCACCCTTGGTGTAATCTCCTGCCGCTGTCCCCTGGGTCAAATCATCATAACCTAGCATGGCAGGGTACAAAAGGCATATGTGGGCTAAGCAAGTTTGTCCCCACCCCTGTGCCCCTCAGTACGGAGGTATGCCCTTACCTGTGCTGTAAGTGTGCTGCCCATAGCCACTGGCCTGCTGGAAAGGGGTAGGGGGAGTGCTGAGGGTCACACCGTGCTGCTTTGCTGAGGCCGGTGGGACCTAGTGGGACAGGCAGGTGAGGGTGGAGTGTAAGAAAAAGGCAAAGAGATCAGGCAGATCTCTGAGCCTCCGGCAAAACTAAATCACAGCCAAGAGAACCAGCCTTTTCCTAAGAGCAATCCATGATGGATAAAGGCAGCGGGGAAACAGAATCTGACCCCCGAGCAATCCTCAAGGCCAAAACTGTAAGGCAATGGGGCTTGTGGCCACACTCGTCCACTGCTGACAGATGCAGGAAAACCTGCACAGCATTTCAGCCTCAAGGACCCACAGTCCAGGGATGATCTGAGAATACTCACAAACATAGTGGGTCCATACTGGAAGGCACTGGGCACGCCTGTGTAGTAGGGGAGGCCAGGATAGCTGTACCCAGGTGGCAGAGCAGGATTCAGAAAGGGCTGCTGTGCCGTGTGATGGGTCTGAGATTGGCTCTGCTGTGCTGGAGCTGGTGTTGGAGGTGCAGGGGATGCAGAGTCTCCTCGGCCAAATTTTGTGACGTCACCTAGAAGAACAGCAGGCTAGCTGTTAGGTCAACTGACAGCTCAAGGACTTCAGCCCTTCTGGCCTCCTATGGCTACGGGCCACCCCATCCCTTCCCTCTCTTGCCCACGGAGCCAACTAACCTGAGTATGGATTATTAGCTAAACTCCCATCTCGGCTGGCAAGAGCTGTGGGTGCTGCAAAAGGAATTCCATAGTAATCCTAGGAAAAAAAACCAAGGAGACTCACTGAGCAGATGGCCTCCCCCACCCTCAGAGCAGATCCAGCTGACAGAACACAGGCACTCTGGTGGTACCTCTCCGAGTGCCTGTGACAGGTAGCTACGGCAGAGCTGAGCTATGACAGGAACCTCGGTGCAAACAGCCCCGAGTCCCTGCTTCAACACCTATTTTTTAACCACATGTGGAGATTTGGTAAATGCTACAGAGCAAACCAACTTTACTGGCCTTTGCTGTGTGAGTGACTCTAAATGGAAGAGCCACCAGCAAGGCAGAAGAGGCAAAGCCTGGGAGGCTTACAGGGGCTGGAGCAGTGCTAGGTGGGTACAGGACCCTGTGTCTAGGCCCTGCCTAGCCCAGTCTCTCCCAACTCATCTGCACCAGCAACAATGACACTGCAGAGCCAAGCTTGAGAATGGCAGCGGCAAAGGCTAAGATTAAAAAGGGTGAAGAAATCCTGCCATGGCCCTTACCAGCCAAGGTTCTGGGCTGTGTATTCCTCAGCTGGGAATGGCACTCAAATCCTCTGGGCTCTAGGCTAGTAGACTCCAGGGAAATCATGGAATTCTCAGGTAGAATCCCAAAGAGGCCCAGGAAACAGCGAACAGCTTGCAGAAGCCCAAATGGAGACTGGTGGGGAGGGTGCCCAGAAGAGAAATCCAAAGGAAGACGAAAATATGATCCAAGGAAAAACTTAAAGCTGTTGCCCTGTGCTGCACTGGAGATCTGGAGATGTCCTCTAAGATACAGCTTTTTAAAAGAAAAGGGAAGGGCTGGAGAGATGGCTCCAAGGTTAAGAAAATTGGCTGCTCTTCCAGCAACCCACTTAGCTGCTCACAACTGTAACCAGTTCCAGGGATCTAAAGCCTTTGTTTACCCTGTGGGCACCAGGTACACATCTGGTACACTACACAACATGGGAAGTTGGGGGTAGTGGAGAAGGAGCAGGCAGCCCCATGCCTGGGTAGAAGTCTTTTCCTCTGAGGAACATAGAGGCCTTGGCTTACCACTGTGCTTTCCCACAAAACCCACTATTTTATCCCTAGACCCAGAGTCAGAACAGACAGCCCTGGTTGGAAATGAGCCAATCCTGCCCCCATTCCACACAGGGAGAAAAGCAATGCTGCCCATGAGTGTGGCCACTGGCCGCTCTCTGAGGAAGACAACACTAAATCCCAAGATCAACTCTCAGATCATGGATTATATGATATTTGCTTGCTTGTTCTGAGACAGGATCTCAACACACAGCCTATGTTGGTCTTGAACTCAAGCTTAGTCTCTCTGGGATTACAGGAACATACTTCCACGTTCAGCTGTTCTTTGTTGTTTTTTTGTTTTTTTTTAATATTTCTTATTGTTTATTTACTTTATGTGTACTGGTGTGAAGGTGTCAGATCCCCTGGAAGTGGATCTTCAGACAGTTGTGAGCTGCCAATGTGGGTGCTGGGAATTGAACCCGGGTCCTCTGGAAGAGCAGTCAGTGCTCTTAACTGCTGAGCCATCTCTCCAGCCCTGTTCTTTGTTTTCTTAAAGAAAATGAAAAAGAAATAGAGTAGGAAAATAGGGGACTAGATTTGGTACAGGGCATGGCTTACATGTGTTCTTAGTCTAAGTCTCTCAAATTCACCAGGATGACCACTGCTCAAAAGAAATGGTCAAACCAAACATAGGACCAGACACAGCTTCTCAAAGGTGGTGTGGAGAATCCCATAGCTGAGGTCCTGAAGGCCAAACATTTTGGGAGTCAAGAGAAGAAAGAAGAGCGCCCTGAGAGTCTGAGCTGTCCGGGTCCACTACGTCATTTCGTACTCACCATTGGCAGCCGGGACTGCAGCATTTGGAGCTCATCATATCCGTAGATCTGCAGGAGAATCAGCAGATTAGGGACCACACCAAAGCCATCTCAGGTACCAAAACAGATACACTCAAGAACGGGACTGGGGTCAGGTGCTACAGGAAAAGATCTCATCTACATGAAGTCCAGGAGGAAGACACATCGGGTATTGGGTGGACGGAGACAGGGAGACATGAGCTGCCACAGGTAGCCCATTTATCGTGTCCTGCAAGGTACCAGCCCCTGTGCTCACCGGGTAAGCAGGGAGAAGTCCTCCAGGGCCCACGAGGTACTGATTGTGTAGCAGAGGAGGCACCCCTTGAGGCAGGTTTGGGGGTGCTTTGCCTACAAAGAGGAGAAACCAAACACAATAGATTACCTACCCCCTTCAACGTGAGGCCTGGAAGTTCACTCGTGGAGGTGGGGGAGGGGTAGGTAAGGGACATACCTGAGGTCACCAAGGCTGTGGCCCTGGTACTGTTGCTGGGCACGCTCACAGTGGTCCCACCCAGGCACAGGCTGTTCCCGGGTAAGCCAACTCCCGAGGATGGGGCACTTGGGGCAGAGGTTGCAGCTGTGGAGAAGGTAGCTGAGGATGGGGTGCTCTCCACACTGGCATGCTGTCAAGACAAAAGCCAAGATGTGTGGATTTGATGGCAAGGAAGGAGGAGTTGGGACAGCAAGGACTCCAGACAGACCTATGGCACAATAGGCAGTGGGCAATGACAGTACTTGGCAACTAAAAATCACTCTGAGAGTGATTCTGAGAGAATCTTTCTGTCTCAGGGTCAGTGTAGCCAGATTCAGTCAGCAGGACTCAAAGAGAACACAAAGACTATTAAACTGGTCTGGAGGCTGGTCCAGCGTGGTCCACATAGTGAGTTCCAGACCAGTCTGAGACTGTTAACCCCAGTGGCTAAGAGCACATGCAGCTCTTCTAGAAGACAGGAGTCTCTGCTCCTACCTCAGTGTTACAAAACAGCAAATGGAGGTAACCTATAATAACGTATAGGAGGTAACGTATAGTCTCATGGGAAGGGCAGCTCTCCAAGGATGGGAAGCATGCAAAGGACAAGATAGTGAGAATCAACCCACAATGATTTTGGAGACAGACAGAGAAGAGAGATGTCACTTTATTTGAAGGTGCTGGAGAGACGGCTCAAGGTCGGCATGTACAGTTCTGTTCCAAGCACCCATAGCCTATCAGACGGCTCACAGCCTACTGTCACACCAACTTTAGGGAATTCAATACCCTTTTCCAGATTCTATGGTTACCCACCCACAGCCACACACAGACAGCACACATAAATAAAAAGAAGGGAGTTAGAGAGATCGTTCAGTGATTAAAAGCACTGGCTACTCTCGGGGCTGGAGAGATGGCTCAGACGTTAAGAGCACTGGCTGCTCTTCCAGAGGTCCTGAGTTCAATTCTCAGCAACCATATGGTGGCTCACAAACATCTGCAATTTAATCTGGCTCCTACTTCTGGTGTGCAGACCAAACACTGTAATAATAAATAATTAAACGCACTGGCTACTCTTGCAGAGGACCTAGATTTGGTCCCTAGCACACACCTGGTGCCTTACAATCATCTGTAGCTCTAAATGCAGGGAACTGATACCTTCTTCCTTACCTCTGGCACACGAAAGGTGCATATACATAAATGTCAGCAAACACTCACAGGTATTCCCTCACAGAAACCTCCACTCTGAAATGCTCCTGGCCTGGATTTCGTGACCTTCTAAAACATCTTTCCTCAAACTGTCTGTCTCTAAGCAACCAAAGATGGTATGAAGGTCTAATCACCCACTACCACTAGCAAAGCCCCAAATGGCATTAACAAAATGCAATTCAATTTAGTCTACATCTTTTAGGCAGACAGTGAGAGAGATCTGCAGACAGGAATAAGAAACTAAGGCGGTGAACCATGAGACTCTGGGTTATCTCAGTCCAAAATGAACCAATTTCCCCACTACACATGGGAGGTCTTGGTATACTGTGCAGGAGGGGTGCGCACTTACAGTGTGTGGCGTGCTTGTGGGACGTGCTGTGTGTGCAGAAGACAAGCTGTTCTGGTGACTGGAGAGGGAACTAGAAAATAAAATAAAGCACAGGTCCAAACAACACAAGTTTTTTTTTTTTTTTATTTTTTATTTTTTTCCCCCACAGAAGCAAGTCCTGCCTGGTTTAGCTATAATCAAGGTCAATCCTATCCCTGAGATTGCCTGGCTGGGAATCAGATTTCATGCCCTTAGACTCCTGTGGCAACTACTCCTACAGGCCAAAAATGACTTACATGGCTTCAATAAATTATAACCTTTTTTGGCTATAAAAAGAGTAAAATCAGGATTGTTTACCTGGAGAGCTCATAAGACTGAGTCAAGAGAGGTTCTATGTGTTTGCCCACACCTAAGAGTCCAGCTTAAATTCCAATCAGATACAGAGTTGAAATAACTCACGTTTGCTCTGAACTAAATGGATCAAATAACTCTACCCAAAAGTTATGGTAACAAGCTAATTTCTTTTCCTGTATCCTATTCCAATAATTTATCTCTGGAATCAGGACATATTTAAATCATATTAAGGTGGCGTGGGTCAAGAACTCGGGACAAGCAAGTCATTAAGTATCTGCATGTGGTTCCAACGCTTCTCAGGAGACCTCGGACAGAGACATCAGAAGCAGTTAGGGTTTTCATATCAGGTGATGTTGGGCCACGACAGGCCAAAGTCTACGCCAGTATTTTACAACAGACACTCCACCAGAGGTAACAAATAAGCTCTGTTGATGGCATCAGCTTGACAGGAGCCCCACAAGTCTCCATCCCCTTTCTTTTCTGTCACCCACGTACCTGGTAAGCTGAGAAAGAGGGCTGCTGGACAGGTCCCCAGACTGGGACAAGGAGGGCAAAGTGGCAGTGTGTTGGGATGTAGAGGGCAGAAGTACAGTGCAGGAGGTGGTGCTGGGTAAGGAGCCTACGGATGGGAGGGCTGGAGGGTCTGTCGGTTTTGGCTCTAAAATGGATGAAGTACCTGCAAGAAATGTATCTCTTTAGCCGCAGAAACAACCCTTAGTACCGGAGACACAGTCGATGATCTGGTCATATTCAGATATGATATAAAACATGCTACATTTCCTAGCATATCACCTAGGCATGTCACCAGACAGCTCTACTGCTTCACACAAGTGTGAAAGGTGTGGACAGAGAGCAGAAAGGGACACCCAATCCTAAGCTGTCTCGATGGGGATATATTTCTCCCATTTTCAAAAACCTGACACGCACCCAGAGAAGAAAAAAATGGGCCAACATGGATGTGTGTGTGCAGTGGACAAACTTCCCATAGAAAGCGTGGCCCGATTCCGGGCGGTGGTGGCGCACGCCTTTAATCCCAGCACTCGGGAGGCAGAGGCAGGCGGATCTCTGAGTTCGAGGCCAGCCTGGTCTACAAGAGCCAGCTCCAAGACAGGCTCTAGAAACTACAGGGAAACCCTGTCTCGAGGGAAAAAAAAAAAAAAAAAAAAGCGTGGTCCGAGGAAGAAGAGCAAGAACTCCCCAGAGCACTTTCACCCACGTGAAACCACTGAAGGTACAGGCTGCCAGGGGAAATGTCCAGGAAGAACTCACAGCAACGTCTACTAGCAAATTCACAGTGGGAACTTCCTCTGTTTGTCTCACAGACACAAGGTTTTATGTTTCAGGGATGAGATGGACAGAACTGATGATCTTTGGAAAAGACTCAGGTTGATTGTCATCCACACATAAGTCAGATATGTGCTTGGAAACACATCATCGTCTTTTCTCTCTTGCAGAACGCCCTGGGAAGAAGCAAGCACTCTAACAAGAAGGGAGAGTTCACAGCGGACAGGTGAAAGGTTGGCCTGCAGCTTGGGCAACCTGGCTTCTTTCTGAGATAGCCTACAACAAAATTCTGAGTACTCAAGGATGACTTTGAACTCCTGATCCTTGTGCCACCTCTTGCATGCTGTATTTACACTGTATACCACCACACCCATGTAGTTTTGATTCTTATGCCTTCCTAGGGCTACCATTATAGGCTCCTGCCAGCACACCTGGTAGGTTATGTCCTGGAGATTAAACTCAGAGCTACATGTAGACTGAGTAGACACTCCTCTGACCAATAGTTCAGTGCTGTTGGGTGCTAGAAAGACGTGAGTGTGGTGACATCTGAGTAGGGCCATCACAGCTATTGATGTTGCTATGTTACAATGATTCATTTGGGTAAAAATTCTATTAGTGAAGGATTGTACAGGATACAAACAGTATAATATTTTAATTCATATTTGTGAGAGGGACGTAACTAATGTCAATGAATAATAAGAGGATAAATACTGAAATTGTTAGGATTTTAATTATTAGGTTAAAGAGTTTGAGAGTTGGGTTGAACAGCCATAATTCAATCCTGTATTGGTAAAGGAGTAGGCTTTCATTTTTCACAGTTTGGTCTAGTTGAAGCCATTGCAGTCTCTGATTAGATCTGATAAAAATGCAAGAAAAAAATTATAAGGTTAATGCTGATTAATTCATAAATTTAGAATAGAATCGATAATGGGGTATAGTTTTATTGTTTGTTTTGCAGTAGTGGTGCACACCTTTAATTCCAGCACTCGGGAGGCAGAGACAGGCATACATACAGAGGAAGTTCAAGGACAGCCTGGAACAAAGAGAAAGCCTGTCTTGAAAATCCAAAAAGGATTAGCAGTTTGGAGTGAAATACCTTGTGTTACTTTGGGCGATTGAGAGGAATGTGCCAATTCTAGTTTAATTTTAGTTTAAAAGGTCAGGGTTGAGGGGGTAAGTTTGAGGTGACTCCTCGATCTCTTGGCATCTGTTTCATAAGATTAAGCCAGCCATGAAGCATCTAACCCGAGATTAAGAGGCCAAAGGTCACCTGCACAACCAAGGATGACTTTGTAGAAGGCTCACAGAGACATGTTTTCTTGAAAAAGGAACAGGAAGAGAGAGCGAGAACAGGCTGAGAATGGAGCATCTTACATGCTCACTTGGATTCCTAGACACTTTACATTTATTAACTGTGAAGCCTGAGGTCATTCTGGCAGACACGGTGAATGAACACCCTCTCCATAAAAGTAAAAGTTTGGGATGTGGTGTGGTAGTATACATCTTTATTTAATCCTGCACACAGGGGTCAGCGGCAAGCAGAGCTCTTATGAGTTTGAGGGCAGCATGTAGGAATAGCAAACTCCAGGTTAGCCAGAGCTAAGTAAGACCATCTCAAAAACAAACCAACAATGGTTTCCAGAAAAAAGGTCAAGTACTGATTTTAGTGAATTAACCACTGATCAATTGGTGTTTTCCAAATTATGTTAGCCAAAATTTCTGTTTGGTTTCCACAAGTGATAATGAGAACATAACACTTACTGTCCACTGCGTGCTGACTTCGGCTGCCACCATGTCCGTTCTACAAAGAACAGAGAGAGAATTAACACATGGACATGTCAGACAACACCCGTGACTCTCGTGGGGACCAAGACAACCATGCGCACAGGTTAACAAAGGAGCAGTTATTCTTTTCAAAGATTTTACTTTATCTTTAGTCACGTGTATGTGTGTATCTTATGTGACTGCACGTCACTCGGGTAACAGAAGCAGCTGGAAGACACGAACCAGAGCTGAACCCATCATAGCCAATCCTGACGCTTTCCATTTCTCATGAAAACTCTGTAATGCAAAAGTCTCTAAAATTTTGTTAAAAAAAAACCCAAATCCTTTTTTAAAAGAAATAATAATAAAAAGCATCACGGCTTGAGAAATATTTCTTCTTTTTCTTTTCTTTTGAGACAGGGTTTTTCTGTGTAGCTTTGGAGCCTGTCCTGGAACCGGCTCTGCAGATGAGGCACCTCAAACTCACCGAGACCTGCCTGTCTATGCCTCCCAAATGCGGGGGTTAAACATGTGTGCCACCACCTGGCAAGAAACATTTCTAAAAGATGAGATCATCAGATAGACAGAAGACACACCTACATCAACAGGTTAATAATGGTATGTCTGTTATGGGGAATAATTAATGCTTTTCTGGTTGGATTCGATGACTGTTCCACAGAAAACAGTTCACATCTGGTACTGCAGGCCTTGCCAAAAGCCAGTCAAGGAAAGTTCTTTTACCTAAACAACTACAACAGGCAAGCAAGATGGCTCTGTGAGCAAAGGCACTAGCTGCCAAGCCTGATGCCCTTAGTTAGCTTTAGCTCTTCGGGACACAAGATAAAGAGAGAACAACTCCTGCAAGTTGTTCTCTTGACTTCCAGCTCTCTCTCTGTCTCCCCTGCCCCCCCAACACAAACACAATTTTTTTCCTCCCAGTTTTTGAGACACGGTGTTATGCTGGCTATCCTATCCCACTCACCCTGTAGACCAGGTTGACCTTGAATTCAAAAATATGTCTGCCTCTGCCTCCTGAATGCAGAGATAAAAGGTGTGTGGCACGACTGCCTGGCAAACAAACAAACAAATAAACAAAAAAACTGCACACGAACTTGCAAGGAGGAAATCCTAAGAAAAGACACCCAGGTGAATCACTTACAGCCACAGAGCCTGGAGCTGGGTCTGGCGGGCTCGCAGGGCTTTGGTATGCAATCCGGGTGTGCACAGAACTCTGGTCATAAGAGGAAGACGTTGTTGCTGGGCTGGCGGAGCTCAGGGACGAGCTGCTCAGGCTGGAGGAGGTGATGACTGAGGTTGTGTAGGTGGAGCTCTGCACAGCGCTGGTCAGTGGTAGAGAGGCATTCAAAGGGTCACTGAAAAGAGGACATGGGGTCAGACACACTGGCATCATCTGACAGCTCCATATCACACTGTTTCTGTACTGGCATTCACTACAGAATTGCACTAGTCTTTATCAGGCTTCCCCTCTAGATATGGAAAACCCAATTAAGAAAAATATCAAATCTATTTGCAAAATATTTCACTTAAGCAAAATGACATGTTGGAGAGCTAGAGAAGTCAGGCCCCTGCTAGACTGCAGGGAGCGCTAAGTGCTGCCGCTGCCTGCAAGCCCGAGGGCTCCAGGTGCGTCTAGTGACCCAGCATTCTGCTACTAGGACACAGTAACACAGCAGTTACACCACAAGCAAAAGGAGCAAAGAACCTAAATGTCTACCAAACATGAATGTACCACACCTGCTCAGTGAAATGCTAGGCAATGCAAGTTCACTCACATGCAGTATGGACAACCTTTGAAAACTTTTAAGTAAAAGCTAGGAGACACAAAAGCCAAATTTTACATGATTCTAGTTACAAGACACCTCTAGATCAGACGGGTTCTGACATGGCTTTGTCAGAGGGAGGGAAGGAGTGGGAGAAATGAGTACCTGCTAGAGCAGAGTCTAAGAAACTAAGCATGCTGAATGCTGCACAGCAGCATTATTAAGTTGTCTTCACCAATTCTTAGACTCTGTTTTGTTTGACTTTGCAAAGAAAGGAGTATGTTCAGTCATGACTAAAACGGGAGGTCTGTACCTTAAGGACGTTGGGTACATGCTGATAGGACTCTGACAACTATTTTCACTGCCTGAAGCTGCTGGTCCAAACTCAGAAAGAGATGGTTCTGACCCAAATTCCAGGGCCCCAAATTGTACATTTAATCCAGTGACATCCGTAGAACCAGGCATTTCCACCGCGGAAGCAGGAACCTACAAAAGCAAAGCTCTGTCAGGACAGGAAGACAGGAGCTCCAGGTCTCAAGGCTTACAACAGATTAAAGAAAATGGCTTCAGTGAGCTGCACTGGCAAAAACGGTGAGAAAAAGAAAGAAGGGAAACCGAATCTTTTAAACAGTGAGGGAAACCAAGCAAACAACCTATTGGGTTGTAGGGGATGGCTTCAGAGTTGTTGGGAGTCATAGTACTGGCAGTTGGTAGATGACATGCAGCTATTTTTAAAGACATAGAGCAGTGATGAAAACATTATCTGGTCCCAACCATGAGATACCATAAACAATCACAAAAGTGCTTTCAATTAGACCCTCAGGTCTTTACATGAACTAAGAAGCTCTGTTTTCCAGAATGAATAATTAGCCCAGTACCTGAAAAATGGCCAAATCCTCCCAAGCAATGATGTGCTATGCTTGAACACGCTGTATCCCAATGTCTAATACTCAGTTTTCCAATACTTGAGCTATTGTGAAATAGATCCTTTGGGATGGAATGCCTACCTTAGCTGGAGGTATCCGGCGCTTAGGGAGTTTGATGTGTTTGGGCTGTGGTTGGTGGGCAGATACAATGTTTTCAACAGCCATGTTGGGAAGCTGTAAGAGTCTGTTGACAGTAGTAGAAGGACCATCTCCAGGTGTTGACTCTCGGTGTTTAGCCTGGGAAGGAAAGGACTCCAAACCAGGAGGAGGAACACTGACTGCCGGAGTCTGGTGTTGCTGTCGCTGGCTCAACTGGCTAAGAACTGGGGATGGCTCAGGCTGAGATTTAAAGTCTAAGAAATGTGGAAAGAGAAAATAAGCAGCAATGGGTAATTCTGCAACATGTCTTGGACGCTATGCCACTACGGCTACCAGGTGCTCTGAGTTCTCCAGTAGAGCAGCACAGGAGGGGAAGGACAAGTAGACTGCTGGTGACTGGACAGGGTTTGTTCTCATTCCTCATGCAGAAGACACAAAGCAGAGACACCTGTGCATTAGCTAACGGATTTACATGCTTGGTAT
Organism: Arvicola amphibius; assembly: GCF_903992535.2. Classification (NCBI taxonomy): domain Eukaryota; kingdom Metazoa; phylum Chordata; class Mammalia; order Rodentia; family Cricetidae; genus Arvicola; species Arvicola amphibius. The sequence continues at coordinate 94,635,757 of NC_052057.2, forward strand.
TTCATCAGTTTTGTTATATTCTCTGTGTGTAGCCGCCAGAGGTCACCACAAAATGTTTTCCAGAGTGGCTCTGTACTTTATTTTGAACTCACCAGAAGCTAGACAGAGAGCTAGTTAATCCAGGGATTAACTTGTTTGCTTCCTCAATGCTAGGATTACAAATGTGTGGCACTACACCCAGCTCTGATGTGGGTGTCAACAAGTCAAACACAGATGTTCTCCCTACACTGCGGGCACTTTACAAAATGAGCCATCTCCCTAGGCAATCTGGTACATACCTTTAAGAAACTATTTTGATTACTATATATTATGTGTGATATTACAAAACTGTAAAGTACATGTGTGACAAACACAACCTTTTCCACTTGCTGTTCTGTTCTCACTCTTGCTCTAGAGAACCAGCTTTGTATACCTGGGTTCTTGACTATCAAAAACACACAAATGTAATTATGTATCTTCATTTCATTTTCAGAGGCTGCTCCATTTTAATATACAGAGAGCATCTTCCCTCATCTTTAGGGCACTGAACTCAGCACATAGTCTACTTTTCTCATACTGCTATTATATGGATGAGCTATATCTTTATCATGTGTGTGTCCACGAGGACAAGAAAAGGGCACTGGATTACCTGAGACTGGAGCAAAGATAGGTGTGAGCAAGGCCACGTGGATGGTGGGATTCCAACCTAGGTCCTCTGAAAGATCAACCAGGACTCGCTAATTCACCTCACTAGTCCCAATTGCTTGGTTTTCCCTGTTGTTATTTTGTTGTATTTTTGGCAGGCTCTCATTATTTTGTCCTGGAACTCAGACTAGCTGGACTCAAACTAATGGAGACCAGTTTGCCTCCCAAGTTGGTGATCAAACTGGCCCAAAGTGGCTTTTGTGACAGGTTCCTACTCTATACTATATATATACTGTGCTAGTTTGGTCTCAAGTTTTTGGTAATCCTCCTCCTTCCACCTCATAAGTGATGGAATTCCAGGCATGAAGCATCATAGAACATTTGTGTTTTCTTCTAGCTAAGAATCTATTCCTGTAAATTGTACAATAAATAAATGTAGGCACTGTACACTAAGACAACTAACTTAATTTTCCAAGCAGTATGTATTCTAAAAGACTCTGAACAAGGTCCTCCACACTGTTCATACACAACACACTCTGCTGATTAACTCAGTATAAAACATGCACTTACCAAAATGATTAAGGACTGACTGTGATGCTGAGGGCTTGAGGTCCCAAGCAGCAGTAGAGGCGGGGGGACTTGTACTGTTCTGCTGTGCACCTGAAGTGGTAGCAAACCGGCTCATACTTGGTGCTTTCAACTTATCCAGAATCTGGGAGTTGGTGATATTCACCATCTTTGATGGGGCTAGATCTCCAAATCCTGAGCCCAGGACAGATGACTGTAGAGACATGGAAAGAGCAAGTCCTGAGCTTTCTTTCACTTCAGGGCTGCAAACACAGTGATCTACAGAAATAAGAACATTGCACCTTGGATCATCTGAACAAGCAAACCTTGCTTTAGAAAGCAGTACATGAAAATGTGCCTATAGTTTAACTATAGCTAAATAAAGCATCATTCCTCCTGATGTGAGAGTAAGAAAACAAAACATTTACTATAATCTTGAAAAGAATATTTTATTTATTAGTACTGATTAATTATTTTTAATTCATGGGGCTCGGAATCAAACTTGGGTCTTCTCCAAGAGGAGTAACTGCTTTTATCTGCTGGGCCATCTCTCCAACCCCAAAATAAACTTTTAAGAAACAACTAAATGTCAAAAATATGCCTGGTAGGTAAAAACACTTTCATAACCTTCAGAGAGTAAATTCTCTCTGCTGACAATAGCAGAGGTCAGTTCTGAATATTCCCTGCAGTGTGAAGAAGTGAATGCCAAAAGCTCACATCCTAATACCAGACACTGAAACATGCAGAAAGCTAAGTAAATGCCATGACAGTACTGTGCTCAGGTGGGTCACATGACTAAGAACACCAATCATTCTCCAGAAGAAAATCAAAACAAAAAAATGCCCCACTCCTTTAGAGAGAGTGTGTGTGTGTCTTACAGAAGCAGAGTAAACAGTAATTTTTATAAGCAATATTCTGGGGGTGGGGGAGGAACAACAGGATTTCTCTGTGTAGCCCTGGCTGCTGTGGAACTCACTCTGTAGATCTGAACTCCAACTCATGACATCTGCCTGCCTTGGCCTCCAAAGTGCTAGGGTTAAAGGAGTACACCATCATGACTGGCTATTATCAATATTCTAAGGTGAGGAATAGCACAGTTAGAAATTCAGGGCTCTCCAATGAGAGGCCCACCAATCACAGCTCCTGCCTCTTAGTGCACTTGTGCAAATGTTATTTTGCCAACAAGGTTATACTCAAGCCCCTCTGGCTCAAGTTAACCCACGCTCTACCGTTTTCACGGACACAGAATCCACCATCCATTCACTAGGTACTACTATCATATAATCTTTTTCTCTGCAGCCACTGCTTTGGTCTCTGTAACATTTAGTACAGTCTCTATTCCATCTACTTCACTAAACCAATAAGATACAAAAAGGCATATATGAACATGCACAGGTATATAATAAATGCACACAGAGTCGGTATCCTAATACCACAGAATCTGACTCATTCTGTCTTATGGTAACCAATTTTACTATTATTATTAAATTGTTATTCACTTAATTTTGGCAATTTGGTTATAAATAGTAGCAATGTTTAGAGCCATGGCTCTAATATAATGCTAAATAGCTCTCACTACAGTGTCTTGAGGTATTGATCATAGAATAAAACAAACTTGATGGTAGAGCTCAATCTTGACCTCAGTGATCAAATAGACTCTAGTAGCCAAAAATACCCTATCAACAGCAAAGGGAAAGGCAGAGGAAAGCACACGGATGACTCCTCTGCATTACAACAGACTTCAGCTCTCCTTCTGTAGCTACATTCCTAAGCAGGTTGCACTACCAATCCCAGAATTCTTTCTGACGGGAAGTCATAGTCACTGTCTCTCTGATGGTGGTTAGAAAACGTATTTTCTGAAGTAAGGGCCTCTGTCATATTACCTGGAAATTTAAGAAAGGAGTGTATTTTAGGGGAGTAGAAGAAAATTGCACAGTAGGAACACCTAGACAGAACTAAGACATCTACATTTTATTTTAGGCATATCAAAAACACAGAAACAGCCTTTAAAACAAAATCTAGGGAAAAATAGATCACTTGGGCTGCCAAATGGCCACTCAATGAGAGTGAAAACCTCCCCCTACAAGTGTCTCTCTTCAAGTGTGTCACTTGTGCACATGGGCGTACCTGCAAGCACGCCCGCAATAAACAGAAAGGAGTGAAAGAAAAGTAAAACAAAATAAAACATTGGTAAGGATACATTAATAAGAAGCCTTCATCCCAGTTACCGCTCACTGGCCCAGGAAACTCAGTAGCTGAGCTCCACACAGAATCATCAGATATGTGCTTGGAAATCATCACATCATCGTTTCCTGGAAGAGGACCACTGCCAGCATTTTACTTCTTAGGAAAGAACTGCAAGGTGTGAGCCATAAATTCTCAATGACAGTTGCTATCGGTGCATTCCTCAAGACCCCAATTTGAAATAAAAGTGAGTTACCAAGCTGTGAGGAGAATAGGCGTTGGCAGAAGTAGAGCTGCCAGTCCCTGGCGCCGTCTGATTACTGTGTTGAGAATTTGTGAAGACGAGTGCTTGGCCAAAGCCCTGCTGCTGGGATGTTTCAAAGGAGCTGGCTTCTGCGGCTTGAGTGGAAGGGACAGGCTTCTGGAGCAAGGCCACTAGATCAATGCTAAGCAGATGAGAGACAAACGAGCAATCAGCTGTCATGAGCAAATCACACCAGCCAGCAAACTGGAGAGCAAATCCATATAAAGAAAATTTAAGCAAGAGATTAAATAAGCAAAACCACTGGGAACTGGAGTTTCAAAGAGAGGCTGAGCAGTCACCCAAACAAGTTACAAAGCCAGAGAGAGAACACACCTTATAAATGGACACTGACAGACTCCGTGAGAACATGAGGGAGCTGTGAGGTCAGATACTATCACCTGAGCTCATGCTCCCCTTTCAACTTTTTGATTTTTGTTACTATGTATATCAGGCTAGCCTCTAACTCAAGATAGCCCCCTGCCTCTGCATACTCAGTGCTAGGATTGAAGGCAGGCACCGCCACTTCAGGCTTCAATATTCTTAAAGCATCAAGACCTCAACCATGGCAGAAGTTTTTAAGTCTTAAATATTTTAAATATCCATATAAATTCTTTATTCTATCTCATAACATATTTAACCATGTATAATTCTCTAGAATATTTAAGAATAAAGAAACAAACTAACAAAAACAGAGTTTCTTTTATGTATGTAGTCTATGTCCTAAACTAGCTCTATTGACCAGGTCGGCCATTAACTCAGAGATCCACCTGCAAAAGCATTGCAAAACACCACTGCTCAGCTCAACGAAGTATCTTATAACGCCCCGTCACCCTGACCGAAAACCCACCACATTTCAGGAGAATGGCCTCAAGAAGAAGTTTGGGATAGATACTGACTGCCATATGAATGACTTACCCAGTAGAGTGGGACCTGTCAAAGATTTTCCCAGGATGGTGCTCCATGAGTCCTTGCAAAACAGCTCTCTAACTGAAACTCACCATATCAGTGAGGTGAGACAGGTTCTAGGTTAAACTATTCAGGCTTTCTTCCTCATACAAACCCAGCTTCTAACCGAAGTTCTTTTTCTTATAAACAACAATTTTCACTCTCCAGACACCGATTTCAATTTTGAAGCTAAAAACCTAATGTTAGTGTTTACTCTAAAAACCTAAGTTAGGCCGGGCAATGGTGGCGCACGCCTTTAATCCCAGCACTCGGGAGGCAGAGGCAGGCGGATCTCTGTGAGTTCGAGACCAGCCTGGTCAACAAGAGCTAGTCCCAGGACAAGCTCCAAAGCCACAGAGAAACCCTGTCTCGAAAAACCAAAAAACAAAACAAAACAAAAAACCTAAGTGAGTGTTCTAATAATTGATACTCCAATTCCAATGATACAAATCAGTTATGTGCATTACATATAGTTATAATAAAACTTGCAACACTATCAGATCAAAGCAAGTTCTATTTTAAATGTTTACTAAGATTCAAATGAGAAATGGTACTGTAGGGTAAAACCAAGAGCCAGGTGTGGTGGTGCACACCTTTTACCTCAGCACTCAGGAGGCAGAGGCAGGCAGTTCTGGTCTACATAGTACTTTCATGACAGCCACAGCTATGAAGAGACTCAAAAATCAATAAAGAACTACAAAAAGTCCAGGGTTTTGACCACTGAGATGGTTTGGAAGATAAAGAAACCTATGAAGAGACTCAAAAATCAATAAAGAACTACAAAAAGTCCAGGGTTTTGACCACTGAGATGGTTTGGAAGATAAAGAAACCTGCCACTAAAACCTGACAACCTGAGTTCCACCAGAGGGAGCCACGGGGTTAAAGGAGAAAACCAATGATCATAAACTGTCCTCTGACCCCCACTCGTGTGGTAGCATAAAATACACATACACACAATAAACACGGATGCCTTCATCCCAGTTACCACTCACTGGCCCAGGAAACTCAGTAGCTGAGCTCCACACAGAATCATCAGATATGTGCTTGGAAATCATCACATCATCGTTTCCTGGAAGAGGACCACTGCCAGCATTTTACTTCTTAGGAAAGAACTGCAAGGTGTGAGCCATAAATTCTCGATGACAGTTGCTATCGGGTGCATTCCTCAAGACCCCATGTTTAATGAAGTTGCAAATGCCTTCTTCAGTCCCAGAAATTGGGAGGCTGATAGAGGCAAGTTTCTGAGTTCAAGGCCAGTCTAGTCTACATTGGTTCCAAGACAGCCAGGGTTTCAAGGTGAGACACACACAAAAGCACATCATACTGAAACAAAAGTGGCCAAACTCTAAGGATAACAGTCCCTAGTAGCAGTGAAGTTTGCAGTCCCTGGTGCCATCTCATCAGTTGTGCTGAGAATTTGTGCAGAAAAGGGCTTGTCCAAAACAGCAAGTTTGTTTGCTTGTTTGTTTTTTAAAGCATTTTGGTTGGGTTTTTGTTTCTTTGATTGGTTTTATAAGACAGGGTTTCTCTGTGTTTCTTTGGCTTTGCCTCCCGAGTTCTGTGTGTGCGCCACCACTGCCTGAGTAATGTTCTGTGTTTTTAAAAATAGGACTCAGGTAGTCAAGATTAGGCTCAAATTTGCTTTGTATGTGAGCCTTGCTTTGAATTCTTGATCCTCCTGTCTCTCCCTCCTGAATGCAAAGATTAAAGGCATTCAAGATCATGCCTTTTTTTCATATTTATTTTACAGCTGAGTGTTTCAGTTGTATGTATATCTGTGTATGGCTGGTACCAGTGGAGATCAAAAGAGATCTCTTGGAACTGGAGTGAGGGACAGCTATGAGCAGTCACGGTAGTGCTGGAATCTAACTTAGGTTTTTACAAAAGAACAAGTGCTCTTAACCAGTGATTCACCTCTCCAGCTCTCTTAATTATCTTTTTAAGAAATTGAAGTACCATTAGTAAATTGGTCATTTTTCATTTATTCATAAATGCAATGGAGGTCTATGTACCTTTCTCTCCTAACTGTTGTAATGCGTCTTAACTGTCTCATTTAGCTTGGTTTAAAGAAGCTAGACTTGCTTACTTTTTAAAGATATATACACACTTCTAGGCTTTAATTCTTCTAGCGTTTAAATTTTTTAATTTTAAAATTAACTACTTTTGGAGCATGTGTGTGCACATATGTTTGAATGCTTGTATTAAGGTCAGAGAACAGCTGTAGGAATCAGCCACATAGACCCTTAAGCACATCTTCAAATGTGTTTAGAATTACTGTGAAGAGTATGATTCTCTAAGAATTCCGGTGAAACCTGGTATGATGACCTAAATCTGTAAGCCTATGGGAGTTTGAGGCAGTAGGACTGCTAAGAGATCAGCATAGACTACATAGCAAAATTATGAAGGGGAATAAAGTAACTCAGCTATGTACACATTCATTTGAGCTGTCTCACTATATAGCACAAATTATCTTTAAGCCCATGACACTTCTGCCTCAGCCTTTGGAATGTTGGGATCATAAGGGAGCACTAACTACCAAGCCTGACTTTCCAATACAGGCTTAAGATTATTATCCTCAGGGCTGCACAATTAGTTCAGTCAAGAGATTCCTAGCAAACACACTGGAGAGGACGAAACAGGTGGACTAACCTCCTCAACAGTTCCCAAACACTAAGAAACTTATTTCCCTAGGCAATTCCCCCAAAAAGTGAAGCAGGGACTAGCAAGATGGCTCAACGGGTGAAGATGAGTGCCGCCAAGCCAGAGAACCTGAGTTTGATCTCTGCAATACACATGATAGACAAAACTGAATAAAGACGTTCTCCTCTGACCTCCAGATTCTTCCACGATTCAGCTGGATGCGCTGTTGAAGACCTAGGTTCTACTCGCTGAGAGCATCACGGAAACATCTACAGTGCAGTGACACTCAAGAAAGGTTTTGTCTGCTGTGTAGATCATAGAAATTTAAAGAAAGTGAAAAGGGCCGGGCGGTGGTGGTGCATGCCTTTAAATCCCAGCACTTGGGAGGCGGAGGCAGGAGGATCTCTGTGAGTTCGAGGCCAGCCTGGTCTACAAGAGCTAGTTCCAGGAGAGGCTCCAAAGCTGCAGAGAAACCCTGTCTCAAAAAACAACAACAAAAGTGCTATGGCACACGTCAAAGGATGTTTCTTTTTCAGGGTGGACAGCCTTCTAAAGGACAACACAAAGCGTTTGTCCTCTAGCCTCCACACACCTGCATCGTCACACAAATGAAAAAAATGCCCTTCTTTTTCTAGAATTTAGAACACTGTAACTAATGTACCCATTTAAATGACAAGTTTAAATTAGGATTGAGACCAACTAAACAAATGCATGAAGAAAACAAAGGATAAAGTAAATTTATTTTTAAATAAATAGTTTTAGCCAGTAATAAATAGTGATATACACCCAGAACTCCAGAGGCAAGATCTCTAATTTCTAAGCTAGCGTGGACTAGGCTTAGTATAACCTCTGTACATCTACTAACAAATCCCATCACCCTTGGACACAGCCTGTACGATGTGACTGAAGCCATGGACGCTGCAAGAAGGGGAAACAAAAACTAAACAGAGAAATAAAAGAGAAACAGAGTAAAAATTGGAAACAGTTGACCTAAAGTAAATTTCCAATTATGCTTTTGATGGGAAAAAAAAAAGATAAAGAAAACCCAGCAAACCCTTTACCTTTGCCCAGGAGTGATGTGGTTCTCTGCTGGAACAGACGAAGCAGTGAAGACTTTGGTTTCAGAAAGCTGTGTGGGAAGTTCAGGAGAAAAAGGCTTTTATTCTTGCGTACAACACAAAAGCCTCTTCAGGCAACAGTGTTCTCACCCTCACCAAAAGGGTGTCGAAAGGAAATGAATGTACAAAACCATCAACTAAGCCTCCCCAGGCAAGGTGACTATGGTTTAGTGTGCCTGCAGGAATGGCTCCACAGAAAGGAAGCCAGTCTCCTGAGACACCACAGAGCAACGAAAAGTGAGGAGAAACAGGACTTGGAAAAGGCTGATCATTTATTTCTCTAAAGACAGATGTCTTTTCGACTTTATCAGTAATCTTTATTTCAAGATTTATTTCATTTATTATCTTTAGATTCATTTTTTATCTTATGTGAAGGTTTGCCTGGTGTGCCTGACGCATCAATTCCCAAGTTTGCCCTTGACCTAACACTTGAATGTTCAGTTCTTCTACCACTAAACAATTCAAAAAAACAAGCTGGGTGGTGGTGCACGCCTTTGGAGGTGAGGCAGGACAGGAGGATCTCCATTAGTTCAACATGGTCTAGAGTTCTAGCACATTCAGGGCCACATATAATTGTCTAAACAAACAAAAAAAAAAAAACCTGAAAATACCAGTTTCTTTATGAGACCCACATGCTGAGGAACAGAAGCCAGGGAGAGGAAGAGAAGCAGGAAGAAGGTGGAGAAGGAGGAAAGAGAATGGCGAGATGCAGCAGTAGCATCTGAGTGACACACTGAGAGGGAAAAGGTCTGAATGGCACCAGACACTTACATCTTCAGTCCAGTCTTCTGTTGTCCAGTCTTCCATAGAATTTTTCCAGGCACCTGACAAGGAAAAAAAAAAAGGGTCCAGCACAGTCAACCAATGATTCTGTGTACCATGCAAGAAAACAATTCATCTCATTAGTAATCTACTTAGCAATCCAAGAAACATGATTCTTTAAATCTACTCTTAATAAAAATAAAAAATTATTCTATGTAAAATACCCAAAACTATATGTTTAAATCAAATTAATGCCTCACCTTGGTATATATATATAGTTACAGCATAGCTAGAACTACAAAGTAAGACTGCCTTAAACAAACAATATAAAATAAATGAATAAAATGGAACACCAGAGCAGACTATAGCTTAACAATAGAGTGTTTGCCTAGCGTGCCTAAGGTCCAATATCTGGTACTGAAAAAAATAAAATAAATAATAATAAAAAAAAAGGTACTGGAGAGTTCACCCAGTCAGGGTACTGCTCATTGTGGAAGTTGAGGGTTTGAAGTCAATTCTCAGAACCCATAATTTAACAAAGAACTCAATGGCTAGAGGGACAGGTAAGAGTACTTGGCTGTGTAAGCATGGAGAATGGAAGGGTTGGGGATTTAGCTCAGTGGTAGAGCGCTTGCCTAGCAAGCGCAAGGCCCTGGGTTCGGTCCTCAGCTTCAGAAAAAAAAAAAAGACAAAATAACAAGCATGGAGAATGGAGCTGGAATTTCCAGTAACTCGTGTAAATGCTGAGCAGGGCCAACCCCAGTGTTGGGGAATGGAGCTCAGCCAGCATGCCTACACCGGTGTGCTTCTTGTTCAGTAAGAACACCGTCTCAAGGCAATACGGTGGAAGGCAACAGAGGAAGACACATGATGTCCACCAGACTCTGGGTGCTTACTTTGTATATTTTCCTGCACACATTACATAAACAAACAAACAAACAAGCTGGGCATGACTGGACGTGTTTGATCCTTGGAAGGGATGACGAGAAGATACGGGAGGCACAATGGGAGACCCGATCAGCCTACTGAAGGCTCCAAACACAAAGTGTGAGACTCAGTCTCAAAATACAAACGGTATGGCTCCTAAGATACGACACCTAAATTTGACTTCAGCCTCCTTGTGCGTGTGTACACACACGTGTATCCACCTGAGCATATAACTACGTTTTTAAAACAAAATAAGAAATTTAAAGGAACAGTTTTAATGCAAATCTGCACCCGGCCCTGTATCAAGTAGATTACTGATTATCAGATTTAGAGAGCAAGGTTAAAATACTACTAGCTATATTACACCACTTATATGTCATCACTGTAACTGTCATCCTGTTCTAAGTACAGAGGAACAGAAAAATAATTCTAAAATTAATTAACCCAAAAGAGGCCATGTATAAACAGGTTAGAAACTGAGTCTGTTTCTAAGCAGGAAGGCATCATGTGCAGTAACTGTAGATGGAATCAGTGCAGTACCATGGATTGCTGTGTTAGCAAATACATGGGACCCCCAGGGCAGTGATGGGGCAGGCCTTTAATCCCAGCAAAAGGCAGAGGTGGGCGGATCTCTGTGAGTTCAAGGTCAGCCTGCTCAAAAGTGTGAGTTCCAAGACTGTCAGGGCCGTTATACAGAGATATCCTGTCTTGAAAAACCAAAAAGAAATGCATGGGAAAGCCAGCGGCAAATGTTGCAATAGATTGCCATACATACTGCAATATAAAAATACCACTCACTGTCTACGGAACTCCCTGTGTAGACCAGGTTGGCTTTGAACTCAGAGATCTACCTCTGCCTCTAGAGTGCTAGGATTAAAGGTTTGCAACACTATATTCAGCCTGAAATCCATTACTTTGTGTAGGAACCAAATACCTTTAAATTTTCAAAAATTTATTAGTTTTATTTATTTTGTGGCGGGAGTATCACAGTATGAATGCGGAGGTCAGTGGACAACGTGTAAGGGTTTGTAAATTCCCAGGAGTAGACATATCAGGACTGGGACACATGCCTTCACCATGACCTGACTGGCTCAAATGCTGTTCAAGCTGCACTACTGCACCACATCCACGTCTATGCAGTGCTGGGGCCAAACCCGGACGTTTAAACCAATGAATGACACACTTGGCTCTGTATGATTCTTAATGATGCAAAATTTCAAAACAAAACATTCCCTATACCTTTGAGTCCATAAGAACTTTTATGTGGCAGCTCCTGAGATATATTGTGAGGCTTTGTTATTCCTTCTGCAGGTCAAAGTAAAAAGAAAGCTTTAAGTATATGAAAACAAGAGAAATAACAGCACAGGGGAAAAGTTAATGTGGTACAGCAGCCCCTCCTCATGGAGAGACCAAGGCCCAAAAATATTAAATGGAAAATTCTAGAAACAAAACATCAACCACATTCATGTAGTGCTTAAAGGGACCAGAAAGATGGTGAACAGGTTTGCTGTTAAGCCTGATATCCAGAGCCCATTTCTGGAACCCACTGGTGGAAAGTCTCCTGACCTCCTCACACGGTAAGAAAAAAACCTAAAAGGCAGAGAAATGTCTTTTAGAAAGACATGTGGTGTCAAGTTCTGGTTTCTTTAAGTATACACATGAACACAAGGACCGACAGCCATGCACGTATACACAAATTATTAATAACCCAAGTTCATGGAGACTTTTATAAATTGTCTTTCCCAGCCCTATCTTTGTGAATGTGTGTGGGTCTCAATTGGGCCCGTTTTCCTACTCAGGACTGCTCCGCTGTGTTCACTCTAGTGACCACTAGGCTACATCGTCAAGCTGTCCACATATGCTTCTGCTAGCTCCATGTTGCTCATTACTGTGGTTTGAGATTAAGTTCTTGAGTTCTTAGCTGTTTCATCATAATTTGGATTACTGTAAATACTTTTCCATCATGTTTTCAGAATGAAGGTAAAAGCCTCCTGAGATGTGGGATGGAATATACACTGAAGCTACCTCCCCATCAATACCTATCACCCTGAGGGAACGGGGTTGTAGCAACAATGAGAATGCCAACCCCACAATACTGAGCATATTCCCCTTTTGGTAGAAAGGGTGCTTTATATTCTCCACAATCAAATCTTTCAAATATATTATGTATGTTTTACTTCTTCAATGTTAGGGATACGGCCAGGGCCCTGCACATGGAAAGAATATGCTCAATCACTGAGCTACATCCCTAGCCAAAAAGATGTTTTTAAACTATAATCCATTCTTACTCTCTTTATAACTGTTTACTGCTACCAGAAAAATACCATCTCGATTTTAATTATGGCTACAATTATGCATGTATTTGTTAAAATTCACTGCTCTGCCCCTTAAAATTTATCAAACTTTTCTCTATGTAAATTAGATATCAATGAGCCAGCAAAATAGCTCAACGGGTACAGATTCTCTCGATCAAGCTATATAAACCTGAGTTCAATTACCAAGTTCTACTGGCAGAAGCAAACAGACTCCATAAGTCGCCCATGTGCTCGTACAGATACATGCAAAAAAAAAAATGTAATAATACCTTAAAAGCTGAAAATGATAAACCCAGAGCTAAAGGAGCTGAGGCAGGAGAATCTCACTGAACTCCAGGCCAGCCTGCACTACATTCATACGTAAGACCCTCCAAATAAAAAATAGCGTATAAATAAAAAATACTCACCAGAGCTCTCATTTTTACTATTCTGAGCAGCTTCCCAAACTCCCGACTTTGTCCCACAGCCGTTTGTGGATGCAGAATCTGAATAGTCTGCAGGGTTGAATGTCCTAGGGTTACGAAAGCAAGTGTCAAAATCACAAAATAAACTTCGTGCACAAAACAATTCCAAATCTGGCCAGGTGTAGTGACACACACACACACACACACACACACACACACACACACGTCTTGGCAATATCCTGGAATTACAAGTTTGTACCAGCATATCCAATTTTATGGTGTGCGGGAACTGAACCCAGAGACCTCTTTGCCTGTACAGGGGAGGCGGTCAATCACCACATCTCCAGTCAAGCTTGACCTTCTACAGAAGAAAGGCTACTCAGGGTCACGTATCTACTCTTGTACAAAACAGCCCTCAAGCTTCTACAATTTGGTTTTGGAATCCTTAGTAGTTATGAAACCTGGAAGCTTTTAACACGAGTAAAAATTAACAGTGAAGGAAGGAGCTCGCGTGATGGGTCAGTGGTTAATAGCACTAGCTGCTCTTGCAGGAAGTGACAGCAGATTCAATGCCCAGCACCCACATGACAGCTCAAAATGGCATGAAACTCCAGTACCTAGGAAACTTATTCGGATCTCAGATACCTTCATGCACACAGTACACTCAAGGCTCACAAATAAACTAAATATCTTTAAAAAAAAAACTTTCAATGAGCTACTGAAGAGAAGGCCCAGGGGTTAAGAGCATTGGCTGATATTCTCAGACGTCAAGTTCAGTTCCCAGCAACCACCTATAATGAGGTCTGGTGTCCTCTTCTGGTGAGCAGACATACAGATAAGCACAATACAGTATTCATTAATCTTTAAAAACAATTAATCTTTAAATTAAACAAAAAACTTCCAGTGAGAAGTAGCATATCCGGAGTCGTACTCTAAGCTTGGCAGGTCTATTTGGTGGAAATCTGATGGAGGAGTGTCTATGTGTTACTTTCATTATTAATAAAGATACTGCCTTGGCCCTTTAAGAGAACAGAAAATTAGGTAGGCGGAGTAGACAGAACAGAATGCTGGGTAGCAGGAGTGGGGAGACGCTTCAGGCAGTTGCCATAGTGAGTCTCCATGCTTCTCCTCTCTGAGATCGACGCAGGTTAAGATCTCTCCGGGTAAGCCACACCTCGTGGTGCTACACAGATTACTAAATATGGGTTAAAGGAAGATGTGAGAATTAACCAATAAGAGGCTGAAACAATGGGCCAGGCAGTGATTTAAAAGAATACAGTTTCCGTGTAATTATTTTGGGCAAAGCTAGCCGGGTGGCGGGAAGCCCGCCGCTTCCTTCTACAGAAATCAGTTTTTGGAATAAGATCTTTCACTGTCACTCTGGCTGTCCCAGAACTTGCTGTGGACTAAACAAGGATCTGCCTGCCTCTGCTTTGATGTGCTGGGGATTAAGAAAGAGTCATTTTTATTTTTATGTGTATGAATGTTTTGACGTGTGTGTGTGTGTGTGTGTGTATCATATGCATGTCCTTGCCGAGAAGAGGCCAGAAAAGAGCATGAGATCCCCTGAAATGGAATTACAAATGGTTATGAGCCACAATGTGGTGCCTGTGTGCTAGAATCAAACCCAGGTCCTCTCCAAGAGCAGCAAGTACACTCAACCAAAGAACCATTTCTCCGGTGCCCAAACCTAGCCAGGACTTCCTGTATTTTCTTTAAAATCTAAAACTGACTGGTGAAATCCAACAAAGCATTATCCAGCAAGACTGCCAGCAGTGCCAAGCTTAGAACCTCAAATTCAGATCTACAACAGCAAAAGTGCTCTAACTGGGATAAATAAATTATAGACAGGAACTAACTACAACAACAGGATAGCTGAGACTTACCCCATGCTTTGTGAAGAGAACCTTCCTGCCCCTCTGCCTCTGCCACGTCCAAATCCTTTAAAAAACACAATTGTAGAATATAGTGTTATTTTTATATTGCATATTTTTGGAATGATTTAATAAAGCAGAGAGTTTCAGGCCTATCTGGGCTACACAGTGACTTTCTAACCAACCTAGACTGTAGTATGAGACGCTTTAAAACATACACATACACAACAACAACAACAACAGAACAAAACCCACAAGTTGCTAGGCAGTGGTGGCACACCCCTTTAATACCAGCACTAAAGGCCTATCTGTGAGATCAAGGCCAGCCTGGTCTACAGAAGGAGTTCAAGGACAACCAAGACACACAGAAAAACTCTGTCTAGAAAAAAGCAAAAAACAAAAAAGTCCCATAAACCCCAAAATAAAGAATTGACAGCCTATGCATACCAGAACTCTCCACACCCCTGCCTGACTCCTAAGCACTGGGATTACATCTGTAGCCACCATGGACGATAAAGGTAGTTTATAACAATAAACTTGTTATGACAATAACCAATCAGAGTCTAGGGTCTGGAGTACTGCTCAGAGGTGGATTAAATTCTTATCAAGGACAGGCATTGAGCAACAGCAGAAAAACAGAACCAATAAAATGTAACAACAAAAACTCCTGGCATAAACTACACCTCTGTCACAGGCAGCAGTAGCTACGCTGCAACATCTCAGAGGACAGCACTCTTTCCAGTCTCAGAAGCACCAACCTGCCTTCTCCTCTGGTGCCCAGCATTCCATCTCACTCATTCTCCCTTACCTCTGCCTCGGGCCCGCTTTCCTCGTTCTGAAGGCTTGTCTCCTTGGTTGTAATCAAATCCGTTCTCTTCACCTTTGACTACAGAGGGGAAAATAAACAGAAATGCCAACTCTTCATTTCCAAACCTTTGTATCAAACTTATCAGGCGCTTACAAAACCAAGTGCAAAATGAACAAAGAGTAAAAAGTGCCATGGTTGCACTCTCCTCTGAGCCCACAAGGTGAAGCCAGCCTGGTCTACAAGTGAGGCCCTCTCTCAAACTGCAGGTTACAATGCAAACAGCATTTAGAAAACAGGAAAAACTAAAAGTAGCACAAAACTGAAGCACACGACTGAACACTTCTCAATCACTAGGATGGTGGGACCAAGAGAATCATGAGTTCGAGGCCACCTGGATAACACGGTGACACAGTCTCAGAGGCAGGCGGATCTTTGTAAGTTCGAGACCAGTCTGGTCTACATGAGCTACAACAGCTCCAGAACAGCAGAGAAACGTTGTCTCGAGACCCCCACCCCCCAAAAAATAAAATAAAAAGGTAAAGGCTCCTGTCAAGTCTGGCAACCTGAGTTCAATGCCAAGACCCAAATGGTAGAAGGAGAGAGAGAGACAAACCGAAGTTGTTCTCTGAGCATCATGTGTATGCCATGGCAAGTTCACCCACAAACAACAAACAGATGCCAGGGCCTCGCGCTTGCTGAGCTAAATGCCCAACATCAAGAAATTTTTTTTAAATTAAAATTTACAGCCAAGGTGATGGCAGAGGTTAATACTAACACACAGGAAGCAGAAAGAAGATCTATGTGAGTTTGAGGTCAGCCTGATCTAGAGAATGAGTTCCAGGACAGCAAGGACTACACAGAAAAATACTGTCTTGAAAAACCTAAAAGAAATAATTACTGCCGGGTGGTGGTGGCGCACGCCTTTAATCCCAGCACTCGGGAGGCAGAGGTGGGCGAATCTCTGTGAGTTTGAGACCAGCCTGGTCTACAAGAGCTAGCTCCAGGACAGGCTCTAAAAGCTACAGAGAAACCGTCTCGAAAAACCAAAAAAAAAAAAAAAAAAAAAAAAAAGAAAAGAAAAGAAAAGAAAAAAGAAAGAAAGAAAGAAAGAAAGAAAGAAATAATTACTTAGGGCAAGGCAAGGCATAGTGATGGGTGCCTGTAATTTCACTTCTGGAGGAAGGAGAATTTAGTTAAAGTCAGCTCAAGACCTATTGACAATCTAATTAACTTCTAATTAATTTTAGGAGGACTAGGGGAAAGCAGAAGGGAGGCTTTTTGAGACAGGACTTCACTATGTAACTCAGGCTGGCCCTAAACTCAATTTTCCTATTAAAAGATCTTAAATTCCAGGATTACAGGCATTACCACACTCCACAGCAAGTAGTTGATAAATATCAACAGAGTACACTAACTATAAAATGTCTCCTGGGCTGTTCCAAGTAAAATGGTGTCAAAATATGGATCCACAGGAAACACACCACGGCACATACACAGAGCTCAGACAACAATCTGGATTGTCCCTTTCTTTCCTTCTACCATGTGTCCTGAAACTGAACACAGGTCACCAGGCATGCAGGCGCCTTTACCTACTGAGCCATTTCCCAGCCCTGCTTGTGTATGGAGGTTAAAATAAACAAAAAACCCTGACTATTAAACTTATCTCCTTTAGAGTTTTTGTTGTTGTTGTTGTTTTAGGATTGGGGCGGGGAGGGGGGGACCAGGGTCTTGCTATATAACCCTGGCTGGGCTGTAACTGGTGATGTATACTAGGATATAACAGTGAAGTAACCTATACCCACCCCAAGCCCAGCTCACTTGACCTCCAACAGACACTAGTCTTCAAGAATGTACAAATAACTACAAGCAGAAAAAAAATGACAGATTGAAATTTGCAGGCAAATGAATGGATCTAGAAAACATTGTATCAAATGAGGTAACCCAGATCCAGAAAGACAAAAAACATATGTACTCAATCATAAGTGGCTTTTGGACATAAAGCAAAGAAAACCAGCCTACAATTCACAATCCCAGAAAACCTAGACAACAATGAGGATCCTAAGAGAGACATACATGGATCTAATCTACATGGGAAGTAGAAAAAGACAAGATCTCCTGAGTAAACTGGGAGCATGGGGATCATGGGAGAGGTTAGAAGGGGAGAGGAGAGGAAGGGAGAGGAACAGAGAAAAATATACTCAATAAAAATCGATTAAAAAATTTTAAATAGTTATGAAAAAATGCAAAAATGAACTCCATGCAGCCCAGTTCAGCACTGACAGGAAAGCCCAGATCACTGCTAGTGATTACAACATGAAATTTACATTGACAGGTTGAGTTTATGGGCACTCTCTGGGCTGTTCATTCAGCTTGCAGATGTACAAAAATGCAAAACAGAGAAGCTATACTCACACTCTCGGCCTCGGCCGCCACCTCTTCCTTTCCGGTTGTTGTTTCCCCGTCCACGACTTGTTTCTCTCTCTGTTCTCTTCTCTCTGTTTTCTTTATTTTCGGAGTTTTCTTTCCCCAAATTCTTCTTCTTCCCCCCTACAGTCTCCCATGAGGCCTATCAGAAAGTAGAGTTCTGCAATCACTGAGCTGTCACACGGCTGTCAGACCTTACATTCTAATTCTTTCCTGAACAAGACAAAACCCAATCAGATGGTTCATAACTGCCTCTAACTCCAGCTCCAAGGGAATATGACAATTTGGACCTCTGAAGCCATACAAAGTTGTATGCACGCACACACAAACAAATCTCGAAAGTGACAACAAACCTTGTTACGCTCTTATTAATGCAGTGCACGAATAATTACAGACAACATACTCCTTTCCCACCACATTTTTACTATGCAAATACAGAAATAAAGTTAATGACATTCCCTAAAGCACCTCCTCTATATTTTAAATTAGAAAATGTAAAAAATGTTGCTCTTTGGGGGCTGGAGAGATGGCTCAGAGGTTAAGAGCATTGACTGCTCTTCCAGAGGTCCTGAGTTCAATTCCCAGCAACCACATGGTGGCTCACAACCATCTGTAATGGGGTCTGGTGCCCTCTTCTGGCCTGCAGGCATATACACAGACAGAATATTGTATACATAATAAATAAATAAATATTTTTTAAAAATGTTGCTCTTCAAGTAAAAGTCTGCAAATTCAACTTCTTCTGTTTGCAAATCTTATTAAACTAGAGACACAATCCTACCCTTGACGTAGGAAGTCCTTCTGCATATATGTTGCTTTTATTGGTTAATGAATAAAGAATCTACATTGGCCTCTGATAGGGTAGAGTAGAGCTTGGGGTGGGGACTAAACAGAATGCTGGAAGAAAGAAGGCAGAGTTAGGGGAAGCCATGTAGCCCAGCCAGAGACAGAACTTTACCGGGTAAGCCACAGCCACGTGGCAATACACAGATGAATGGAAGGTTAATTCTAGATGTAAGAGCTAGCAATAAGAAGCTAGCGCTAAGACACCAAGCAGTGTTGTAATTAATACAGTTTTTGTATGATTATTTTGGTTCTGAGCAGCCAGGAACAAACAAGCAAGCAGCCCCCTTACTACATACCCTCACATGTTACAGGAGAGCAAGCATTCCAAAGCCATAAGCCTATAACCCCAGAACTCAGGAGGCTGAGGCAGGAGATCAAAAGTTAAAAAATAGCCAGGGCTTCATTGTCAGATACTTCCTCAAAAAATAGAAACCATCAGTTGTGGTTCAGCATATGCTAGCAGGAAAATGATGGGGGGTCAGAGGTAGAAGACATGAGTTCAAGACCGCTCTGAGGTGTATATTTTGGGCTAAACAGATGGTTCCATGCTGCTCTTCAGGACTTCAGTTCTCAGCACCCATGTTGAGCAGCTGACAAGTGCCTGTAGCTACAGCACTCTTCTAACCCCCTTGGGCATTGTCTCAGACACACACATGCTTGCACGTAACAGAGTAAATTTCCTGGAATGTATGGGGAAATAATGAAGCTAGGACAAGGCAGGTATATGCAAATGAGGGAGGTATTTACAAGTTTACAAAGGGAGTTCCACAGGCTAGGGTACCAGAAGCTGTTTTTTGGAAGGAATGCCCAAGTTACTGCTCTTGCTGGAACTTTCCTATAGTACTTATCTCAACTATGAATGGCCCTGGGTTTGTTTCCCAAAACACCCCTTCTAAAACCCATGCCCCAACCCCTCTACCACAACTTTCATCAAAGGTGAAACTGAAAATACAATCTGAAGTTGAAGGGAAAAAATGCTTACCGTGTCTGAATCTCCTTCCAGCAATATATTGATAGCTTTGTTCACATCTCCATTACAGTCGTGTAGAGCCACTATGCATTCATCCTGATTTTTCCCCGTCACTTCCATTAGCTAGTCAAAGTATCAGAAAATGGTTAAAGGGAACCAAAAAAAGGGCATTCAATATTAACTTTGCTGATTCTTCTATCATGCTATCCATCCACGTGAGGGCTCCAGTAAGTTTAGGCTCTAAGTGCATGCTGACTTTCCCATGCCCCATTAATACTAGTAGACTCATTCACAAATCAACTTCCTCAAAGACAAGTCACATTTTTGTTGTTGAAACAGAATCTTATTATGTAGCTGTGGCTGACTTGGAACAACTTGCTAGATAGACCAGACTGGCTTCACAGTCATAGTGATTTGCCTACAAGTACACCAACACCCTCAGCCAACTAATTATAATTAGCACAATATATGCACAGACCAACTCCTAGAAATTGCTCAAACTTAGGTCAATAGCACAGACAATGCAAAGCTTTGATTCCAAAACATTAACTGGGACTTAATTTGTAAATGGCCACCATTCACTAACAGCATTATAACATTCCACATACAAACTTAGTTACACCCTATAGTCTCCAAAGCTATAGAGATACCCTGTCTGGGGTGGGGGTGAGGGAGATAAGCATGCTATATTTCATCATCTGCCTACCAATATTAAATATTTGATCAGAGGCGCAAAATTCAATATCAAATACAAGTTCAGACTAAGCAATAAGTATATTTCAAAACTAAAAATCTCTAATAAAATAATCTCTTTAAGATTATAAGGAATCAAGTGTAAGAGCATTTGCTGCTGCAGCAGAAAACAGGTTCAGTTCTCTGAAATCATATGGTGGTGGTTCATAATAATCCATAATTCCAATTCTGTATCTGGTGCCCCTTATGGCCTCCCTGGTCAAAACTGTATGCAATACATATGTGGGGGGGGGGGGGGCATGATCCACACATAAAGAGAAAAATTTTTGAAATAATTTATTTTTTGACCAGGTAGTGGTAGAATACACCTTTAGTCCCAGCACTTGGAGAGGCAGAGTCCAACTTGGTTTACAAAGTAGTTCCAGGACAGCCAGAGCTGTTACACAGAGAAACCCTGTCTCTAACAACCAAAAGTAAATAAATAAAATTGTTTTGTTGTGTTGCTCTTTTGCCTGCATCAATGTCTGCATCGGTTTCTTGGAAATAGAGTTACATATACGAGCTGTCGTGTGGTTGCTGGGAACTGAAAGTGGGTCCTCTAGAAGAGTAGTCAATGATGAGCGACCTCTACAGCCCACCAGATTTTAATTTTACATACTGGTGTTTCTGCCTTCATATGTCTGTGTGAGGGTATCTACAGACAGGTGTGAGGTGCCATGTGGGTGCGGAGAATGAAAAGTGGGTCCCCTCTGGAAGAGCAGCCTCTGAGTCATCTCTCCAGGCTCAGAGATTTTTTTTTTTTAAACCGAGGATAAAGAACAAAGTCATATCATCCTTTTCTAGAAACATACCTGTTTAACTTTTATTTCAAATTCTGAATCATTCTTATCAAAGATCACTTGTGCGAGCCGCATCTGTTCAGCCGTTGCCTAGGAAGCAAAAACAGTAGTGGGTTTCAGAAAACAAAATACTAAGACACTAGAATCCAAGTCAAACAGAACTCTGAACCACTAAGCATCACACTTTGAGAAACACTGACTGACTAACCAAGTATGGTAGCACACATTCATAATCCCAGCACCTGAAGAGGCAGAAGCAGGAGGGTCAAGGTCATCATGGAGGGAGGGAGGGAGGTAAGCTGGCCGGCTGAATTTAGGACTCGAAACTATATATAACTATTCCCATAAGAAAACTGCCATGAAATTAAACATAAAGGACTTGTTCCCTTGGCCAAATAACCTTACGGTCATGATGCTTATCTAAATGTCCTTTCCACTGAGGAGGTGAGGACATGGCAGAATAAAACAGCAGCAGTGGCACCGGCCTGTGCCTGTGCTCCCTGTACTCAGAAGCATCCTCCTGCCTCACTACATAACAAGTCCCAAACAAGCCAGGGATAATACATGATAATACAAATGACACCCAACTAGCTATGGTTGGTTCTGAAGAAAAAAAGCTGCGTTTAGCTAAAAAGAATAATTCTGAAGTTCATTCCCTTTTACATTACACTCTAAATGGGTAGAGGGGCCTTTTAGTCAGCTCCACAGGAAATGATTCCTTATTCAAAACCCTGTTCTTAGAAAACAGACTTTTTCTGGAGGCAGTCTGGACTACAGAGTGAGTTCCAGGACAGCTTGAGCTGTTACACAGATAGAGAAATCCTGCCTAAAAAAAAAAAAAAAGAAAAAGAAAAGAAAAAGAAAACGGAACTCTAATTTTTTTTTTAGGTCTCCTGCTACATTATTTATATCAATTAAATATTAGTAACATAGTGTGGTGACTATAAAATGCTCATTTGAGGTTTGTGGTGATAGTTTTTCTTTTTTGGTTCTTTGTACAGGGATTCTCCGCCTAACAGCCCTGGTTGTCCTGGAACTCACTTTGTAGACCAGACAGCTGGTCTTGAACTCACAGGGATCCACCTGCCTCTGTCTCCCAAGTGCTGGAATTAAAGACGTGTGCCACCACTGCCCACTTCCTGTCTTGTTTTTATAGTAACAGAAACTGAATCTAGGACCTCCCACATGCTAGGCAAGCACTATACCACTGAATATATATTCCCTCTCCCCAATGTTTTACACTTTTGTTGTTTTGAGACTTGCTGAGTTTGAAGCCAGACCTAGTGGCACATTCTCACCCCAGCACTTGGGGGCAGAGGCAGGAAGAACTGTGTGAATTATATGTCAGAGGGCCATAGGAAGAGTTCCACAACACTGTCTCAAAAACAGACAGACAGCCTAAATTAGCTGTGAACTCACTCTGTAACCCACAACTCT
This sequence comes from Arvicola amphibius, assembly GCF_903992535.2. Classification (NCBI taxonomy): domain Eukaryota; kingdom Metazoa; phylum Chordata; class Mammalia; order Rodentia; family Cricetidae; genus Arvicola; species Arvicola amphibius. The sequence continues at coordinate 94,658,438 of NC_052057.2, forward strand.
TGTTACACCGCCTGAGTGGTTGCTATTATAGGATTGTGTCACCAAGCCTATAGTTTCCTGCCTCAATCTACAGAATCCTGAGATTATAGGCATATGTACCAGTATGCTTGGCATCTTAAACTTGGAAAACTTCCAGGATTAGGCCAGTAAGTAAATTCGGTAAAAGACATAAACTTTCTACCCTATCTCTGTACAAGTTTAGTAAATCCAACATTACTTCAAACATTTCTTCAGTTACTCACTTCTTTGCACATCTATTGACTGTTCTTGCACATGCAAGGTATGGACAACGTCAGTCTCTGCACATCCTTTGGGTCCATGTTTCCTTGGCTAGGTGGAAGCCAGAAAACACCAAAGAAGCTCCTGTCTCTAAGCCCTCAGTGCTAGTGTTACCAGAGTACCCAGAATTCCCAGCTTGCCACCTGGTGCTATGCTGCAATCCACCAGTTCTCAAGATTGTACTCTTAGATACTGAGCTATCTTTTCAGGCCCAGGTTACTATTCAGAAAAAGAATTTTTGTTGCCATCGTTTGGACTGCTGCTGCCAGAGCTGATGTTGGAGCAGTCTAATAAGCAAGCCAGCCTGGACTGAAAGTCACTATATAGTCTCACTGACCTTAAATTCAGCGCAATTCTCATGATTCAGCCTTTAGAATGTCAGAACTGTACGTGTGAACCACCATGCCCATCTAAATTATTTAGGGAGGCCAGCCTATAGCACCCATGTGGAGATCGTCTTTCCTACAGTCTCTTGAGAGTCTTTGTCAGAAGCACTTTTATACAATGAACCATCCCACTAGCCCTAAATTATCGTTTTTGTTTTGTTTTTTGAGACATGGTCTCACTGTGTATCCCTGAATGGCCTGGAACTCAAAGAGATCATGCTGGCCTGGCCTCTACTTCCCAAGCAGCATCATGCCTGGCTAAATTAACATTTTCCCTCCAAGACAGGGTTTCTCTATGTCGCTTTGGAACCTGTCCTGGACTGAATGAGCTCTGTAAACCAGGTTGGCCTTGAACTCAAGAAATCCCCCTACCTATGCCCCCCAAGTGCTGAGATTAAAGGCATGTGTTGCCACCACCACCCAGCTAAATTAGCCTTCTTAAAGTCTGCATTGTCTCCTGATTACACATTTAAAAACCTAAATATGTGATCAAGTATGGCACGTAGAATCACAACTAAGGAGAAAAAAGCAGGAGGATCACAATTTCAGGGGTCAGCCTAAGGGACAGAAAGGCAGAGCCTCAGTCAATACAGCAGTCTGTTAAGAATCTCATAAAGGGGGGCTGGAGAGATGGCTCAGAGGTTAAGAGCACTGACTGCTCTTCTAGAGGTCCTGAGTTCAATTCCCAGCAACCACATGGTGGCTCACAACCATCTGTAATGAGATCTGGTGCTCTCCTCTGGCATGCAAGCATACAGGGAAGGAATGTTGTATACATAATAAATAAATAAATCTTTAAAAAAAAAAAAAAGAATCTCATAAAGGAGTGAAGCAGTTTATGTGTACTCGGGACTGAACCAGGGTCTTGTGCATGCTAGGCAGACACTGTACCAACTCAACTACAGCCCAGCTCCATACAGCTTTTATTGTATATATTTCACTCATTACAAGGACCCTTAATTAAGATGCAGTTTCTACATCATAAATCACCTTTCACAAGGACTAAAAAGCCAATCCTAATATCCCAATGTATTCATGCTGTTACCTCAGTTTAACTGTCAAATACTATTGTATTACATCCAGAAAGGTGTCTATACAGAGAAACTCAATGCCCATACTTGCTGACAATGTTAATGCAATCTCCCCCAGGATACACAAAGACAAAATACACTTTCATTATTCCTACAGCCCACCAGTTAACTATCCCCTGACCATCAACTGAGAAGTCCCAGTGTTGTAGACCAAGGCCAACAGCATGATAGGTGGTCAAGGTGAGAGGAAAAGCCAAACGACCTCTGAAATGGAACTCTCATGCTACATTGAATCTAAGTGAGAGTTATTTCTGAGTGAGATGATGAAGTCTCTGACTAACATCCCACAGGAGCAGTCTGTCCCATTTCATGAATTAATACAGCCCCTTCCCTGCTCTCCATAGCAGATGGAAACATTGTATATCACTTTCAATTTAGAATATCTGGGGGTGTGGGAGAGAAGGGAACTGGAGAGATAACTCAGAGATTAAGACCAATGACTGCTCTTGCAGAACACCCAGGTTCAGTTTCCAACACACACATGGCAGCTCAAAACCACCTGTAATTCTAATGTCCAGAGATCCAATACCCTCTTTCCGGTCTCTGTAATACCAGGCATAAATGGTGCACATACATAAATGCAGGTATAACATTCATACATGAAATTTCATTAATAAATGAAAATAAATTTGAAAAATGTTGTGGGGCTGAAAAGACAGCTACTTTATGAAAGTACTTGTGCAAGCATAGGGACCTCAGTTCCAACAGAAAAAGATGAACATGAGAACAAAGGCTTATAACCCTACCACTGTGGAGACAGAAACAGACAGATCTTTGTGAGAATACCTTTAAGTCTACATAGTTCCACAGCAGCAAGGGCTACACAGTGAAATGCTGTCTCAAACAAAACAAGTGGGAAAACCACCAAAGAAAATGGGAAAGCAACATAGCACAGTGGGTAAAGGCACGGACAATTACATGAGCCTGGTGGCCTAAATTCAATACCCAGAACTCTAATCTAAGGTAAAAGGAAAGTTGACAAAGTTGACCTCTCTATATTCACACTATGCTTGCCTTCGTGTGTGAGCTTTCATGTGCTCATAGACTGACTCTCTCTCTCTCTGTCACACACACACATACACACACAGACACACACACACTTTTACTTTTAAAAATAAAGTAAAATAAAATACACGTAGGTAATGAGCCATGATGGCAGTGCTAATATGTAATCTCAACACTCAGGAATCAAGGCAGGAGGACCATGAGTCACAAGCCAACCAAACTATGAAGACCCCTATCTCTAAACAAACAAAACCAGCAAGAAGAAAAACTTTTTTATGCTGTAAGAAACTAAAAAAGAACTGCAAACCAATAAACCACAGTCAGGCAGAAAATAAACAGATGTCAGAGAAAGTAAAATAAATGAAGATTAGAAAAAGGGAAGTCAATCAGTCAGGATAGACTGGATTCACAGTTGGGTAGTCACTCATACTTTTAATCCCAGCAATTGGCGGGATTGAGTGGAGAGTCTGGTCAACATCAAACCCACCCTGGGCTATGGACTGCCTTCCAGATCAACTGAGTTACAGACTAAGACTCTGTATTTAAAAGGGGTGGGGTCTTCTGGTGATGGGAGGTGGGAATGCTTTGCTTTGTTTTTTGGTGGTCCTGGAGACAGAACCTGGGACCTCTAGCAAGATAGGTAGTCACTCTTCTACTAAGCTAGCTCAGAAGTTGACTCAGAGTTGGGTGGGGGCATGAGATGTATGCCAATAAAATAGCACAGCTACAAACAAAAAGATGAGATTCAAGAGTAATATAAGGAGTAAAAGAAGGAACAGTACTACTAGAGAGATTGCAAGGCATGGCAGCATACATCTAAAATCCCAATACTGAAAGAGGAGACTGAGGCAAGGACAGACTAGCAAGAAAGTGAGACCTCACCTCAAACTTGCAAGTAACAACAAAAATGAAACTTTAGGCTCACAAAATTAGACAGCTTAGACAAACAGAAAATCCCAAAAATAAATGCCTAACCACACAAGTCTGGCACCAGAGCTCCACCCCTGGAGTATACATAAATGGTCAGGACGCAAGAGAGCGAGTCTACAATCCCAGCACGTCTACCAAGATGTGACAGCAGAACCCGGTTGGGAAGTTCAAGGCCATCTAGCCTGCAGACGCCTGCCTCAGCAAGAGAATTTACACCTGACCTGCACATCCACACCATGGCTTGTGCCTGCCCTCACTCACATCATACATATACACAAAGCGGGCATCACTTACTGAAAAAGAAGACTCCTAATAGGTTAAGTAACTAAACTAGTCGTCCTCAAAACTTCCCAGACAAGTGTAGCATAGTGGCTCACACCTATAATCCCTAGCACTCATGGGCTGAGGCAGGAAAACTGCAATGTGTTTGAGGGATAACTGGGCTACAGTGAGTTCTGCCTGCCTGGTTTACAGAGTTAAGACCATGTTCTCAATGAATGAATGAATGGATCGTGAAAGCGACGTCAGGCATAGTCAGTTTCTCTAGTTGATTCTAATTCTGAAAACTGATAAAGGACACTTTGCAACTCTCTGAAAACCAGGACTGTAGCTACAGCAAAAACAAAAACATAAATAAGCATACTTTATCAATAGAAAAGTAATTATCAGATCAGGTGCTGGTGGTGCACAACTTAAATCCTAGCATTCGGGAGGCAGAGGCAGGTAGATCTCTAAATTTTAGGCAAACCTAATCTACAGAGTAAATTCCAGGACGGCCAGGGATTATACAGAGAAATCCTGTCTCAAAAATGTTTAAAAAAAAAAAAAAAAAAAAAAAAAACAGGCATTGTGACACATGCCTTTGACCTCAGTGAGTTTGAGGCCAGCCTGATCTATGTAGTCAGTTCCAGGACAGCCAAGGCTTCAGAGAAAAACCCTGTCTCAAAGACAAAAACAAAAAAGAAACCAAGGCTATATGTTCTCAGCAGTTTCCTAAACACTAAAAAAAGGCTAAAATCAACAGACAAGGAAATTAGGCAAAAAAACTAAACAAATTACATGATAGAATTCTATGTTTAAAAATTAAAAATTGTGTTTATGTGTAAACAGAAAAATGAAATCCAAAAATACACCCTTCAAATGTACATAGCATCTTGAGAACAATATAATAAAATTAAACAGGGTAGAAATAACAACGATCTGGTAAACAATTATCATTTTTTCTAAAAACTAAAGTTCCTCTTTAGAAATTACAAAATCACAAAGAGAACTTCCATTTCACTGACAGACAGGATCCTGTAAGTAACTCAAGTCTGACACAATCTGACACTATTTGCTAATGGTTCGGACCTTAATGTATACAGTAGGAAACAGATTATGTTCCCTCCCTCTTAACAATGTAGCAACAGGAACAGTGCTACTGTTAATAAGGAAGCAAGATATGGGCATTTACTAGTTTATTTTGTGTCTATGTGTGTGTCTGGGTGTCAGAAGCCTACAACACACATGTGGAAGTCAGAGGACTTTTAGGATTCAATTCTCTTCCACTACTCAGGTTATGACAATAAAATGCAGGTCCTCAGCCTTGACCTCATGTGTCTCTACTCATGATCTCATGAGCCCATTTCACTGACTGAAATACTTCTGGTATTTATTTACTTATCTATTCGTTCATCCATTTATTTGGGCAGGGGGCGGGGTAGACAGGGTTTCTCTGTAGCTTTGGAACCTGTCCTGAAATTCACTATATCAGGCTGGCCTCAAATGCCTGCCTCTGCCTCCCAAGTTCTGTGATTAAAGGCCTGCGCCACCACCGCTCGGCTACTTCTGGTTCTTCTATACAAGTATAGCTACTACTATACTTGAAAACTGAGTAAAGGGACTCTACAAGCACAAAGCCTGGAATCCAAGAAAGCACACCACATTAGCGACTGTGAAGTGGAAAAGGAGAGCAGGACAGAAGTGATAACTGGAGCTAAGAGACTGATGGTGTGGGGTTGGACAGGTGGATGAATCAGTAAAGTAAAGAATGAAGAACTGAGTTCAAATCCCAGCACTTACCCTTTGTGAGTAAGTTCCAAGACAACGTATGTATCTTTGACTGTCCTGGAACTCGCTCTGTAGACCAGGCTGGTCTCGAACTCAGAGGTACACCTGCCTCTGCCTCCTGAATGCTGGGATTAAAGGTGTGTGCCACCAATGCCTGGCTAATTTACCAATTTTTATAAAGGTGGGGTGGAGGGGAGCTAGAGGTGGAGGTTTAGTATATGGAAATAGCCCTGAAGGAGGCCAAAATAAAAAAGACAAACAGGTATTAAGAGAGCTAAGAAAGATGAGCCCTGCCTGAGCTACATTCATTGCCTGACGAGAAGAAGGGAAATGAAAGAGGAAACAATTTTAAGTGAGTAAAATAATGGATCACTTGTAGCTCCTCCCTGGCTACATGATGAGTATTATTATAAAAAATATACCTGGTGGGGGCTGGAGAAATGGCTCAGAGGTTAAGAGCACTGTTCTTCCAGAGGTCCTGAGTTCAATTCCCAACAAGCACATGTTGGCTCACAACCATCTATAATCAGATCTAGTGCCCTCTTCAGGCCTGCAGGCCGAACACTATATACATAATCTAAATACACACACACACACACACACACACACACACACACCCCTAGTTTCAGAAAGAAGAACAGAGAGTTAGAATTGAGTTATATATTAAGACACCATTTCAACAAGACTTCTTTATCAGGCATGCATGAAACCCTGGGTATGATCCCTAGCACCACACAAAACCAGAAATAAGCATGGTAGTACATGCCTGCAATCCCAGAACTCAGAAGGTAAACAAAGAGGGATCAGGCACTCACAGTCAGTTTCTGCTACAAAGAGAACAAGAATTCAATGAAACACTGTCATAAGGCTGGGTGTAGTAGCGCTATCTTTAATCCCAGCACTTGAGGCAAAGCTGATCTACAAAACTAGCTCCAGGACCACCAGGGATACACAGAGAAAAACTGTCTCATACCAAACAAAAATTTAAAAAAATAATGAAAAAGATACTGTCCCAAAATAAATAAATACATTTGTTGGGACTGGAGAGATGGCTGATTGGTTAAAAACACTTGTTGATCTTGCAGTCCAGGGGACTGTACTCCCTCTTATGACCTCCACAGGCTGCATAAACATAGTACAATGACATACATGCAGGCAAAACATTAATGTTCAAATAAAATAGATAAATCTTAGAAGAGGAGAAATAAACTTAGAATGGCATTGTAGAACTTGCCTTTAGTTGCAGCATTTAAAAGACAAAGGCAGCTGGATCTCCTGTGAGCTCAGGCCAGCCAGAGCTCTATGAAGACAGAAACCATGCCTCAAAATAACACATTAAAAAACAAACAAACAAAAAAAAAAAAGACAAAAAAAAAAACTGTGGAATTCTGTGGTTTCAGATTTTTCAAAAATAAAGTTACTTCATGGGGTAATGTCAAAATGCAGGGCTGGAGAAATGGCCCAGAAGTTAAGAGCACTGGCTGCACTTCCAGAGGTCCTGAGTTCAATTCACATCAACATGGTGGCTCACAGCCCTCTATAGTGAGATCTGGTGCCCTCTTCTGGTGTGCAGCATACATGCAGGAAGAATACTGTATACATACTAATTAAAATAAAAATTTATTTTAAAAAATGTCACCATGTATAGGGACTGTTCTTACAGAGGTCCAGAGTTCAGTTCCCAGCACCCACAACAAACAGCTCACAACCACCTGCCATTGTAGCACCAAAGGTTTGGACATCCACCTCTGGTCATCCCCCAAGATGGCCTGCCCACACTCAATGTGCACATGCCCACATAGAGAAATATGGACACACATGCCGTATAAGTTATAAAAATAATTTTTTTTTATTCTCATAAAGCCCAACAAAAAGGTAGGAACTGGGGTGTTATCTTCCTGAAAAGGTTTATGAATAATGGAGTCTGGGAGAACAAGATTAACAACTGTTGGCTCTGCAGAGAATGGGTTTTTTTGTTTGTTTGTTTTTTGGTGGTGCTAGGGACTGACCCAGGGGTTAACAAATATCCAACCATTAGCTATGCCTCCAAGGCCAAGGGAGCTACATTTAAGCCTAAAAATTCCTTAAGAAATGTCCACTGCCTTTAATTATACACAACTTATACATTTTATTCCTTGACCCTATAAAATATCATACAAAATATTAATTAAAAAAAACATATGCACCAACAAGCATGGCCAGCGATTTCCAGCAAAATAATTACCAATGGCCTCATGCAGGCTAAGTACCATCTCGGTCCCTGGGTGTGTCTCTGTATCTTCACTCGTACAGTCGCACTGTTCCTTGTTTCAGTCATACTCTTTCAGTCATACTCCTCTGTCTTATAAAGTATCAACCACTGACCTATTGAAAAGACTCGCCCTTTTTACTTTAAATATTAACTTTTTTTAACTTTTAACTTTTACAAACATTTACTTTCATCTGTAAAATCTTCCTTTAGTTCTGAACAGAGCACAGACTAGACAACTTCTGAAAGCACAGCTGACAGACTCAGCAGCAGTTTATAAGCATAATATTACAGCAGTAATGCTACATATACATCATCAACAGTTTCAGTCAAAATACTAAATTGTATTACCTTTATAAAATACTCTACAAACCTTAATCAAGAAGATACTTTATTACATAAACAGTTCAATTATCCAATAAACAAACATAAGAGTATAATAGGGAAGTTACCAGGCTGAGCTCAAGAAGTGTCAAGAGGTCTGTAAAGCTTAGGAAAAAAAGAGGAAAAAGTAGGGTCAACTAATAATTCCAACTTAAAACAACGTTAGTGCACCCTCCCCAACAGTTTGTAATTCTAGTTCTAGGGAACTCTGATGCCCTCTTCTGGCCCCCCAAGACACCAGGCCCACAACTTGTGCATAGATATATATATACAGGTGAAAACACCCATATACACATATAATTTTTAATTTGTAAGAAAACTATGCTTAAAGATTCCCCAGTGAACATATTTCTTTAACTGGACTGTTCTCCAGAAACCATTGGATAATTTATTGAAGCAGGGGTATGTTTTGTTTAGAATTTTTATTTTATCTAGGGGCAGGGGCTATATATAACCCAGGCAGCAAGAAACTCAGTATACAAACTAGACTAGCCTGGAACTCACAGCAATCCTTCCACATCATCCTAGTACTAGAACAATAAAACATCCAGTTAGCCTATTTTTGAACTACTCTAGTTTTTTTAACTTACATTTATCCGTTTATTCTTAAGTCTGTGTATGTGCCCATTCCTACACGTGTACACATGTACATACACAGAAGATACAGGACAGACTTCCAGAGCTCTCTTTATCCATCATGCGGGCTCTAAAAACCAAACTGAGGTCATTAAGCTGGGCAACAAATATCTTTATTCACCGAGCCCCTATTTTATTTTTTTAAACCATCCTTATAGGTGGGCATGGGGCATGACACTGATACTAGCTAGTGCTAAAGGGCAAAGACAGAAGGATATTAGTAGTATGTTTAAGAGCAATTTTCTCTAAATCATTGACACTGTCTCAAAAACAAAACAGTAATAGGGACAAGAAGGTCTGTAAATTTATATTACACAAATATAAATACAAAACCACATGTTTTCAATAATTGATATTTAATTTTAAATATAAAATAAACATAATTTTATTTTCTACTTATTATTTACTTTGAGATAGGGTCTCTCTATGTAGCACTTTAAGTTTCAAAACTTGCTATATATATATAAAATCAGACTGACCTCTAACTTGCAGAGATCTGCCTGCCTCTGACTCTTGTGTGCTGAGATTAAAGGTACATACCACCAAAGCCTGATATCTTGCTATGTAATTAAATTATTTGTTTGTCTGTATGTGGGTATGCACACACACACAGCACCCAAGTATAGGACAGAGAATAATCTGCAGGCGTGGATCCCTGTTTCAATCATGTGAGACCCAGGATCAAACTCAGGTTATAAGACTCGGTAGCAAGGACCTTTATCAGCAGATCCTTTTCACCAACCCTGATTTCTAATTTGTAATCCACTGACTTAGAGAAGCCTGTCTACAGATGGGATTAGAGGAATGGACATTCATGTCCACCTCAAGTTTCAAATCCTAACTTTATAGTTTGTGGAACATACAATAAAAATTACCACTTCCTGATAGCAACTGAATATAATTTCCAATTCCTTACCATCATTCTGCAAGATTAATACTCTATTTTGCATTTTAAAACACCAATTGGCCTTCCTAAGATACTAGAGGACTATTAGCTACTTTATAGTCAACTGGTAAAACTAATCACTATTAAAATACAACAAACTTAACCCTATTATATCATCGAATACAAATCACATCCAGTTGAAACTATACTTCAGTGGAAGAACATTTGCCTAATATATGCAAGATTCTGAGTTTGGTGCCTAGCACTGAAAAGGGGAAAAAATAATAGATCACATTTACTTATACCAAAAATATGTAATTAATTCTAATCATAAAAAAGTATATAAACTCAAGCTAGAAGACAATATAGATATAATATTTCTGTAACCTCTCAGATGTCAAAGTAAAGAAACTGAAGAAAAAGCCTATCCTACTAATGGTAGACTTAAAATTCCAGCTAATCAGGAAGCTGAAGGATGGCTGAGAGGAAAAGCTTGTGCTAAGCATAATGGAGCTGGTACGGGAAGAAGACAAAAAGAGACATCAACTGGAGAGAACGGATGTCTAAATAATACTTAACTAAAAAGGACAGACACTATTGCCAGGAACAAAAAAAGCACTCCAGATTGTATCTTGCTTAATTAATAAAGATGTGGACTCATGACCCAAAACTCGGGCTTACAGAAATCCAAAGCAGTTCTTTCATCACTAACCCTGGAGAGAAAATCCCTACCACTAGATATTACTATACTAGTATAGATATTCCTATACTAGTACCCTAACAAATATTCTTTATTGTCACTTTAAGGAAGGTAACTGTCAGGAAATCATTTTATATTAGAGCAAACAATTAAAACATGTAGCCCAGGCTGACTTCAAACACACTACAGCCAAAGATAACACTGAACTTCTGATCCCCTGCCTCCACTTCCTGAGTGCTGAGATTACAGGCTTGTTCCACCGTGCCCAGTTTTCATGGTGGTGAAGACTGAACCCAGGGATTCATACAGGCTAGGCAAATAACCATGATTAGGTTACATCCCCAAGTGTGTACTCATATATGTATATTGTACTGGGATTGTGACGGGCACTTCATGTATGTTAGTCAAATGTTTTACCACTGAGCAAGCAATAACGTCAGTCCAACATAAAACCTCCCCTGGCAGTATTTTTTTTTAAAAAAATACTTTAAATAATTTTATAAACAGCAAAATCAGAAACTAGTTCTTAGTCAGAGCAAATGGTGTATGACTTTAATCCCAGCGCAAGAGGCAGAGGCAGGTGGGTTTTTGTGTGTTTGAGGCCAGCCTGGTCTACAGAGCAAGTTTCAGGACAGAGATGCACAATAGGCTGTGCCTCAAAACTAAACAAAAAAGAAACTCCACTACATGTGAGGCTATGACAAGATGGCAACATTATAAGATTCCTTTTTTAAAGGTTTCCCCCATTTTTTTCTGTTATTATTATTATAAATGTATGTATGAGTGCAAGCTTGTGCATACTGTGGCATGCATGTATAAGTGGAAAGGCTTTTGGAAGCTGATTTTCTTATTTCCAATGTGTATTTCTGGGCTCAAATTCAGGGCTCAAGGCTTGCATGGTAGGAGCTTTTACCAAATGAGCAATCTCACTATCCTACAATGCCTACTATTTTTCTTCCTTTGTTATAAAAGTGTATATATTATATGCACATGTGGAGGTGACAGAAAACCTCTGTGGAATCAATTCCATCCTTCCATCAAACTCAGGTTGCTAGGCCTGTGGGGCAAGTCCTTCAACCAGTGAGCAATCTTGTAGGCCCAAAACAACAGGAGGACTGGAAAGAGGGCTCAGTGTTTAAGAACACTGACTGCTCTTCCAAAGTTAAGAATTCAATGCCCAGCAACCACATGGTGGCTCACAACCATCCAAAAGATCTAATGCCCTCTAATGCATGTGTACATACAGATAGAGCATAAAATACATAAAAAAATAAATATGGGGGGGGGGGGAAGACAGCAAATCAGGTTGGAGAGATGGCTTGGTGGTTAAGAACACTGTTCCTCCAAAAGATCCAGGTTTGATTTCCAAAACACATATGGTGGCTCTCAACTACCTGTTAACTGTGTATGTGGTATAGACATTTATGCAGGAATAATACCCATACATGTAAATAAACAAAATGTAAAAAAAGAAAAAGGACATGATGGTACACTATAAACAGGTTGGCTTCAGACTCGGAGATCTGCCTGCCTCTGCCTTAGGTACTGAGATTAAAGGCCAGTGCTACCACGCTCAGCATGGCGGTCTTTCTTGATCAATTTGTGAAGAATACTTATCAGAGTAAAAGAACTTAGAGTTAAGATATAAAATAGCAGATATTTATACAAACTTTAGATTCAATTTAACACAAAAATTATGAAAAAAAATATACTCTGTACCAAGCACTTAAGTATGAAATTATACAAAAGCCCCTGAAAAGAGTAAGGGAAATCGCTCATTGGTAAAATACTTGCCTCATGCATAAAACCCCATGTTCTAACCCCAATACCAAAAATAAAGCATCAAAATGAGCCATAGTAGTCCAAGTCTGAAACCCCAGACACAACCCTGGAAGTTGAAGCAGAGAAATAGTGAATTCAAAGCCTGACTGGCTAACCTATTAAGACCTAATCTCAAAACAAAACAAACAAACAAACAAAAACAATAAAAATGCATGAAACCATGGATCTGGTATTAGAATGGACTAGATTAAGATTGATTACTCACTAAGACAATTCTGCTAAGGGTCGGTCAGCAAGACAGTTTAGTAGCAGGAAGGAAGGAAGGTAAGGGCCCCCATAAGCAACCTTGACACTTGAGTTCCATCCCTGACCTCAAAAAAACCACAATGATATTGTGTGCATGTGTGCATGCATAAGCGTTCACACACATAGTTAATAAATGTAAAAAGAGTAAATAATAAAACATGAAGGGAGAAAGACACTGTTTCTGTTAAAAAGCTTGTCAACTGGATCAATATATTATAGACACTGTGCTCAGTGTCTCACTTCATTTAAAAGAGTAACAGAGGAGCTGGGAGTGCAGTTCAGTAGTAGCATGCTGGTCTACAACACAAGGGGCTCTGGGTTCAATTCCTAGTGCCATAAACTGGACCATGAAATAAAGAAAGAGGAAGGAAGGAAACTGCTGTAGCAGAGATGATACAACTGGAATTCAGGATTATTAAACAAATGGTTCTCTGGGAACAACATTCAATCTTAGCATTATCCCCTCTTTCCTACACTTATTACATACTCACTTTGTGAACACAATGTGAAATCCTGAGTTTCCTAGAAAGGGAACTTTTAAAGCATTTCTTCTCCCTAAAGTGTCTTTACTTATAACTAAGAAAGAAACTCCACAAGACTTACATGTATTACTTGTTTCTGTTGCTGTGCTGCGTGTGTTGTTGGCATCTGTGTTTTTTCCCGAGCACCTCGGCAACGATCATTGTTCACCGAAGTCATCATATACAGAATATACAAAATAATGTATGTACAAAATACAAAATCTGCAAGAAAGAAAGCACTGTAAGCAAAACATCCAAATCATGGGGGTAAAAAACAAATATCTAATTCAGGAGGTAAAAGACCGCATAATAAAACTTAAGTATGTTTCACATATTTAACAAGAGCTAAGTATGGTAGCACAAGTCTCTTTTAATTCCAGCACTTGGGAGGCTGAGGCAAGCAGATCTGAATTGAGGCCAGCCTGGTCTACACATAGCAAGTTCCAGGTCAGTCAGAGCTAGAGTCTTCCTTAATAAAAAAGGAAGGAAGGAAGGAAGGAAGGAAGGAAGGAAGGAAAGAAGGAAGGAAGGAAGGAAGGAAGGAAGTCGGGCATATGCCTTTAATCCCAACACTTGGGAGGCAGAGACAGGTGGATGGATCTCTGTGAGTTCAAGGACAGCATGGTCTACAAGAACTAGTTCCAGGGGCTGGAGAGATGGCTCAGAGGTTAAGAGCATTGCCTGCTCTTCCAAAGGTCCTGAGTTCAATTCCCAGTAACCATATGATGGCTCACAACCATCTGTAATGGGGTCTGGTGCCCTCTTCTGGCCTGCAGGCATACATGGAAGGAATGCTGTATACATAATAAATAAATAAATATTTAAAAAAAAAAGAGCTAGTTCCAGAACAGGCTTCAAGGCTATAAAGAAACTCTGTCTCTTTTAGAAAAGGGGGGGGGGGGCGCGGGCGGTGGTGGCGCACGCCTTTAATCCCAGCACTCGGGAGGCAGACGGATCTCTGTGAGTTCGAGGCCAGCCTGGTCTACAAGAGCTAGTTCCAGGACAGGCTCCAACGCCACAGAGAAACTCTGTCTCGAAAAACAAAAACAAAAACAAAAAAAGAAAAGAAAAAGGGGGGGAAGGGAGGAGAAGGGGCTGGAAAGATGGCTAAGAGCACTGGCTACTGAGTTCAATTCCCAGCACCCACATGGTGGTTCACAACCATCTATAGTGGGGTCTGATGCCCTCTTCCGGCATAAAGGTGTACAAGCAGATAGAGCACACACATACATTTAAAAAAATCTTAAAAAAAAAAAAAACAGTTCAGGAACATTCTAAATTATGATTGTATAATTTTTGGTGGGTGGGAGACAGAACTTCATAAATACTAAAATGTATACTCTACAACATAGCTACATCATCAGCTACTTGTGAATATTTAGTTAATTTTGCTAATGCAATCAAAAATGCTATGGTTGGGAGAAGATGGCTCAGTGGGGAAAGGCACTTGCCACCAAGCCTGACAACCTTAGTTCACTTTCTGAGACTAACACAGTAGGAAAGGATCAACGCTCACAAACTGTCATCAGACCTCTCTTTGTGCATCCTGACACTCAATGCCCACAAATATACATATACAGACACACACACAGCAAAACAAAACAAAAAAATGTAAACACATTTTCATATTAATGGGAAAAGATGGCACATGTTTGTAATGCCAATACTTGAAACACTCTGACAAGATGATTGAGTTCCAGGGACATAAAGAGATGGCTTAGCAGTTAAGAACATTTGCTGTGCAATCATGAGGACTACATTTTTGCATTCCAGCACTCACACCAAGCCAGAGCTCCAGGTACACATTAACACAAGCTCTACTGGAAGCAGCCTTAAACCATCCATAGTACAATCTGAAGGTAGGTATAGTAGCCCATGTCTATAATACTGGCACTCAAGTACAGGGAGAAGGATCATTAGTTCAAGGTTATCCTCAGCTACATAGAATTTAAGGGAAGCCTGGCTACATGACACCTTGCCTCAAATGCAAAATTCTGGATAATTTTAATTTGTGGCATAACTACCACTAAGCACAAGGTAAATAATACAAATAAGTCATATCACAATGAAAAGCTAAGTTTCTACCCGTTTATTTTTTGAAAATATCTAAAACAGGAATGAAGTGACCAGGATTATTTCCCTAAGAGTTTTCCCTCTGCCTTATCCACATGTTCCTGTTCTCTTCTCTTGGATGTGGGGTTCCATTATGCTGCTCAGACTGACCTCGAACGCACTGCTTTGCTTTCGCTCCAGGTATAACTGACCACAGACTCCCCAAGCTACATTCAACTATTTTACTTGTTTACTGATTACCAATAGTTCTGCTCAATGAACTGACATCCACTCTTCCTCAGTATAACAGAGCCTCTCCTTACAAGAAGGCATCCTGAGAAAACTACAGGAACAGAGCACAAACCCTTACACTAAACTGCGTAACCTTGTGATTTACAAAAGATTGACGTCTTAGAGCCTATGACAACAGAACATCAGTCTGATGTTATGAACCTGATTTGTCTCAAAATACAAAAGATTTGGGGGTCAACAGAACTCATAAGCAATTAAAGTTCCTTGCTATCATACCTGACAACCCAAGTTAAGTCAACAGGACCCATATAATGAAGAGAACTGACTCCTCCAAGTTGCCCTATGACATTCCAACATGGCATAGACATACAAATAAGTGGCCTTTTTTTAATAGTATTTTTTTGAATGGGGGTTGAGGATGTAGGTCAGTAGGTAGAGTACCTAGGCAACATGCATGAAACCCTGAATAATCCCCCAGCACTATATAAAGCTGGCATACTGATGCACACCTGTAATTCTACATTCAGGTAGAGATAGAAGACCACAACTTATGGCCACCCTCACCTACAAAGTAAACTTGAGACCTGCCTGGAATACAAGAAACCCTATTCCTGCTAAAAAGAGCAAGACTATTACAGACTATTTATTTACACTGTAAAGATATGTCTCTACCTAAGATACCTTCTGACCAACTTAATAATAAGCTGAATGGCCAATAGCTAGACAAAAAAGAATAGGCTGGACTTCCGGACAGAGAGAGGATGCCAGAGGGATAAATCAAAGCATGAGACGTGGACCAATCCTGATGTTCCCTATATAGGAAGGGTAAAAGTCACATGGCAGAATTTAGATTAATAAAAGCAGGTTAAAGGCTGGAGAGATGGCTCAGTGGTTAAGAGCATTGCCTGCTCTTCCAAAGGTCATGAGTTCAATTCCTGGCAACCACATGATGGCTCACAACCATCTGTAATGCGGTCTGCTGCCCTCTTCTGGTCTGCAGACACACACAGACAGAATACTGCATACATAATTAATTAATAGCAGGTTAATGTGTTAAAAGAGCTTGTTGAAGATAAGGCCACGCTTTCATAATTATTAAGTCTCTATGTCATTATTTGCTAGCTGGCAGTCCAAAGATAGTCTGAAAAGAAAGCTAGCTACACAAGATGGCTCAGTAGCTGAGAGTGATTGCTAAAAAAGTCTCACAACCACTGGGCAGTGGTGGCGCACTCCTCTAATCCCAGCACTTGGGAGGCAGAGGCAGGTGGAGCTCTGTGAGTTTCAGGCCAGCTTGGTCTACAAGAGCTAGCTCCAGGACAGGCTCCAAAGCTACAAAGAGATGATGTGGAAGGGTCTTCTGTTTGAGTTGATTTCATTGACTAATAAAGAAACTGCCTGGTTCATTTGATTGGCCAGCCCTTAGGTGGGCGGAGTAAACAGAACAGAATGCTGGGAAGTTAATAAATTGCCATGCCTCCCCTCTCTGGGGCAGATGCTGGGCCTCTCCTCAGGGAGACAGATGCGATGAAGCCAGCCACCAGGTCAGACATGCTGAATCCTTCCTGGTAAGACACCACTTTCGTGGTGCTACACAGATTATTAGATATGGGTTAATCAGGATGTGAGTAAGAGGCTGGAACTAATGAGCCAGGCAGTGTTTAAATGAATGCAGTTTGTGTGTTATTTCGGGGCATAAGCTAGCCAGGCAGCCAGGAGCTGTGGCGGCATGAACGCAGCCCGCAGCTCCTCACTACAAAGAGAAACTGTGTCTCAAAACATCAGAAACAAAAAAAGTCTAACAACCCACGTTCAATAGGATGGAAGAAGAGAACCCATTCCTAAAACTGTCCTCTGATCTCCACATGTGAATCCTGGCCCACATAATAAAATTTTAAATTAAAAAATTAGGGGCTGCCAATAGTGGTGGCAGTGGCTCATGGCTTTAATCCCTGCACTTCTGTGCATTCAAGGTCAGTCTGGTCTCCAAATCAAGTTCCAGGACAGCCAGGGCCAGAGAGAAACCATGTCCAGAAAACAAAACAAAAATTAAAAGAAAAATAAAAATCAGGTGCCAGCAAGATGTCTAACACTTGCTGCCCAACCTGACCACCTGAGTTCAATCCCTGGGAGCACAGATAGAGGGTGAAAATAAACTCCCACAATTTGTCTTCTGACCTCCCTGCTTGTACCATGGCAAGTGCATGTGCCCCACAAGTACACAAACATCAAAGTATAAGACTTAAACTAATTCAGGGCTGGAGAGATAGCACAGAGACGGAGAGCTCTCAGACTGCTCCTGCAAAGAACCCAAGTTCAGTGCCCAGCACCAGCTTCAGGCTGCTTACAATTTCCTGAACTCCAGTACTAGGAGATGCAACGCCTCTGGTCTCTCAGGGCACAAGCACAAATCTACACCATCAAGAAAGGAAGGACAGGCGGACGAACGGACAGACAGACAGACGAAAGGAAGGATAAATGAATGAATCCTTTTTAAAAGTTAGGTCCAGCAGAGGCAGGCAGATCTCTGAGTTTAAGGTCATCCTAGTCTACATATTGAGTTCCAGGCAACCAGGACTATATAATGAGACCCTATCACAAAAACAAAAATAATTTCAGGACTGTAAAGATGGCTCAGAAGTTAGGAGCACTGGCTGCTCTTCCAGAGGGCCCAAATTTAATTCTCAACACCATGGAAGTGTATCTGTAACTATCTGTAACTTCAGTCCCAGGGCATCTGACACCCTCTTCTGGGCTCCCTAGACACTATGCATGTGGCGCAGAGACATGCCTACAAGAAAAACATTCATACACAAGTGTAGTGGTGTTATGTCATGTTTTGTTTTGCTTTTTTCAAGACAAGGTCTAAGGTCTTTCTGTATAAAGCTAGTCCTGGAACTCCCTCAGTAGATCAGGCTGGTCTGTAACTCACCTGCCTCTGTCTCTGAGGGCTGAGATTGAAGGCAAGCACTACCACCAATCGGCGTAAATTAAAATTTTTAAAAATAAATTTTTACTAATTCAGAGTATAAACATTAAAATTCTGTATCTCCACTTTAAACAGCAAGTAAAACATTTCTAATGAATATGTAATCATGCAAAAAAAATGGCCCCAGTTCCAGAATTAAAGCAAAATAGGCTGTTGCTCTAGCCCTAGCTGTCCTTGAGCTATCTATTTAGACCAGACTGGCCTTGAACTCAGAGATCTCCATCTCCCTCTCTGCCAAACTCATTAATTAAATAGTTTAGAATGACCTTGAATCCTTGATCTTTCTGTCTCTACCTCCCAAGTACTGGGATTATGGGTGTGTGTCACCAGCACCAGCTGGTTTTTAAGTTTAAGATTTATTTTTAAGTGTGATCACTTTACCTGCGTGTATGTGTGTTGACCACTTGTGACCTGCAGGAGGTCAGAGAGGTCAGATTTCCTGGAACTGAAAAGTGGTTGTGAACTGGGTGCTGGTAACCCAGTCTAGGTCCTCTGCAAGAACAGTTAAGAACTCTTTAGTCACTGAAGCATCCTTCCAGCCTGGTTTTTTATTGTTTGAGATAGGCACTTGCAATACTATAGCCCAGACTGACCTGGAACACAAACACTTCCAAGTGGTGAGATTATTGGTATATTACATAGCTTAGTGGCAGAAGACTTGTCTAGCATATGTGACATGTCCTGCGTGCTATCCCTAATCCTACAGAAGAAACACACATACACACGGCTACAAATTATAAAATTTAGCAACACAACAGAGGTGGAGGGTGAAATGGCACAGTGAATAAAGCCCTCGCCACAGCTCTCCAACCCAGCTAAAAGCCACATGAAGTAGCATGCATCTCTAATTCCAGCACTCATGCTGAGATGGGAGATGAAAAAGAGAACTACCGCCAGTCAGCCTGGAATACACAGCATGACACGACAAGAGACTCTGCCTCAACAAGGTGAAGGCAAGAACAAACTCCTAGACAATGTGCATGTGCACACACTCACACCTCTCATTCCCCCCTCTCCCGCACACACAGACAATACGGGAAGGAGGGAGGAAGGAAGAAGGGAAGGAGGACCTTACCAAAGCAATCACCAAAAACCCTTATAATTGTTTACTACCTCTAAACTGAAAATGGAGGGCATAGAAACCAGATTAAGAACACCTTCAGACGGGCGGTGGTGGCGCATGCCTTTAATCCCAGCACTGGGGAGGCAGAGGCAGGCGGATCTCTGTGAGTTCGAGACCAGTCTGGTCTACAAGAGCTAGTTCCAGGACAGGCTCTAAAGCTGCAGAGAAACCCTGTCTCGAAAAACCAAAAAAAAAAAATAACACCTTCAATCAGCACCCCAAAACAGCACATGGGGAATTCTACCTGCTTTTGGGAACAGAACCTTGTGTAGTAAATAGATCTGTGTCTGCAACACACACCCAGTTAGTTGCCAGACATAGGAATTGCATTTACACTGTTTGCCATCAGCTCTACTACTCTGGAACAGGTTCCAAGAGAATTCTTAGAATAGAAACAGACAAGAGCAAGAGACTTCTAAAAATAATCTGTCAGAAACTCTTCCATATCTCAGGTTCTTGAGCTACAGAAAGCATGAGGTTACTCAGATCTATCCAGTGAAATTTCAAAACCCAAATGAAAAAACAAAAAACAAATGACATTTCTACTTCTTTTACCTCATCTTATTCAAAGTAACTAAAGATATGATACAGTGATAGATTTCAACTTAGAACTGGTGATACATTTTTAATTTCTTTAAAACAAAAAACAGAAATTTCCTCCTTTATCTAAGGTACATAAACAGTCTACACCTGTGCTATGAGGGAAGTGTACAGTTGTGAAAGTCAGGTCAACTTTAGGGAATGATGTCTCTACATCGCCACAAGCTCTAGCAGTCAAACTCAGGTCATCAGGTTTGGAGACAAACAAGTATTTTTACCTACTGAGCCATTTCACTGGTTCTAGAAAAAGTTTAAGCCAATACTTTTTTCCTTTGCAAGCAAGGTACTTCAGATAAACAACTGTTCCCAAAAGATCCCCACAGAAGAGTATCCAGCTCAGTGATAAATTGCTTGCCTAGCATTCATGAAGCCCTGGATTCGATTCCTGCTGCTGAGGTAAGGAGGAGGGAGAACGGAGATAGGATTTCTCAGTTTAGAATGAATTGAGAATTGTTAACAGCCACCTACTTCTCTAAAAGTTTACACAAACACAAATTCATCACGAAGACACTAACTTTAAGGCAAAACTAACTTAAAACTGCTATCTTAAAACTGCTATCTAAAGTGACAAACTGGGTCAGGGAAAGACTCATAAAATACAGCGGAAGGGCTGGAGAGATGGCTCAGTGGTTAAGAGCACTGGCTGCTCTTCCAGGTCATGAGTTCAATTCCCAGCAGCCACATGGTGGCTCACAACCATCTGTAATGAGATCTGGCACCCTCTTCTGGCATGTGAGCATACATGGTGGCAGAATTATATACATAACAAATAAATCTTTTAAAAAATACGGCAGAAAACGAGGAAGACACCCAGCATCAACTTCTTGCCTCTACACACATTACCCACAAAGAATGCCTATTGAGGATATTAACTCAGTTCAGAGTCTTCTTATTTGGTAAAGATAATCCCAAAATTCTAAAACCAGTAAGTAATGATACCAGCAGCAAACATATATATTATATGTGCCAGACACTACTTTAAGATGTCAGGTAGCCTGGTACTTGCTATGCAGCATGACACTGGATATGTAGCCCAGGCTACCCCAAAAACTTATGACTGATTTTAGGGTATTAAATCATAAACTTTTCCAGCACTCCTAAGTACATACTACTCCCACTTTACAGAGTCACAGATCATTAAGCGACAAAGTGAAGAATTCAAACCCACCTGGCTCCCTAGTCTATGAAATACTATACCAAAGTCAAATGTTCAATTATAGAAATCTAACAGTCTCCAACTCCTACGAGGCAGCAACTGTTGACATCACCTGAATACCTCATTCCTAATCCAAAATATCTTGTCCACAGGCTTTCGAATATCCATTTACTTTCCAACATTAATGACCTCTGTGACCAATTCTGCTCTATTACTTTCATTTCATTTCCAATCTGCATTCTTGTTTTTTCTATCAGAATTCATTATTCTCAACCTTTTTCTGCCTGGGAAATTAGTAAAGATTCTCGACAGGCAGCAAGAAATCAACACTGCCAATCTGGTATAAAATAAGGCAACAAGGGTGTCAAACACTCAATTATGAGGCCTAATTCCATGCAGCTCAACTGCTAGTGTCTGCATGCCAGGAGCTGACCAAGCTGATCCTTTTATTCTCCACAGCTGCGGAGGGCAGGATCAGGCCTCTCCCAGCTGGTGGATAAGGATGAACTCCCTACACCCACAAACGTTACCAGCTGGGCAGGGCTTATAACCTGCCCGTGAAAAAGACGAGTGCACTGAACTCCACATTAGAGGACATCAAATTTTATCTATCTCTGGCTATCTACAGAAGGAAAACCATTTTACTGCCTGTGGCTTCTTCATACATGCGTCCCATTCCAGCTATCCAGATTTCTCAACACTAAACCTCATCTTTCTTATTAGGTTACTGCTCTCATCTTTCATGGTGCTAGGGATCGAACCCAGGACTTCATGTGCAAGGCAACGATTCTACCACCATGCTACTACCCAACCTTTAAACCCTATCTAATCTGGCAGGACCAAGGATTTTTTGCCCTCCAAAGAAAAATCACTCATTATTCGTAACTAATCTTTACCCCTACCTCTAACAGACCTGTCTCCAAACAAAAAGCCCATATTACACACAGTATTTCACAGAACCTATGATGTAAATAAAAAGAGCCTTGGAAGTGTATTCCCTCAGCTCTTTATTTGTTCTGAGGCAGGATCTCTCTTTGTAGCCCTGATTGGCCTCCTACATATATCAGGCTGTCCTCAAACTTGTGGTAAGCCTTCGGTTTCTTTGACAAAGTTCCCAAGACCAAGTTAAAGAACGTAACATGCCTCCAGCATGCATGAAGGTCCATGAGACCTGGGTTCAAATCACAGCATACATACACCCACACCAAAAACTTATTCACTAAAACAAGCACTTCTCAAATATCCAGATGGTGCTGTCATTAGAATATTATACTACGCTGGGCACATTGGCCTGTTCCTAAAAATCACATCCTCCTTTTGGAAGATAGGATAGAATAATAGCCAAAATATCAAAGTTAGTCTGAGACACAAGTTCCAGGCCAGCCTTCAGATCCTATTTTTAAAAAAAATAAACAAACCACGCATAATTGCAGCACTGAATTTGGGGTGCATCCTGAAGATCAGAAAAGCAAAGCAGCCACCCACTGGCTCTTACCTCTACCTCAGTCTGAAATGTCAATCATCTCAGAATGAGACTAAGAGCCGTCTCCTGCCATTTTATAACACTCTTTAGGGCTGGGATTAAAGGTGTGAACTGCTGGGATTAAAGGCATGTACCATCACTACCTGGTCTGTAAGGCTGACCAGTGGGCTGTTTTCATTTCTGATCTTCAGGCAAGCTGAAGTGATTCAGGTGTGGTGACTACTGCCTGTAAGTCTCGAGACAAACTGAAGGATTTTAAGTCTGATATATGCAGTAGGCCAACTAGGGTTACAAAGAGAAATTCTGTCTCAGAACAAGTAAATAGCTCAGTGAATGTTATTTCCAAGGCTCTTTTTTGCATCATAATGATGGCTACCCATAAATAAACTAAAACATAAAAGCAAAGTACCATTAGAATTATAGCATCTTGGGGCTGAAGAGACGGCCCAGTACTTAGAAGCACTTACTGCTACTCTTCTAGAGTACACAGTTTAGTTCCCAGCACATAAAGACAGCTGACAACCACCTATGTCTCCTTCTCTAAGGGATCTGACACCTTTTCTGACCACTGCAAACACCAACACACAAACACATTCGTAACTAAAATAAATCCTAAAATGTATAGCACTTCACTTACTCTGTTCAGCTGAGTGATCAGTATTATGGATACTAAAGCAAACTTCAAAGGAATCCTAGCACTCAAGAGACTGAAGCAGGAGATTGTATTATATGTACGCTCCAGGCTCACCTGTGGATGGATCAATAAGTAAAGGCAACTGCCACCAAGCCTGACCACCTCAGTTTGGTCACTGGGACACACATGGACCTCTGATTTTCACATGTGCCACAGTGCACACAAGCACACATTCCTAAGCATGTGCATACACTAAATTTTTCTTTTAAAAAAAAAAGACAACTCTTGTCTAGTTACATAGCCTTGGCTGGCTTGAAACTCCTAATGTAAACTCACAGGGATTCACCTGCCTCCGCTTCCCAGGTACAATGATTCAAGGTTTGTGCCACCATGCTGGGCCCAAATTTTTGGTCCCACCCTTTTACAATATAAGTTCTTTCAAAAAGCAGTATTAGCAAGCATGGTAACACATGCTGCCTTCAATCCCAGCATTAGCAAGGCAGAGGCAGGTGGGCCTCCCTGAGTTTAGGCCAGCATGATTTACACAGTGAATTCCAGAATGGACAGGACTACACAGGGAGACCATGTTTCAAATAGAATTAGACAGATATAGACAGAATTTTACAAACATATCAGTAAATTAAACTTTGTTTTTCTTCCTTGGCAGTTGAGTATCACAAACACTAATTTTAAGCCTGGTGTTGTTGGCATGCACCTTTATCTCCCAGTATTTGGGAGATAGAGGCAGGTGGATCTCTGAGTTTGAGACCAGCCTGGTGTACAGAATGAGTTCCAGAACAGCCAGAGCTACACAGAGAAATTCTATCTCAAAAAAAACAAACAAACAAAAAAAAAAAAACAAAAAAAAAAAACTAGGGCTGGAGAGATGGCTTAGAGGTTAAGAGCACTGGCTGCTCCTCCAAAGGTCCTGAGTTCAATTCCCAGCAACCACATGGTGGCTTACAACTATCTATAATGTGTAGGCAGAACACTGTATACATAAGTAAATAAATCTTTAAAAAAAAAACTAAACAAACACTAATTTTTTTGACTCATCAGTTATTCTAACTACGTAGTGAGTGATAAAGGAAACAAGAACTTGCTTTCCTAACATTAAACTCATCACATCTTGTTTGTTTTCTTATCCTCGGCTCATTTTGCAGAGGCAGCACTTATGTCTGCATAACTTCTGGGCAGCATAAAATGGCTACTTTCCAAAACCAAAATTCCAAACCCAAGGACAATGCAACCCTTCAAATGGCTTTCCTGTCATGCATTTCTTAAACATCTTTACTCTTTAATAAAAAGAATTTTAAAGCAGAGAAGATATTTTTAACCCTATCATTACAGAACAAGCCTTCAAATACTCAAAACACCTTTGATTTTCACCAAGTTGCAGAATGAATTCCCTGCTGATTTGGATAATTAAAAAGCCATCTCCTCATCTCCAAGCATCCACTGGCACAAGCACATATTGTATACATTTGAAGGACAGGACAAAAGAGCTAAGATTAAAAGAAGCAGAAGCAGCCAGTGGTGGCAGTGCAGTCCTTTAATCCTAGTACTCAGGAGACAGAGGCAGGTCAATCTCTGAGTTCAAGCAGAGATTCAAGTGAGTGCGGTAATAGTCTGGTTAGTAATTATAGGACCTATATTTGAGCCCCAGAACCTATTTACAAAAAGCAAGGCCTGTATATCCTAGCATTATGTAGGTGGACACAGAAAGATCTCTAGGACTTGCTTGCCATGCAGTCTAACAGAATCTGAGAATTCCAGGATCAATGACAAAACCTGTCTTTTTTTTTTTTTTTTTTTTTTTTGGTTTTTCGAGACAGGGTTTCTCTGCAGCTTTAGAGCCTGTCCTGGAGCTAGCTCTTTTAAATTAAAAAACAGGGAGGGGAGAGGGAGAGTGGTGTAGGAACATGCCTGTATTCCCAGCAATATAGACTCAGAAGCCTGTACATTCAAGGCCAAATGGTCCATGTAAATAAAAAGCTCCAAGCCAGGTAGAGCTACACACAACACAGTGAGATCCTGACTTCTATAAAGGGCTATTCTTTTTTGGTTGTTGTTTTCAAGACAGGATTTCTGTGTAAAGATCCTAGCTGTCCTAAAACTCTCTACAGACCAGGGTGGCCTCAAACTCACAGAGATCTGCCGGCCTCTGCTTCCCAAGTGCTGGGATTAAAGGATGCACCACCATGTCCAGCTAGCGGGGAGCTATTTCAAGACAAAAGTACATATACTCTAGATAATACTATAATGCTAGGATCTGCCGGGTAGTGTGGGCGCACGCCTTTAATTCCAACACTTGGGAGGCAAAGGCAGGCGGATCTTCGTGAGTTCGAAGCCAGCCTAGTCAACAAAGTGAATTCCAGGACTACATAGAGAAACCTTGTCTTGAAAAACTAATGAACAAACAAAGGGAGAGGGGGACGGGTGGGAAGGACCGGGGAGGGCAAGGAAAAGAAAGGAGACGGGAAAGAAACGGAAAGGGAAGGGAAGGAAAGAAAACTAAGATTTTTTTTTTTCTTCCTCAAGACTAGGTTTCTTTGCCGGGCAGTGGTGGCACACGCCTTTAATCCCAGCACTCAGGAGGCAGAGGCAGGCAGATCTCTGAGTTCTGAGACCAGCCTGGTTGGTGGTGGTGCACGCCCAGCTCTCGGGTGGATCTCTGTGAATTCAAGACCAGCATGATCTACAAGAGCTAGTTCCAGGACAGGCTCTAGAAACTACAGGGAAACTCTGTCTCAAAAAACCAAAAAAAAAAGAAAAAAAAAGCTCAAAACAGAGTTCTTTCCAGTCACTACTGGAAACTGCATGCTCTATGCTGTAGCCAATGACGACTTACATGCTTTCCCTAAGGAATACACTCACTGTCTCCATCCTTCCCCAATCACCTGCCTAACCTTCGATCTGGTTTCCTTCACGTCATTACTCCCACAGAAGAAACGCTACCCCCAGGCCATGACCTCTGTTTGCAGTCTTCCCTCTTGTTCTCCTGCCTCTGTCTCTACCACTCACTCCTTTTCAGGTATGGAAACACCATCCTTGTTTCCTTTTGTCCTCAAACGCTCAGCACTATTTCATTCTTATTCCTGAAATAGAAAATCCAATATTGAGAATGCCCCCTCGCCACCATCTGTGTGCTCTACTAGCATCAGCAATTGGCTGGGGAGTGGGGTAGCTAGTGCTGGGCATGAGCAAGGCTGTGACGGGTTCGAGCAGCACCATCTAAAGAAAGGAAGAAGGCTGGGGGGTACAGATAGCTTGAGAAAACAAAATGCCCCTCAATGTATGTGCCTGACCACTTCATAAGGTAACTATAAACTGGCACAAAATAAAAAAAGTAAAGTAGCCTATTGTATTGAAGCTCAGAACTCAAGTTCCAACTTTAAATGTCTCCCCACCAAATAAATAGCAAAACTAGGTATGTAAAGTCTAGTGGAACCCTATACAATTCAAAGACCCCCCACCTCCGTATCCCATTCCTATTCCTTACCTAGTATGGAGAGCAAGCCTTTTACACTACAAAGATGCTCAATTTCCTTTCCTTTGCTTGCTCTTTTTATCAGGTAGCACCTGGCCGTACTCCCAGACAGCAGCATTTCAGACAAACAGAGCAGTAGAGAGTGATTAAGAGCACCTAGTTCAGAAGTCAGACAGACTTGAAATCTACTAATTTTGAGATTAGGAAAGCTTAATCAAATACTGTTTCCTAAGCCTGTGGGGAACCTAGAAAAGATAATGGATTTCTAATGCTTGGTTATAACTGGTAACAATTATAGGATTAATGTATGCTGCTTGAGTTTCTTGTTTTATCTATTTAACTTACTGACCTCAAAATATTTATTCCAAAAAAAGTTGAATAATTTTACTGCAGTATGGTCAAAACATAAAGTTCATTTTAATCCCAATATTCAGGAGGCAGAAGCAAGCAGATCTCTTGAGTTCCAGGACAGTTTAGGATACACAGAAACTCTGCCTCAGGAGAAGACTTTTGGAGTATTTGCTAAGCTTTGCAACAATCACCACAATTTAGCTAACAAATAAGATAAACCTGCCATTTCCTTGTCCACTCCCGGCCAGACCCTGGTTACGTACATCTCATTGTGCCAGCTCTATCACATTACCATCTATAGGGTATTTCCCAATCACTACTGTTCTGAAGAGGGCAGCAGCACTACGAACTGAATCTAAGGTCTAGGCAATACAACCACTGGGTTACAGCACCTCCATCCTTTTTTTTTTTTTAATTTGAAAAGAATATGTGCTAGGCGGTGATGGCGCACGCCTTTAATCCCAGCACTCAGGAGCCAGAGGCAGACGAATCTCTGTGAGTTTGAGGCCAGTCTGGTTGATCTCCAAGAGTGAGTTCCAGGGTGGCCAGAGCTACAAAGAAACCCTGTCTTGAAGAACCTCCAGCAAAAAAAAAAAAAAAAAAAAAAATCCTTTATAGCAATATTTAGAGATTATGTACTTTGGAGTTCTAAGACGGCCAGGACTATTTCACAAACACTGTCTCAAAAAACAAAAAGCAAAAAAAAATAAGAAAAAAAGAAACGGGGTCTGTGTAGTCCTGGTTATCCTAGAATTCCCTAAGTAGATCAGTCTGACTCAAACTCTTAAGCAATCCCATGCCTCTACTGCCTTTCCAAATGAGATCAGGACACATTAAAAAAAACTTTTTTTAAAAAAATTAAGCTGGGCAGTGGTGGCACGAGGCAGGCGGATCTCTGTGAGTTCAAGGCTCCAAAGCCACTGAGAAACCCTGTCTCGAAAAACCGAAAAAAACTGTATGACGGCTGGAGAGATGGCTCACAGGTTAAGAGCACTGACTGCTGTTCTAGAGGTCCTGAGTTAATTCCCAGCAACCACATGGTAGCTCACAACCATTTGTAATGAGATTTGGTGCCCTCTTCTGGCCTGCAGGCATACATCAAGGCTGAACACTGTGTACATAATAAATCTTTAAAAAAATTGTATGAAATGAGCATGGTGGAGCATGCCTTTTATTGCAGCACTTCAGAAGAGAAAGCAAGATCTCTTAAGTTCAAGGCCAACCGATATACAAGGAGAGTTCCAGTTCAGCTATGAAGGAGTAATGAGATTGGGGCAGAGGGGACCTGAGAGACAGCTCAGCATTTAGGAGTGTGTGCAGCAGTTCCCATCACTCTTGTTAGGCAGCTCACAACTGCCTGCAACTCCAGCTGATCGGAGAGCAAAAATGAAAGAGCCTCTACATGGCCCAAGTGCATATACACAGCATCTAAATTATAAAAACAAGCATATATAAAAGTTCTTAAAATGTGGAAATAATAGAAATACCAGGTATTACTGAATTGTGTTCTATTAAATACAAGTTAATAACACCGACTAGAGCAGAGGTTCTCAACCTTCCTAATGCTACAGCTCTTTAATATAGTTCCTCAAAAAAAAAAAAAATACAGTTCCTAATGTTGTGGTGACCCCTACCACAAAATTATTTTCACTGCTACTTCATAACTGTTAATTCTGCTCCTGTTGTGAATCGTAATGTAAATGCCTGTGTTTTATGATGGTCTTAATGCAACCCCTGGAAAGGGTCGTTAACACCCAGAGGTTGAGAACCATTGGTCTAAATACAAATAAAATCCAATTTTCACAAGATTTGGAGCACTCCTGTGTCTGTGTTTTTACATTTGGAAGATACAGGCAGAAGAAATACCACAAGTAACACACCTAAACCTCTTGCCCTGAACTACAAGTTAGTGCAGAGCTATCCTTGGCAGCTATCTGAAAAAAATAAAAAGCCCAAGGATTTAATCCAAGTATTCAGGAAGCACAGGTAGAAGGACCACAGAAAGTTTGAAGCCAGCCTAGTCTACGTAGCAAGTTCCACACCAGCCAGGTATACTAAGATCCTATGCCAACAATAAATAAATAAATAAAAGCCAGGCATGATGGCACAGACCTTTAATTTAATCCCAGCACTCAGAAGACAAAGGCAGCAGGCCTTTAGAGTTTAAGGCCAGCCTGGTCTACGTATTGAGCTCTAAGACAGCAAGGAACCTAGAGACAATAATGTAGGGCTGGAGAGATGACTCAGAGATCAAGTAGAGCACTGGCTGTTCTTCCAGAGGACCCGGGTTCAATTCCCAGCACCCGCTTGTCAGCTCACAATCCTAACTCCAGTTCCAAAGGACCCCAGACCCTCACACAGACACATGCAGGCAAAACACCAATATTCATAAATAAACTTTTAAAAAGTGACAAAAAAGAAACAATAAGGTATGTTCTAATAAGTATTAAATGTTCAAATGGGGGAGGGGGGTTAAGCCCACTTTTTTCCTCAGTGCAGAAGACTGAGCCTTGATGCTTGGGCAGGAAGCTTTCCATTACTGAACCACACACACATTCCTAACAACTTTTTAAAAAACATTATTATATTTTTGTGTATGCAATACCACAGCGTGTAAGTGGAGGTCAGAAAAATAGCAGGAGCCTAATCTCATTCTACCATGTGGATTCTAGGGATTAAACTCAGGAAACCACACTCGAAAGCATGTCTTTATCCACTGAGCCATCTCACTGACCTAGAAGACTTTGTTTTAAATGTGTATGGGTGTTTACCTGCTGGTACTTTTGTCCATACCACTAGAGGCCTGATGCTCAAGAAGGCCAAAAGAGAGTGTCAGATCTTCTAGAGCTGGAGTATTACAGACAGCTATGAGCCATCATGCATGCTGGGCACTCGTCAGCAGTCCTCTTGAAGAGCAGAAAGTGCTCTTAACCTAAGCTACCTCTCCAGCCTTTTTCTTTTAAATTGCTGTTTGTCCTGGATCTCCTTACACAGACCAAGCTGGCCTGACCTTGCTCTCGGAGAAGGCCTGCCCCTGCCCCCAAGTGCTGGGATTAAAGTTAGCATCACCACACCCAGCCCTCTAACAACTCTGTGTTCTTCCTGTAAAGCTTACCGCCCTTTATTTTACTTTACGTGCACTGGTGCGAGGGTGTCAGATCTGGAACTGAGTTTCAGAATATAATTGTGAGCTGCCATGTGGGTGCTGGGAACTGAATCGAGTCCTCTGGAAGAGCCACCTCTGCAGTCAGCCCCTCCTAAAAACTTTTAGAAGGAAAATATTGCCTGGCGTTAACCAAGGCACTTCCTTCCTCAACACAGCCCTGTTCCACACCTCCATTCCAAACACTTAACTGTGTACCAACTGAAACTCCAGTTCACAAGCAACTATGTCCCTCCGCCAAAAATTCACAAAACCTGGTCCTCAAGGTCTGTACCCACACCTGTGGAGCACACCTGTAAAGGGTAGAAGTGGAAGCACGGAAATCAGTTCAAGCTCATCCTTGGCTACCCATCAAACATAAGGCCAACCTGGCCTACAAGACCCTGAATTTAAAAAGACAAACTTTCCAATGAATTTCCTTTTATTAAAAAGTACAGGAAGTTGAACTGTACTCAGTTGCAGGGTGCATCTTCAGTCCTGGTTCGACCACATGCACCCCCCCCCACACACACACCCCAAACATAAACCTTACACAATCTGATTGTGGGAAAAGAGAAAGGCGGGGCCAGGTGGTGGTTAATCCCAGCACACCTTTAGCCTTTAATCCCAGCACTCAAGAGACAGAGGCAGGCGGATCTCTGTGAGTTCAAAGCCAGCCTTGTCTACAAGAGCTAGTTCAAAGCTAGAGAAACCCTGTCTAGAAAAACAAAACAAAAAAGAAAGAAAGAAAGAAAGAAAGAAAGAAAGAAAGAAAGAAAGAAAAGGAAAGACAGACTTCTCAGTTAAAACTTGTAAAACTCTCCCATGGGCTTTTTAGTGACATTTCCCACATAGACCTTCCTCTAACTTTCTTTAAGCTCATCCCCACTCCCCAGCTTGCAAACAGAACAAAAGGGCCGCAACACTCACTCTATCAGAAGAGGAGCATATAGGCGCAGAACTGGAATCCCACCCAGCACTTGGAAGTCTGGAGAAGGAGGCTACAACAAGTTTGAGGCTACACCCTGCACTGGAAAACACCAGCTACAGAGTGAAACTGTCTCAAACAAACATGCACACATCAAGGCTGCACTCTGGATTTCAGGTCAACCAGGGCTACACAGTGAGACCATCTCAAACAAACCAAAGTAAAGTCAACGCTAACATTTAAAAGTTAAAAATCACTTTAGACCATGTCTACATTGCAAGACAGTATTATACTTTCTAAATGCATTTTATATCCTTAAGGAGTAAACATCAAAATTAGGCCGGGCGGTGATGGCACATGCCTTTAATCTCAGCTACTGAGAGACAGAGACAGGCGGATCTCCGTTAGTTTGAAGCCACCCTGGTCTGCAGACCAAGTTTGGACAAGCAGAACAAGCTCCAAAGCTACAGAGAAACTGTCTCAAAAATAATTAAGTAATAGGTAAATACATAAACAAACTAAAAAAATCAGGCCAGAATGATATGCCAGATGCCTGTAATCCAGCCCTCAAGAGACTGGAACAGGCAGCACAGTGAAACCTGATCAAATAAAAAGTACATTAATTAAAATAACCTCATCATTCTTGTAACCATGTTCTTCAACCATTTCTTCCAAAATAACAAAATTCATTCAAACTAAAAATAAGGGAGCCTCCTGAGGAGCAAGCACTTCTTCAGCTACTAGGAAAGAGAGTAGAATCCCTTCTCAAGGAAGCCCAATCCACATGCAAAGAGAGATCAGAGGAAACCAGAGCAGCAGGAAACAGGCAGGAGAAGCAATTACCACAATCCTTTCTCATGGCCTCATTCTCGGCCATGTTACAACTTCCACCCATATTTCAAACAAAACAATCTCCCTTTCCCTGAAATGTTTAGTTTCTGAAGGTCAGAGGCAGCAAGGAAGCAAAGTGGGGGGGGGGGGGGGATCGGAAGTGTGGGAAACACACAGGTCAGGCCCTGGGGGTGAGGGGAGTGAACCTAACAGAAAGGAAGAGCCCAAAGTAGGAAAATCAGGCAAGAACATAAGTCAGCAACAGAAGCGTGGAATGGGAAAGTGAGACACCTTTGCTCAATAAGACAAATCTTTGTAACCACTGGAAAACAGGCCTAGCCAAGACAAAACACAGTGGATCATCTTCTCCAAAGACTGGAATTTATCCTTTCCTAAAATAGGCAGACACCATACCAAAGAACAAGTCCAATGTCTTAAGCTACACTACAGAACTTTTAGGTGTGATATTCACCTTCCTTCTACCTTTATCTGAAAAACCAACACCAAAAAGAACAAGGAAGTGGAGGCACATGTCTTTAATCCCAGCCCTCTGGAGGCAAAGGTAGGTGATTTTCTGTGAGGCCAGTCTAACCTACAAAGCATGTTCCAGGACAGCCAGGGCTACACAGAGAAAACCTGTCTCATAAAAGAAAGAGTAGGTAACTCAGAGGGAATACTGTACTAACGTGGGACAAAAAAAAAGTTATACCAACAGAAGAGATATGCATAAACACTGTTCACTTTAAAAAAAAAAAAGTTCATGGGCTGGAGAGATGGCTCAGTGGTTAAGAGCATTGCCTGCTCTTCCAAAGGTCATGAGTTCAATTCCCAGCAACCACATGGTGGCTCACAACCATCTGTAATGAGGTTTGCTGCCCTCTTCTGGTCTGCAGACACAGACAGAATATTGTATACATAATAAATAAATATTTAAAAAAAATTTTTAAAAAAAAGTTCATTGTAAACGGGTACAGCAGCGCTTGCCTGTAATCCAAACAGCCTGAGATTCCCACCTTAGAAAAACTGAGGCAAGAGGCTTGAGACGGAAGTCAGCCGTTAGGTAGTGCAACCCTCTCTCAAAAACGACCAAAGAATGACATGCCTTCAAATAAAAGAAGATCTCTGTGTACCTCATGTAGAGACCTTGAAAGAGCTAAATTGTTACTGTACACATTTGCTGGAGAAAGTCAAAGTGTAGGCAAATGTGCTCCTTGGAAATAAAGCAGAAAAGTATAGTGGTAAACTACAGGACTATGTTAAAGCAGCACACAGCAGGAATGATTCGAAAACAAGAGTCCTGAGTGGTGACAGTTGACATGCCTGGGCAACGAAGACTTAAAATTCAGGGGGAAAGGTAGGAAAACCTAGTAGTACAGTGATTACAGTGATTCCGCGGTAAAGAAAGCTGAGCTGGAATGCATCAGGCTAAAAAAAAAAAAAAAATCATCTTTTAAATTTCTAACAGCTCGCTTTACAGTTTACAAAGCACACTCTTAGCTTGCTTTAAAGAAAAGAATAAACTGTGACACAACCAGACTACAAAAACAGGCAGGGCACGAGGAAGAAGTTTCAACTGACACCAAAGCATTCCGGAATGAAAGTAAGTAAAACTGAACTATGCCTTCAGGTTAAGTAGGAAAGACTAGAGCGCAGAAGTTGGGCTTTAAGACCAGTTCCCAGGACCGGCGCCAGACGTGAAAGCGGAAAGGTGGTAAGGATGAAGGCGACAGCGTGGCGGGGGAGCTCCAGCCTACACGCAGGGACCGAGGTGGGAGAGAAAACCACACCCTCCAGGACAGAAAGCCGGGGGAGGGGGAGGGGAAGGCGCCCCCTGGGGCTGGGTGGGGCCCGGCCAACTAGGATGGGGGGGGCAGAAACAGAGGGTAACCTGAGCGGGAGAGGAAGGAGGGTACCCAGGCCTGGACACACTAAGGAAACCAGAAGCCAGCGAGGGAAGCTCGGCCCGGTCCACCCTGGTAGACCCTGAGGCATCCCAAAGAGGGTTGGGAGTTCTGAAGACCTTAGCCCAGGTCTAGAAAGCACAAGACTGCAGGTTTCAGGACCCTGAAAGAGCGACCGAAGGGACAGGGGGACAATTTACCGCTGCTGCTCTCGTTGGACTCGGGACCCGCTGCCGCCGCCGCCGCTCGTTACCTGCCAATGTGCCTCTTACAAAGCGGCGGCGGCGGTAGGGGCGGCCCTGCCCGTCACGTGATCCCTACGTCACGGGAGGGGCGGAGCCAAGACAAGAAACTTGAGCCGGTCTACCCTGCTGGAAAGTACTACTCTGGCAGCTGGGCAGGGGGGTTTATGTGAAAGCTCTGGGGAAGCTGCCATTGCTCGCGGTTGGAGTTTCAGGGTCGTTTTATCCGCTATCTACAGGGAATCCACTACTAGCGCGTGCTGTCGCGCTATGATGACCTCAGACACCGCAAGTTACTCGCATGCGGCCGCCTCTGTCATCACGTGACATGGTCCAACCACTCAAAGCAAGCCTGGCCTCTAGTCATTGCCGGAGTGAACTACAACTTCCAGCGTGCTGTGCGGCAAAAAGCACTGCGTAAGACCGCCTTTTCCCGTCGATTTCGTAGATGCAGCTCCAGACTCCGGCTACTCCAAGTACGGTAGCGCGGGCACCAGTGGCTGCCACCTGCTAAGGAATCAACGTGGTTCCTGCTGGGAAGTGTAGTCCTGGCGGAGAGTGAATCACGCTACCACGTTGCGGGACTGGCGCTCCGCCCTGCTCTTTGCGCGGGAAAACGCTAACGGCTAGCTGCTGAGCCGAGACGCCGCCGAGAACGTCCTCCGGCTGATGAGCCTCGAGACCTCAGTGTAGTCAAAGGCGCATTGCTCTCTGCGTTCCCAACACTCTCCTTCAGGACACGACTAACGTTTTTTGAACACCTACTCGATGTCCGAGGTTTATAAAATCGTATTCTAGCCCAAGAGGTTGGGGTTCTTTTTTTTTTTTTTTTTTTTTTTTTTTTGCGATAAGGAAAGGGAGACTTACCTCCTGGCATAAGAGACCCGAATAAGGTTTTGCCTTTAGAAGTTACCTGAGCCACCTCTTATCAAAGATGTTAACTTCAGGGGATTAAGCACAAAGAATGGTTTTTTGTTTGTTTGTTTTGGTTGGGGTGGAGGTGAGAGCTTGGTTGAGTTTTTCTGTTTGGTTGTTTTGGCTTTTTTGAGACAGGGTTTCTCTGTGTAGCCCTGGCTGTCCTGGAACTCTTTCTGTAGACCATGCTGGCCTCGAACTCAAAGATCCGTCTGCCTCCGGTGCGCTAGGATTAAAGGCGTGCACCACCACCTCCCGACTCAAATAATGATTAATAGTTGAAGGCTGGGCAGTGGTGGTGCAGGACTTTAATCCCAGTACTCTGGAGGTAGAGGCAGTCAGATCTCTTGAGTTCGAAGCCAGGCTGGTCTACAAGAGCTAGTTCCAAGACAGACTCCAAAGTTACAGAGAAACCACCGTGTCTTAAAAAACCAAGAAAAGGAAGAAGTAGAAAACAGTTTCACTCCAGCCCAGATTAACCTAGCCTCATCATACTGTCTACAGTGACCTCTTACAACACCAACTGCTGGGTTTACAAGCAAGAGCAACCCACCATGCCTTGTTAATAAAATTAGTTTCAAATAATTTTTAAAAAATGTTTAATATGTATATATTCGGATATGCACCATGTACGTGCCTAGTTTCGGATCCCCTGAAACCGGAATTTGAAATGGTTGTAATCCAGCTTCTGGGTGCTGAGAATCAAGCCAACGTCCTCTGGAAGAACTGGTACTCTAAACAGCTGAGCCATTTCTCCAACCCTGTTTCAGTTCTCATTGACTGGGTTGTTGACACCAGGGCCAAGAATATAGTTCAATGGTATTGTGCATACTTAGCAGGCACAAAGCTGGAGTTGCAATGCCTAGCACCAAAAAATATAGATTTAAACATAATACAATATAAATACATGTGTGTAGTTTATTAAGATAGATATATCACAACTTTGGAATCCAGCAAACACTGCCTCCATTTTGAGTTTTCCTGGATTGTGACAATTAAGTTATGTAGCAGGGTGTGTTGGTGCAAGCCTTTGATCACAGCACTCAGGAGGCAGAGGAAACGAATCTCTAGGGCCAGCCTGGTCTACAGATCTAGGACAGCCAGGATTATACAGATAAAACCTGTACCGAAAAGACAGAGAGAGATTATGTAAAGTATCTGCGTAGTAAAAAGAAAATTAGCTTATACTGATGGTACAAGTATATCAACTTGCTAGTTACTAATAGACATAGTCTATTTAAATTACTTGGCTAGGGGGCTGGAGAGATGGCTCAGAGGTTAAGAGCATTGCCTGCTCTTCCAAAGGTCCTGAGTTCAATTCCCAGCAACCACATGGTGGCTCACAGCCATCTGTAATGAGGTCTGCTGCCCTCTTCTGGCCTGCAGTCATACACACAGACAGAATATTGTATAATAAATAAATAAATATTTACAAAAAAAAAAAAAACTACTTGGCTAAAACAATTGAAGTTTTAAGCAGTCCTGCCCAGTTCAAGGGAAGTCTTTGTTCTTCTGCCTGAATTGATCAAAGAATGCTCAGGGTGTACCTCTAACAGTAGAGTTTATCCTGATTATTCATATGGAGATACATCTTATCTCTCTTGACTAGTTATCTATCATTGTGTCTGGACAATTCAGTCTCTGTTTTGTTTAGTTTAGTTTTTTTGTTTTGGGGGGGTTTGTTTTGGTTTTCCAAGACAGGGTTTCTCTGTTGTTGGTTTGGAACCTGTCCCTGGAACTCATAAATTCTTGTCAGGTAGTAGTGGCGCACACCTTTAATCCCAGCACTCCAGAGGCAGAGGCAGGCGAATTTCTGAGTTCGAGACCAGCCTGGTCTACAAGAGCGAGTTCAAGGAAGCCTCTGCTTCCCGAGTTCTAAGATTAAAGACGTGCATCACCACTGCCAGGCTATGTTAAAATCTTTTAAGAGCCTTGACGTAATACTTCACAATACAATGTCTTATGTGCTAAATGGAAAAAAGTAAGACTGGGAGAAGATGGATTAGCAGATGTTCCTAGCAGGGGAAATTGTGTGAGCCCCAGGCAGAAAGAAGTAAATTTAGGACAGTGCTTTGGGAATCAGTGTAGCGCAAAATATAGGTATCAGTGGTGTCTGTGCAGTGTTTTGCATGTCAAGCTAAAGAATTTATTTTCTCTTTCCTCCAGTTACTAATCCCATAAGAATCTGATGTTAGTAGGGGTCTCTAGAAGCAGAAAAGTCTCCTTATAGGCCCTGGGGATTAAGCTCTAACGGTAGAGTGACAGGTGGTGGCGTTGGTGAGAAAGCTGCCCCTTCAGATCCTTTGCTGCTGCGGTGGCATGGTTGTGCCAGCCTGAGGACGGGCCAGCTGACTACTCACTCGTCAGCTTTGTTTCAACCAGCACAGACCTTTCTGTCGAGTTTCTGAGATTCCCTGATGTCACTGCCAGAAGAACACGGCTCTGATCAGGTTGAGCCATTTCCAGCACAACTGTTTGCTAAGGGGGAAAGAGGCTCAATAGCCTGTTCAGTCTGACCTTGATGTTCCTTCAGACAAATGCTAATCTCCCAGCAGGTCGGGGACCTGTTCCAGGGCCAAAGAACAAAGTGGATACACTTGTTTTCTTGCTAAAGCAAGACCATATATGCCTGTTAGTTAAGGATAAACCACAATCTTTGCTGCGGTGGGCTCTAATTTAGGGGAAATTGTGAGTAGGTCATCCATATGCGACATAAGCTCTGAGCTCATCTCCAGCTTCCTAGTAGGAAGGAAATATCTTTTTTTTAGCTTTTTTTTTCTGTGTGTTTCCTGATTTTGTTTTGTTTTTGAGACAGGGTCTCAGTATGCAGCTCTAGCCATCCTGAACTCACTATATAGACCATGCTGTTCTTAAATTCACAGAAATCCATCTGCCTCTGATACCCAGTACTGGAATTAAAGGTGTCCAGCTTTGTATTGTATTGAGATAGGGTCCTATTAAGTAGGCCAATCAGTCCTCGAGCCTTGGCCCTGAAATGCTGAGATTACATTTGTGATTTTAAACTACCTTTTGAAATAAGGTCTCGTGTATCCCATCCAGAAACTCTGATGTGTAACTAAGGATAAACTTAAACCTCTGATCTCCCTGCCTCCATGTCTCAAATGCTGGGACTGTAAGTGGTTTTATATGGTTTATAAGTGGATCAAACCCAAAGCCAAATAAACACCTGTACACCTGGACATGGTGGCACAAGCCTTTAATCCAGCACTAGGGAGGTAGAAGCAGGCAGATCTCTTTGAGTTCAAGATCAGTCTAGTCTACATAGTTCCAGGGCTATGTAGAGAGACTTTTTTTTTTCTTTTTTTCTGAGGGGTGGGGTCTGTAGCTTTGGAGCCTGTCCTGGAACTAGCTCTTGTAGACCATGCTGGCTTCGAACTCACAAAGATTCGCCTGCCTCCATCTCCAGAGTGCTGGGATTAAAGGCATCTGCCACCACCGCCTGGCGAGATCTTTTCTTTCTTACATAGCTAGATCATAGTACATTCATAAGTGTAAAGAGGTCAGCAGTGAGGGCATCAGAAGGGGAGGTGCCCTTTCAGGAACTAGCAACTGCTGTGGCTGAAGGAGCTCACTCATGGCACAAACCAAGATCCTGAAGTTCAACATTTGAAGGGCCTTTTAACTATTGTTAGATAGGCTACTAGCTTGCCATATGACCAAGACCCTTCTCTTTTCTGATTTTTATTTTATATAACAAAGGGGTTTATTGTAAACAATCTTAGGATCATCTGTAGCTCTGGTTAAAGAAATTGTAGCCTACCTCTAGTTTATAAGAGCCTTTCCTTTCGGGAAATCAGAGGTGTTTGACACTTGAGTGGCTCTGGACACAGTCAGGTGGATTCTGTCCAAAATGGACTCAGTCCAAAGAGCAAAGTTAAAACTAATTGTCAGTCTTGGCCTCATTCAGTCTGGGAAAACTTCTTTGGGGCCAAAACTTTCTGGGTGGAACTCTATTCATTTGAGTGACAGCTCCAGGTGCTGGTCACTTCTGGCTGCTTAGTTTAGAAGCAAGCTGGATGGTGGCGTTCAGGGACTTACTTGTCTCTGGATGA
Organism: Arvicola amphibius; assembly: GCF_903992535.2. Classification (NCBI taxonomy): domain Eukaryota; kingdom Metazoa; phylum Chordata; class Mammalia; order Rodentia; family Cricetidae; genus Arvicola; species Arvicola amphibius. The sequence goes on from NC_052057.2 coordinate 94,697,800, forward strand.
ATGGGGCACCAGGGGAAAAGGGTGCCTTTTTCTTTGTTTTAATGGAGAGTAATGGGGAAAGAAAGCAGAATTGCAGAGAAAGGTAGAAACATGATTCATAAAAATCAACAGGAAAAAAGAACAATCTTCTGACATTTTGTAACTGGGAAAGATAAACGCTAACAGAGCTGGGTAGAAAATAAAGCCTGGGTTCAGGCCTGGAAGGTGGCTCAAGGCAAGAAGGTAAAGGCACTAACTGCCAAGCCTGAGTTCCATCCATGGACCCACGTAGTAGGAAAATGATTCCTTCAAGTTGTCTCAGACTTGTGCCGTTGCACATCCCAACCCCCCAGATATAATCACTGATAAGTTTATTAATATTTTAAAGCATATTTTTATAGCTAGAAAATTTCTTGGAAAGGACTATGTTGAAATTAACACATTGTAGCACAGAGAGAGGTATTTGTTGCCTTTCCTCTACCAAATCTGAGACATTGTCTCATGTAGCCAAGACCTGTTTTGGAATTTCTGATCCCCCTGATTCTACCTCCCAAATGCTGAGATTACAGGCATTCTCCACTATGTCTGGTTTTCTAATGAACCCAAGACTTCATGCCTTCCAGGTAAACTCTACCAACTGAGCCCACTAACTATTTATTTGTTTGTTTCTTTGTTTATTTTGAGGCATGGTCTCTCTACATATCCCTGATTGTCCCAGAACTCACATGTAGACTGGGCATGCCTCAAACTCAGAACAGAGATGCTCCTGCCTCTGCCTCCAGAGTGAGCCACCATGCCTGGTTTATTTTCCTTTGTGTTTCTCCCCCACTCAACCACCCACCCCAGCTAGCCCAAGGGCCTTAGGCTTACTAGGCAATTGCCCTACCACTGAGCTAAATCTCCAACCCCCACAACTAATTCGTAACACTGAGATACTTGGAATATGCATACTTCTTCCCACAAACCCAAATGTTCCATCAAGGTAGGTGGACAGACTTTTCTGCTCAGGCCCATGTTCTTGTTGAATTGTTTATGATTTTTTTGAAACAAGGTCTCATGTAACTCAATCTGCTTTTGTACCAGATATAACCAAGAGTGACTTCTGATCCTCGTACCGTTGTCTCCCAAGGGCAGAGATTACTGATGTGTGCCACAAGGCACGAGCCTTGAACTCACTATGTAGGTCATCAGCCAGGCCTTCGATTGGCTGCCATCTTCTTGCTTCTGCATCTAGAATGCTGGGATTACAGGCATGCAGCCTCATGCCCAGATCTTTGTGGTTGAATTCCATAAGCATTAAATAATCACCTTGTTACCAACTTAGAACCAAAGACCTCTTATAGCATCCTCTTCTCCTGGGGGATATTTACATACGAGGGAACAAAAGCACAGACAAGTTAGGTAACTTGCCCAAAGTCTCACTGACAGATCTCTGGGACAGTATACATCCTATCACTCAGAAGCCATCTCAACATTAATGGATATTTGAAAAGGTTACAAGAGCTGGCCAGGTACCTCAGGGCCATTTTTCAAGGAAAAGACTAGAGATGACTATATGGGTCACAGAGGATAACAAAGGGAGCAAGCGAGGATCACATGGAAAAGGCCTCCTGATGGGTCTGCAGGAGCTCTTAGGAAGGTGGGATGATGTGCAACGGAGATAGATAAACCTTCCCTGTTCCTCTCCTTACTCCGGCACCTGGTCCTGACTACTTCACCTCCCAAGTGCTGGCATTCCAGGCTTCTCCTCCCACCATTTGCTGAATTTCAACCACTTGCAGTTTACAACCTTAATTTGGCCTTGAAGTGTGTAACACAGTAAACTTCAGGAGAACTAAGGTAACAGTAAAACTTTAGAAACTTGCAGGGTAGGGAGCCAAACCTTCCTGTACTAACAAAAGCAGAGCTAAGACAGGCATGGTGGTAGATGCCTGTCATTGTAGCACTGGGGAGGCTGAGGCAAAGGATTGCTGTGAGGTCCAGACTAGTAAGGGCTGCACAGGGAGCCACTGTCTAGAAAAGGAGACTGAAAGGATGGGATTTCTCAGACAGGCTGCTTTGCTCTATGGCCCAATACTCCATACACACCTGACAACATCTCAGACCCTGCCTTCAAGAAACCTAAGTCTAGGCCAGGTAGGTGGTGGTGGCACACACCTTTAATGTCTGTTTCTAGTTTCCATTGCTATTTTTAAGATTTATTTATTAACTATGAATACAGTGTTCTGTTTGCATGTTATGCCTGCAGGTCAGAAGAGAGTGCCAGATCTCATTACAGATGGTTATGAGCCACCATGTGGTTGGCTAGGAATTGAACTCAGGACCTCTGGAAGAGCAGCCAGTGCTCTTAACTGCTGAGCCCCTCTTTCTTTTCTTCTTTGTTTGGAGGGGGAGGTGATGGGGTGAGGTGGGGTGTGTAATGGATTAAGGAAAAAGCTGCAGGTCCCTGGCAGGGGGTCCTGAGAGCATCCAGTCCCAGGCAGGGAGAGATGTTGCAGTTCCCTAAGTGGATGCAGGGGGCCACAAGGAGCAGCGAGTCCCACAAGGAGAGAAAGACAGATAGGCAGGCCATGCAGAGTGAGGTTGGATATTTATTTATTGGGTTATGGAAGGGAAGGGGAGAAGGGAGAAGAGCAGAGAGAGAGAGAAACAGAAGGGGGAAGGAGAGAAGTGGGGAGAGACAGAAGCTGTCTCTTCAAGAGGGAGATGAAAAAGGAAGGTACTCAGGTTGAAAGCTGAAGATCAGCTTACCTCGGGAGGCAAGTGGGATTGGGCATGGCTTGCCTGTTAAAGGGACAAAGCAGACCATTACAGGGTGGGCTTTCGAGATAGGGTTTTACTGTGTAGCCTTGGCTGTCCTGGAACTAGCTCTATAGACCAGGCTGGTCTCAAGCCCACAGAGATCCGCCTGCCTCTGACTCCCAAGTGCTGTGATTAAAGGCGTGCGCCACTACCAGACAGCAACAACAGATTTCTTAAGAAAAGACAGATCTCCTTGGCTATTTAGGGTCTTGACCCAGAACCCCTCCACTTCCCTTCCCTGCCCTGAGGCTTAAGGAGTCTGAAATGGAGTCAAGAGTGTCAAGAAGCAAGTTAAACCAGTTCCTCCAGGCCTGGACCTGCCCTGCAGGAGAAAAGCCCTACTGTAAACCCTTTCAACCTTAGCCACAACCAGCTGCAGAGGCACAGGGAAGAGATACTTCAAGGAACACACAGATTAGCATCCATCTCCACAGACAGACAGGAGCCCAACTGATTCTTTAGTGCTGTGATCCCCTTGAGTAAAATGGACACTCAGATTGCCTCTGCCTTGTTCCACAAGATGGTAGCCGATACCTTGGATGAGTCCCAGTACTGCTTCTTGGTGTCGTTCCTACTGGACAGCTCAGCTCCTCAGATTATAAGGGAGCTCAGTTTTCTGTTTCTCCCTCCAGGTAGCTCAGGTCCCCTGAGTCCTATGGAAAAGCCACGTTTTCCTTCAGTGGCTGGCCTCTTGCCTAACTGTGGTTAGGTACCCCATTATACAGGGTGGACTACACCCAGAAGGAATTACCAGGCACCAAGTCAGTTTGGATAAAGGCCTGGAGGGAGGATTGAGGGTTTGAAGCTGTGTGTTAGTTATCTCTAATCAGTTCCTCCATTTTGGTTATTGTGACTGAGTTAAAATGAAGATCTCCTGTTTCCCCAGGACTGTAAAACCCACTCTAAAATCTCAATGACTCAATTTGTTCGAAGCCTGAAAAATGCCTTACAGAGAGGGTCACACCAGTCCAGAGAGGTCTAATGAAGTGCTTATTTACAGTCAAACAGCTGCCTAGAGACTTGAGAGACTTGGGAGACTGAGGCAGGAGATTTGCAACTTCAAGGACAGTTTGTAGTGCAACCCTATTTTAAAAATCAAAGTTGGGCATAATGGCGCATGACTTTAATCCCAGCACTTGCCAAGCCTAACTATCTGAGTTTCTTCCCTGGGACCCGCACAGTGAAAGGAAGGGACTGGCTCCCACAGGTTGTCCTCTGACCTCCACATGTGTACTGAGACACCCTCCCCCCAAAAAAACAGTAAGTGTAATTGCAAACTCATCATATATATAAAATCAAACAGAATAGAAGAGCATCACCCCAAACCCCAACCACTAGGAGAATCAACCTTGGATGCAGTACTCTTTCTCCAAAATGCTGTCAGCCAAACTCCCGCAAAATTCCATTCATTGGAAGTGAGTAGCCCATTTCTTGCACAGTAAGATCCATCTGGCTTTATTTTCTTATTGTCATCCGTGCTATTTTTCGGTGCTGGGCACTAGGAAGGTACTCTAGCCCTGAGCTACATCCCTAGTACCCATCTGGCATATTATGTGTATGTGTGATGTGTGTAGGTTCAGGGGTGGCATGGTGCACATGTGGAAGGCACAGGACAACTCTGTGGTTCTCTCCTTCCACCTTTACATTGGATTCTGGCCGGGTTTTATTTTTTGAGCCATCTTGATAGCCCCTGTATTTTTGGTTTGAGACAGGGTCTCGTACACACAGGCTGACTTCAAACTCTTGGTGATGCTTCTCTTTCGGGCTCGTATGTGATGGGATTACAAGCATATGTCATACCTGGCTTCTCATGTGGTTTTAAATGATACATAGTTTTGAGAAGCTTTGTGCCTATGTATGCCTTTGTACATCAATCTATACAGAAAGCAGCATGGGGGGTAGGGGGTTACTGCCCCAGTACAAAAGCTTCCTTAATGCGGTACTAGAGCTCTGCTTGCCTTGCCCTTCCCCCAAGGCCCACAGACAGGTTTCATAGGGTTGGGGAGGTAGTCCAGGTATAGAAGCCTGAGTCAACTGCACCCTGAAAGAGTTTTATAATGCATATCTTTAGGGGCGGCTTTTTTTTTTTCTTTCCAGGATTCCATTAGGTGTTGATTCAGGAGAGGTGCCCCAGAGTTTGGCTAAGTTCTGGCTCCCCCTACTGGGAATGTGATGGATTCCTTAACCTCACGAAGCTAAACAGACAATGTAGTTCCCCAAGAAGCTTGAAGCACAGAAAACTCTCCTGGTTTTTCTTTCCTTCTTCCTCCTCCTCTTGCTATGCAGCTCTGGTTGGTCTGGACCTGCTATGTAGTTGATGTTGACCTTAAGCTTCTGATAATTTACCTGCCTTTCCCAAACACTGGGATTACAGGATGTGCCACTGCACCCAACTGGAGGTTGCCAAGAGCACATCTGCTGCCAAGAGAGCAGCTATTGGCAAATCTAGTGTCGATATTTTGGATCTCTGTGTATAGATGTGTGTGACTGAACAGAGTGCAGAAAGAGAGGAGAGGGAAGAAGAAGATATAGACGGTGGGAAGGGGAAGAAGAGAGAGGGAGAATGCTTTCATTGTAATCATTTTACATGGGGGTCTTTAGAGTTTTATTTAACCCAGGCTAGCTAGGAATGACCTTGATCTTTTTGTTTTCCCAGACAGGTTCTCTCTGCAGTAGCCTTGGCTGTCCTGGAACTCTCTACAGACCAGGCTGGCCTCAAATTCAAAGATCTGATAGTCTCTGTCTCCAAAGAGGACCTTAAATTTCCGATCCTCTGCCTTTATGTGCAAGGCTACAAGCAGGTGCCATCCAAACGCAGCACCCAGTATGCCATACTAGGGACTGGACTGAACTTAACTTACAGTCTCCTGCCTCAGTTTCCCCAATGGTAGACTACAAGAGTGTGCCACAGTCCTGCCTTATTTTGGGGAAGAGTTGTTTGCTGTTGTTTTATTTGTGGTGGGGATTAAATCTAGGCCCTAGTGCATGCTTGACAAAAGTGCTTTACAATTAGACAATATTCCTAGCCCCTCTTTTTTTGGAGGTTGTCTTTGAGATAGGGTTTCCTTGTGTTACTTTGGAGCCTACCCTGGAACTCGTTCTGTAGACCAGGCTAGCCTCGAACTCACAGAGATCTGCCTGCCTCTGCCTCCCAAGTGCTGGGATTAAAGGTGTGCACCACCACTGCCTGGCTTCCCTGTCTTTTGTGTGTGATTCTATGAGACAAGGTTATATGGCTCAGCACTTACCATGTAGACTAAGCCAGTCTCAACCTTGTGAGATCCTCTTGCTTATTTTCTTAAGTGATGGGATTACAGGTGAATGTTACCATATGCAGCTGATTTTCTGAGGCTATCTCCTGCTACCCAATCTGTCCTTTAGCTACTCAAGGCAACTACCTACTCACCCTGCCTCAGCCTTCCAACACTGGGATTACAGGTGTGCCACCATGCCTGGTTGCTGGGCTAAGCACTCCCTTCTTCACAGACATGATCTGTGCAGTGTTGCCATCTGGCTAGTACTAGACAACTAACCATAACCATCTGTGCTGGCATGCCTGCCTAGAGTATCTGCTAATTCCCAGAGTTAAACATCTGGGTTAGTGGAGACACTTTTATACATTTCTGATAGGCTAGGCTTCCCTGCCTTTTTTAACAAAAGCCCTGCCTACCAACCCTTCACAACTGCTAATGTAAGCAACCTTCACTAGACTCATTAGTTCACTAAAATCAAACACCACCCCATAGTTACTAGTTAAATGAGTAGTTTAGGAACTTTAAATAAAGTCAATGATCCTCTAGCATCTTTTATCTATTTTTTTTTTTTTTTTTTTAGACAGGGTCTCAGGATAGTCTGATCACTATCCTGCCTCACCCTCCCCAGTGCCGGGATCCTAAGTATGTGCTACTATACCCAGATTTCTTGTTTTTGTACTGAGGGTTGAGCCCAGTTGTCGTGGTTTGAATAAACATACCCACCTCAACTGCTCTTGTAGACCAGGCTGTCCTCCAACTCACAGAAATCCACCTGCCTCTGCCTCCTGAGTGCTTACCGATGTGCGCCACCACCACCAATAGGCTCCACTACCATTTCTAACATATCACTGGCGATCAGCAGGAAAAGAAGATTCGACTGGGAGGAGTGGAGCAAGGGGAAACTGCAGTCGGGATGTAATGTATAAGAGAAGAACAAATAAACTAAGACTCTGGAATCCTCAAGATGGCTCAGTGGGGAAAGGCACTAGCTACAAAAGCCTGGTCACCCGAGGTCAGTCTCCTGCAGTCAGAACCTACAGTGGAAGCAGTGAAGAGACTCCCACAAGCTGTCCTCTGATGTCCATCCCTGGACCACTGTATCTTACATGCATACACAACAACAATAATGTAACAGACTCTAAAGCCAAGAATGGTAATACATGCTTGTAATCCCAGTACCTGGAAAGGCTAAGGCAGCAGCAGAATTGGGAGTTCAAGGCCAGCCTGAACTACTTGAGACTCTGTCCCCTCACACACACACACACACACACACAGACACATCTAAACTAGCACAAAAACATTTAACAACCCATGGGCACGCCTCTAAACTAGTGCTCATAGTACCACTGAGGCAGAGGACTAGTCTGAATGTCTTATTACATAAAGAGAAAAGATACACTCAGCAGTCAGTTTCTGACATGAAGCTCAGGCCTCCACGCATACCCACTCATGTGCATGAACACCCGCACCCATATATGTAGAACACTTGTACACTCACACATTATACTAACACACACACACACACACACACACACACACACACATCTGCACCAGCAATGAAAGAAAAGCTGTCACCCAATGAAGGGGCTCCTTTTGCCATAAGCAGCTGTGCAGCTAGAACCAACCCCTTCTCTCTCAGTCCAAACTCGCTGTTGGTAGATGGCACCTAAGGGATGTTCTTTCTCAGGAATCCATGTTAGTACCTTAAAACACACTCCACATCTTTAAAGAAAAAGACCCAAGCCAGGCACACGCACATAATCTCAGCCATTGGATAATGGAGGCAGGAGGAGTTAGTTTAAGGCTAGCCATGGCTATGAGTCTCAAAAAGCAAAATCTAGTGATGGAAATCTAAATCTGATCTACACTAACAACTTTCACAGTAATAACTTTTGTATTCTTAGTGTAACAGACTACAGGACGAACAGCCTGCTTTGAAAATGGGCCGGGCGGTGGTGGCGCACGCCTTTAATCCCAGCACTCGGGAGGCAGAGGCAGGCGGATCTCTGTGAGTTCGAGACCAGCCTGGTCTACAAGAGCTAGTTCCAGGACAGGCTCTAAAGCTGCAGAGAAACCCTGTCTCGAAAAACCAAAAAAAAAAAAAAAAAAAAAAGAAAAGAAAAAAAAAAAAATGTTTACTGGGTAACACACTGGGGACCCGAATCTTACCAAGGCAATCAACTGTGCTATTGGCAAATGCCCTCACCACAAAATAGCCGAGATAAACCATTTATGAGGTCTGAGACCTTTTGCTTTGTGTTTTTGACTGAATCCCACTGAGTAGCTCTGCCTGGCCTCTATCTACTTCTCCTGCATGCTGGGATTAAAGCCAGGTGCTTCCATGTCCAGCCTTTTGGTATCCTTACTTCTGTTGTTTTGGGAGACAAGGTATCGTGGAGCCTAGGCTAGCTTTGAACTATGTAGCTGAGACTTCTCTCGAATTCCTGATCCTTCTGCTTCCATCTCACAAGTACTAGTTACACCAAACCTGGCTTGTTTATTTCATTTTCTTCCTTGAGGCTTTCAGGTGTCCTTTTTTTCTTGAAGTTACTCCAGAGGCAGCTGGATCCATTATTTCAGGGCCTGTGGCAAAGCTAACCATCATAGCTGGGATTGTGTGGCAGAAAAGACAGCTGGAGAGAAAAGATTTGGGTAGAAAGGAAAGAGAGGATATGTTCCTGCATCTTCTAGTACACAGCTCCATGATCTAGTTTCCTTCTCCATGAACCTTGGGGGACATTTAGGATCTACATTTTTTTTTTGTTTTTGTTTTTTGTTTTTTGAAGACAGGGCTTCTCTATGTAGCCCTGGCTGTCCTGGAATTCACTCCTCTGTAGACCAGGCTGCCCTCAAACCACAGAGATCCTCCTTCCTCTGCCTCCCAAGTTCTGGGATTAAAAGTATGTGCTATCACTACCCAGCCTAGGACCTAAATCTTAACCCTCAGAAAACAGACATTTCATTATTTCCAGTCCTCTGACTGGGTTGTTACTCGTTAAGAAAAGGTAGTCAGGAGTGAGGTGGTTTATAGAAAGCAGCAGTGTGGGCAGGTTCATTTTCTTCCAGCCCACAGCACTAAGATGTTAGGGATCTAGGTACAGTTAATAAGAAGCATGGTAAACCTGGGCTGAGCTCAGTAGCACTATTACCATCTAAAAATTCTTAGCTGGTCAGGCGTGGTCATTCATGCCTGTAAACCCAGCACTGAGGGGGCCTAAGGTAGGTGACTTCAAAGCCAGTCTGGGCTCTTCAGTAAATGACAGGCTGGATGGGGTCTCAGTCCCCTCAAATAAGACTGCTAGGGGAATGGGAACACTGATGAAGGTTGATGGACTAGAGATTCTCTTCAGCCAAGAACCCAAGGGATGATGGGAGGAGCCAGCAGCTCATCTGGAACGAGGCAGGCAGCAGTGACTGAAAATGAACAAGAAAATTCTTTCATGGCTGGCAGGAGGAGCTGCTGGCAGGTGGGGACACCAGGAAGTTCACAAAGCCCTTCTGTGCTATGTATTTAGCTACAAAGCCTGACTGGAAAATGGGAATAGGGCCAAGACTCCAGGGAGGCCAGAGGGCCAGGGCAAGTCCACGCATGTCTGCTAAGATCCCTTCCTTTGAGCATGTTCCATAGAATTGAGTCCTGCAGTGACATACCAAAACCTCAGGAGTAAGGTGACAGGTGGGTGCAGTGGTGCAATCTTGGGTGTAATCCCAGCGTTCAGAGCTAGGAGGAAAGTCAGACGTCAAGGTCATCTTTGGCTAGATTAAGTGAGCTCAATGACAAGTACGTCTCATAAAAACAGTGATTATTTTTTTAAAGACATTTTTAATGTGCATTGGTGTTTTGCCTGCATATATGTCTGTGTGAGGGTGTTGGAACCCCTGGAACTGGAATTACTGACAGTTTTAAGTTGCCATGTGGATGCTGGGAATTAAACTCGTGTCCTCTGGTGGAGCAGGCAGTGCTCTTAACTGCTGAGCTGAGCCATTTCTAGCCCTTAAAAATATATTTTTTAGCTGGGCGGTGGTGGCACACGCCTTTAATCCCAGCACTCGGGAGGCAGAGGCAGGCGGATCTCTGTGAGTTCGAGACCAGCCTGGTCTACAAGAGCTAGTTCCAGGACAGGCTCCAAAGCTACAGAGAAACCCTGTCTCGAAAAACCAAAAAAAAAAAAATATATATATATATATATTTTTTTTTTTTGCACTTATTTTTATCTGTATGTGTGCTTTGCCTTCCTGTGCATGTATGTCTGTGCACTGCACATCTGCAATGCACAGAAGAGGCCAGAAGAGGGCATCGTGTTCCCCTGGTACTGGAGCTAAGACAGTTGTGAGCAGTCAGGAGGGTTCTATAGGAATTGAGAGCAGCCAGTGCTCTTAACTGCTGAGCGGTCTCTCCAGCCCGTCAGTGATTGTTTTGAAAAGGTGATTAAAAAAAAAATTAACATTTTTCTTCTTATGTGAATGAGTGTTTTACCTGCATATATGTGTATATGAATGTGCGCATGCCATGTGAATGCTTGCTGCCCTCAGAGTTCTGGAACAAGAGTTACAGATGGCTGTGAACCACCATGAGAACCAAATTCAGGTCCTCTGCAAGAGCAACGAGTTCTCTTGACCACAGAGCCACCTCCCCACCCCAATGCCTGTCTAATTCCTCGAGTCCTCCACACACTGGAATATTACACAAACACCACCGTTCAGAATCTTGTACTCAGATTCAGTTTAGGAGAGGCTACTTCTCGGCCCTGTCCACATGCCGCTCCTCTCCAGGAGCAGTCTCGGCTAATCTTCATATCCTTTCCCATCGTGCAATCTTTGGCCACTGAGATCCCAATGTGAGTCTGGTCTGAATTAGCCTACAGTGCCAGTGCAAACACAGCTATAGCTTGTTTGCCCTGGAGAGCGATTAAGTGCCATGTGGCAGAAGACTGGGAACTACTTTTTAGGGTCAGTGCCCTGAGCGCCGCTGGGTGTTCCAGAGATAGCTGCATGACTGGTATGACTGAGCATCTCCCCTCCCCCCAGCTTTAGGAAGACCATATTTTTTTTTTTTTTTTCGAGACAGGGTTCTCTGTAGCTATGGCACCTGTTGTCTGGAACTAGCTCTTGTAGACCAGGTTGGCCTTGAACTCACAGAGATCCACCTGCTTCTGCATCCCTCCCTTCCCCCCCCCCCCCGGGATTAAAGGTATGAGTCACCACTGCCCACACGGGAAGACCATCTTTCACTGTGGCCACTGTGTCCTACCTTATGAAGAACATCAAAGACTCATGGTTCCAACTACAAAAAAGGCCAACGTGAAGCCACTTCCTGTCATTCTCAGGGCCCATCACTGACCCTGACTGCAGCTAGTCAGTGTTTTGTTCCTCTCAGGTATTACACTACCTCCCCTGGGCACAGCCACCCTCAGCTGTCCCCAGAGACAGTGATGTTGCCCCTTCGCTGAGGAACCGGAGCAAGCCACTCTAGATACCCTAACCTGGACACACCCCAGCATGTCCTCCACCAATCCTTTGCCACACGCAGTCACTCACACAGCTCTGCACTAGGATAGTGTTTATTTTCCTTGGCAAAAGTCAAACGCTACATTTTAAAAACAGAAAATCTCAAAACAAACGCATCACAGCAGACAGTCTGGTCAAAGCACAAAGCATCCTAATCAAGATTTTTGTTTTTTAAATATACAAGTCAGTTTAAAATGATAAGTTCTGTGAGAACTAAGAAATCTACAGCCTGTAGTTTAACAATACAAAAAATTAAGACAAAAGATTCATAGCATCCAGCATTTTGCTTAATTTCCTGTTCATAGCACCTATTTCTCTAGACTATAGGATGATTATGCTAAAACCTGTGGCATATGCTATGTACTACCAAGTGAGCTTGCTGCTTCCCTTTCCCAGCAATCCCTGCCATAATAACACAGAGAAAACGGGAAGACCTGGGAGCAACTGAGAAGCTGGACGCAGGTCGATGGCTGTTTCTCAGGACTGGGTGACGCCCAGCTGCCTGCAGTTAAAAAGCCTCAGACTCAAAGCTCAAAAGAAGAACAAGTGAAGTACGACCACATCTGTGCTGTCACATGCAATGCTGCTGCCACAGCCACCTGTCCTGCCGCAGGTGCAAGCCAGCAGAGCAGGAGGGTGGCTTCCTAAGCTCCACTGCACTGCGAAAACAGACATCACACACACAGCACTCGCTACAATCACTCCTTCTGGACAAAGCCCATCGGAAAACACCAGCAAAAACCCCAAGAACGGAACAGTTCCTCCTACAAGTCCTAGGAGACTGTGAATGGTAACCATGTCAAGAATGGCAACCATGGTCTTGGCCAGAGCAGACCCAGAGCAGAGAAGGAGACAGGGCAGAGGAGACTCTTTACCTAGACCAGGAAGTCTTCTGCAGTCCCAGAGATGCACCTGATGTTTTAGCCAAGTGGCCTGGGCTAAGAGACCAGAGATTAGGAAGTAACACACACACGGGCATTCTTACTTGGGGATACACAGGTGGGAAGGACAGACAGGGGCGGGCACTCTGGAGTCCTGGCATGGAGCCTCCCCTCCCGCTCCAAGCCTGCTACTCCAACTCAAGGGTTTTCCTGGTGGGGTTTGTTTCTCTAAATTTTTACTTCCTACAATGTCAGACATTACAAAAGATACAGGCTAGTCCCAAAGCTGGACTCTGAGTAAAGTCGTTTCTTTTATAAATACTTTAATACAGATAATCCTCACTCTGAGTAGTATCAGTGACACAGCGCCACCAGGCGCACAAGTTCACACACACACACACACACACACACACACACACACACACGGCTCCCAAACTTTCACAGAAAGTCTGACAGCTACCACGTAATTATGAAGGCTCCACCTCTCAAATGAAGTGAGGTGAGAGTGGCCTTGCCATTTCGGTGTAACGAAGCCAGAGAAAGGAGAGTGCCCGTCACTTAACGAAAAGCTAAACAGGGGTTTGTAACAACGTTTGGTTGAGAAAGTAGAAAGGGAGGGGGGTAAAATTCTGATTACCGAAAGGAAAACCAAACAACAACAACAACAACAAATCTACCAAACAACCTAACAAAAACCCCAAAACAACAAACCACCAACCAACCAAAGAAAAACCCCACCTTTTGGATTTCTGCAGAGCTTCCTCCTAGTACTGGCTGAACCATGGCAAACTGCTGTCTGCGCTATACAGGAGGGCTTCCACAGCGGGGGGAATCAAAAGACCAAACAATGAAACTGAGGGTGGAAGTTAGTGTAAATCTGCATTTGGAAGAAAGTTAGCTGTCATTAACTCCACAGTCCAGCATAGTTTCCATGGAGCCCAGAAGGGAGGGGACCGCCTGCCACAAAGAGCTTCGTTCCGGACGAGTCGTAGCAGTGGGTGTAAACAGCATTGGGGAAGAAATCAATGTCCGAAAAGTAATTCCTCCAGGTTTCATCATGATTCTATGGGAAGAGAAGGAAACTGTTAGCACCACCGGGAAGAGCCAGAAAGAACAGGAAGGCCTTCTACTCTCTGCCTGAGCAAAGTGTTCTATACCTGCCACCTGACGTTACACACTGGTCCTCATGGAAACTGGCCTCACTTTTCCAACTGCGCTGAAAGCTTTCCAGAATCCAACTTGTTAGTGACAACTCACCGGCAGCAACAACAGGAAGTCCTTATCATAACTTCCTGCTGCTGTTACTTGAAGAAAATCTTAAGGCAACCAGCATATTTTACTGTCTTTCACTTATGTTTTGCAATCTTCCTTCAGTTTATGGAGTGCTGAGATTAAAAGCATTTACCACCACTGACCTACTGGGCTCTCCCCCCAACCAAGAGCCAATATATAGACACAAAGGAGAGTCAGGGGAAGGTGCTTTTCTCTGCTCTAAGGAATGCCAATAGCAAAAAAAGGAGGAAGGCTAAGCAGAGGAAAGACAATTTCCCCTCCCCGTCAAGCAACCACTACCTCAGGTTTGTGTTCACTCACCAGCCAGCCCTTGCCAGTAGTTAGTTTCAGATTCTCCCCTGCGAGTCTGGGCTTGGATCCATAACAAGGTGAGAGCCTCTCTTCCAGAAATCTCTGTGCTCGGATATCATAGAAGAGCAGGGAGCCCTGCCCTGTGCCCACAGTGATAATATGTTCATAGAAACTCACTGATCGAATCCCTGAGAGAGAAAAGCACAGAGCAAATTCAGGGACAGAACAACCCAAATATCACATGGTACTATGCCAATGGCTAAACAGAACTCATGGTGACTGATAGGACTCTCTGCTAATATGGCAAATGACTGAGAATATCCATGTTGCTTTCTGCCAAAGAGTGTATATATGAAATTGTGTGTGCCACACCCATAAGCAGGACCGGAGTCATCTCACATAACTACAGCTCTTCTCCATACATGGTCCTCACACTGCGGCCACTGTTACCATCGTATTACCAGCATGGCCCTACAGGAAGTATCTGGAAGTCTGTTATCCATGGCGTGATGCCAGCTTTTTGGATCAAAGGGAAACTACATCTGCCGCACCTGTGGATTAGGTAAGTATATGCATGTCAGTGTCTCCTGGCGTCTGTGTGAGGCTAGAGACCTTTGTGGACTAGTATTTCCTTATGCAAGCTACCTCCATTAACAGTAACCAAAACCCTTAAAAAGCTGGGCATGGTGGTGCATGCCTTTAATTCCAGTACTGAGGAGAACGGAAGCAGATCTCTGTGAACTCAAGGCAGCATGGTCGACCCAGCAAACTCCAGGCTCGTCAAGGATACCTAGGGAGACCTTGTCTCTAAACAAAGCAAGGACGCTGCTGCTGCCAATACTAAGAACTGTACACCAATCCAGCTAAACCTTGTTTCTTCTCAAACTTTCATTATATCCACTGTTTTCTAGTCTAAATTTCCACATCTCAACTACTTACAAATAAATCTAGGGCAGGTGAGATGGCTCAGCAGTTAGGACTTTTGCTAGTCAAGGCTGGCCACCTAAGTTGATTCCTGTGGCTCCCATGGAAGGAGAGAACCAACTCTCTTTGACTGCTCTGTGGCTTCCAATCAGCATCCTGGCACCTACCTTCCCCAGCAATAAATAGAGAAACAAACACAAACACTGCTTTTGTACTATCTACACAGAAATAACACTATTTGAAAAAGAGAATAAACTGTAACCCTCACTGTTCCTTTTATTAGTTTGTTTTGTTTTTTGAGACAGGGTTTCTGTAAACAACTTGTTTTCCTCTGCTCTGAGAAGCCTGCAGCTGCTCTGAGCATGAGACCCTGATGGCAGGGGAGTGGGTTCTGATGAGTATGCAGCTGAAAGATCCAGAGAGCTGGGGCGTGGCCAGAGCCCTATATAAGCTGCCCCTGATCACAACAAAGTGGGCATTCTTGTCTCAAGGATGTCCCCGTGGCCCCGTCTGTCTGTCTGTCTGTCTGTCTGTCTGTCTGTCTCTATGTTTTTAAATTTTCAGTCTAGTTCCTGTAGCGCATAGGGAGTAAGAGCACGGAACAGAACCAGTGTAGTTTTACAAGTGGAGGCCCCAGCAAGGTCACCCTCGGGAATGGTGAGGGTGGATCAAAGATGTGTGTGTGTGTTATGTGTGTCTGAGTAAGTCTTTAAAGAGAAGAGTATAGACAGTCAGATTATAAGCCACAAAAGGATGGAATGTGCACAGAGAATTTGGATTATGTATAATGGGTTTTCTTTTGGTTTTCTGACTGGAGAAAGACATTTGATTCTGGGAACTGCTAAGAAAGATATCTTGACTTCAAAATATGGGTCTAAAGATATGTTGCTTTGGAAAAGAGGCTCTGCTTTTGTTTCCACAGAAGATTAGAGCTTGTGGAATCATTCAAGGCTAATGTGGTTTGATTTACCAAGACCCCCCAAATGGGCATTCTTGTCTCAAGGATGTTCCCGTGGCCCTGTCTGTCTGTCTGTCTCTGTCTGTGTATTTTTTAAAATTTTCAGTCTAGTTCCCATAGTGTGTAGGAGTAAAGCGTGGAACGGAACCGGTATAGTTTTATATGACCTCATACTCCTCTAACTCCTCCCACCAGAGTCATTCAGTGCATAAGAATTTTAGCTCAGGCAGGGCCCCAGCAAAAGATTCCCAGGGGACTAGTGCCAACTGCTTATCTCCTCACGGTGGTTTGTCCCAAAGCCTTCTACAGCCTGGACATTCTGTTGCCACATGCACATAATTAAGTTCTTCTCTTCTGTCACCAAATATTTCTACATGGTACACACAGATCACTATTCTTGTTTGGAAGTCAAATAAGAAACAAAAGGTGAAAAGCCATTTGCCATGTAGCTGTAAACCTGAAGGAACACACAGGGACTTACCACTGCCTCGCTCCCTGGAGCAGACAGACTTGACGTTGTACGATGGCTGTCGTGGATCCAAGAAGGAGACATGCGCCTGAGAGCCCACTGCATACACTGACCATTCGCTACCATAGGCCAGACACACATTCTCTCGGCAATATGGCAATTTGGTGGAAAGGAGCTGAAAAGAAATACAGCCATAACTAGCATAAAATGGACATTCTTGTGCCCAGCCTCTGTGGACTTCCTGTACACAAAAATTATCTACCTAAGCCAGGAACAAGACAAAGTAAATGAAGTAACTTCTGGGTTAGGGAAAAGGTAAAGCTGGAATTAAATAATGAGAATGCCAGGAAAAGCCAAGAACTATAGTTTATTTCCAGGAATGAGCCCAGTGCACTAAACCCAAGCCTCACCCTGATCTCTCTGCAAGATGAGCCACCATTCTCCTTGTTGCTCTTTAGATAAAGGGACTCATTTCAAGTGCTGTGGGACAATTATCTTTTATCCTTTCCTTTTAAACTTTCCTCCTATATTCTCTTCTTAAAAATATTTATTTATTTATTTATTTATTTATTTATTTATTTATTATGTATACAATATTCTATTTATTTATTATGTATACAATATTCTGTCTGCGTGTATGCCTGCAGGCCAGAAGAGGGCACCAGACCTCATTACAGATGGTTGTGAGCCACCATGTGGTTGCTGGGAATTGAACTTGGGACCTTTGGAAGAGCAGGCAATGCTCTTAACCACTGAGCCATCTCTCCAGCCCACTTGTATTATTTTTAATAAAATGCTGATTGGCCAGTAGCCAGGCAGGAAGTAGAAGCGTGGTAATGAGAATTATGGGAAGAGGAAAGTTTCAGTCCACAGTCGTCAGGCAGACACAGAGCAAGTAAGATGTGACTGCCTCGCCCAAAAAGGTACCAAACCACGTGGCTAACAGAGACAAGAATAATGAGCTAATATAACTTATAAGAGAGTTCATAAGAAGCCTGAGTTACTGGACCAACCAGTTTATGATTAATGTAGGCCTCTGCGTACTTCTTTGGAACTTAACGACTGCGGGACCTGGTGGGATAGAAACCTCTGTCAACAGACGACCCTCAGCCAATTTCCCAAAGAAATGGGAACTGTACACCAGAGGAAGCATACCCATAGGACTGACTCCATCCCAGATAACCTGAGTCAGCCTTCCTATTTGACCCCATGGATTAGCCTGATGTATGGAAGACACTATGCAGGGCCAGCGAATGCAAAGTTGCTGTGACATAGGGAGCTGCCAATTCCCAGAGCTTTGCTTTCTCTTTAGAAAAAGTTTGGTTACAGATATCACAAGCAGCACAGGCAAGGCGTGGACTAATGATCCACACATATACTTTATTGTATAAAAAAGTTGTTAGCACGTATTAATAAACCTGTTTTCTCCTTAATTGTGTTGTTGCAATCTCAGTCTCTTTAAAAGACTTTCCTGTCATTCTGGCACTGGAAGATTGAGAAAGGATCTCAAGTTGGAGACTGTTTTTTTTTTTTTATTGTGTACATAGTGTTCTATCTGCATATATGTCTACAGGCCAGAAGAGGGCACCAGATCTCATTACAGATGGTGGTGAGTTACCATGTGGGTGCTGGGAATTGAACTCAGGACCTCTGGAAGAGCAGCCAGTACTCTTAACCTCTGAGTCATCTCTCCAGTCCATAGCTAATCTTTTTTTTTTTTTTTTTTTTTTTTTGGTTTTTCGAGACAGGGTTTCTCTGTGGCTTTGGAGCCTGTCCTGGAACTAGCTCTAGAGATCCGCCTGCCTCTGCCTCCCGAGTGCTGGGATTAAAGGCGCATAGCTAATCTTTGAAGAAAGAAAAAAAAATGGATGTTGAGTGGTAGTGTCATATGCCTTTAATCCCAGTACTTGGGAAGCAAAGGCAGGCAGATCTCTTTGAGTTTAGGCCAGCCTGGTCTACAGAACAAGTTCCAGGACAGCCAGAGAAAGTCTGTCTTAAAACATAACAACAAAGGCCTTTTCTTGCTTAAGCATGGTGGCTGTCAGTATTTCCAGTCTTTGGGAAGATCACAAGTTTAAGACAAGACTGGACTACATAAAGAGATGTCTCAAAAATAAATTTAAAAGATATATAGATTTTTCACCAAGAAATGCATACCAGACTCACAACTTCATGTACTATGCAGTTCTATTCCCAGACCTTGGGAGAAAAGGTGTTTTGGACAAATCCACTATGATTCTGAAACAATTATAGTATTCTAAACATATGATAAATTATCATATAAACCTACTAAGTCATGCCAGGCGGTGGTATTGCGTGCCTTTAATCCCAGCACTGGGGAGGCAGAGGCAGGTGAATCTCTGTGAGTTCAAGGCCACTTTGGGTTACAAAGTGAGTTACAAGACAACCAGGACTATTACACAGAGAAACAATGTCTCGAAAGCACCCCCCCTCCAAAAAAACCCACCAAACTACTGAGTCATGGTCACACCTTAGACAATGTATTTTCAGCCTTCCAGAGATGAAAGTAGCCATCCAGTGATACTGCTCCCAACTCCTACAAAAGCAATGAAGAAGAAGTTATAATATGATCTGCAACAAACTGAAGCAGCAGGATATGCAGGGGGGAGCCTGAGGACTGGGGTTCTCCTGTTCTCCACTCCTATCCCACGGTGCGCTAGCCTCACTCCACAAATGGCAGCCAGGTAGTATATTCAATTCCACAAAGCAAGCGTAGTCTCTAACAATTACATGAGCACACCTCTGTGGGTCACTGAGTCCCCTGACATCCTTACGACTGCTAGAGTGTGCTCCCAAGTGAAAGGCTGTTTTCTCAATCCCAACGTGGGAGCTGTAGGTACAGAGAGAATCTACTTCTAGTAAACCACACATACCCACACACATGTGCAGGCAAAACACCCTTACACATAAATAAAATTAAAAAAAAATGAACTGGGGCCTTTCCCGGGTTTTGCAGAAGCCAGTCTCCTTTCTGGGCTCTGGTTCTAGACTTAGATTCAGCTTACAACCTCACCATCAGAAGATGTGGCACAGTGCTTTAGGTGAAACTCAGTAGCAAGTGCGAGATAAAGAATTAATTAAAGACGAGGAGCTTAAAAACAAGGGATGGCTTTTAGAGTAAGTATGAAAATCAAATCCAAAATAGAGCCCTTGAAAAGGGACATGCAAACGAGGCAGTGTCAGGTTAGAGTGGACCACAAACGTGGTCTACCCAGACAAAGCCAACAGAAACAGAGCCTGAGCCTGACAGCCGTCACTCCTCCCCAGCCTCCTAGACTCTAAAAGGCCACGGTGCCCTGGGAGTCTGAAGTAAAGTCACTCAGAAGCACTACCATGGAGGAGAAAGGATCCCCAAGATAAAGTCAGGAGAGATAGGCTTCTAGGTCCCTTGGTTGTTCATACCTTGTTCTTGTTGTTGAAGGCTAAGGCCCGCACCTTGCAGTTGTCCGGGTTTGTATCCTCCTTGGGGATATCTTTTAAGGCCTTGTGAGTGATGTGAGCATACACAGGGACTGGTGACACGTTATGTCTCGCATCGCTTTTGGTCAATACATCATCTGTCACCTCCCAGAGTCCCATAGAACCATCCCGTGAGCCTGCAGCATAGGAGATTCACAAATGTCAAATATACTTAACCCTCCATGAGAGAACCCCACAGAAGACCACACAGGCCTTTACTTTTCAACATACTACCTGGCACTAAACATTGGCTACATGGCCTACCCCAAATACTACATACAGTATGTTTTGTTTTTTGGTTTTTTGTTACTTTTTGTTTTTCAAGACAAGGTTTCTCTGTGTCATCTTGGCTGATCTGGTACTCACTCTGTAGGCTGGCATCGAAGTCACAGAGATCTGCCTGCCACCTGTGTGTGCCACCGTCACCACCTGGCTGGCACGCATTAAGACAGATCTCACTCTGTAACTAAGGCTAGCCTCAAACTTGCAGCATGAGTCTCAACCTCCATTCCTGAGTGCTGGGATCACAAGCATGAGCCATCACACTCAGTTCAGATTTCTTCATCTAGACGTCTTTCTCTACAAACATTTCTTTACAAGAAATTTGCCTGCCTCTGCCTCCCTGAGTGTGGAATTAAAGGCATGCAACACCACCGCCCGGCAAGAAGGAATTCTTAGTGCCGGAGCTATAACCCGACAGAGCACTTGTCTAGCATGCATGAAAGTCCTAGGTTCAATCCCCAGCATCACAGAAAACCTGATATGATAGGCTATACGCATGATCTAAGCTCTTCAGAGGGAGAGGCAGTTGGATCAGGTGTGTTCAATGCCATCTTTCGCTACACAGTGAACATGAGATAAACACGGGCTATATAAGACCATCTCAGGTGGTTTTTTTTTTTAGAGAAAAAAAAAGGAAAATGATGGATTTTTAAAAAAAATGTATGATCATTGGTGTTTTGACTGCATGTATATTTGTGCGAGGATATCAGAAGCCCTGGAACTGAAGTTACAGACAGGTATGAGCTGCTATGTGGGTGCTGGGAATTGAACCCGGGTCCTCTGGAAGAACAGTCAGTGCTATTAATCCCTGAGTCATCTCTCTAGTCCCAAGATGGTTGTTTTTTATATGCTGGGACTGTAACTCAGAAGCAGAATGGTTGCCTGTGCACAAGGACTGTTCATCTATCCCTATTTATTTATTAATTTATTTATTAAAGGCAGGGTCTTACTTTGACCTCCTAGCTCTCCCGGGCCTCCTGACAGAATAGCATAGCTTCAAAACCACAGAGATCTGCCTGCTCCTGCCCCAGGAGTGCTGGGATTAAAGGTGTACCCCACCATACGTGGCTCCTGAATTCAATTTTAAATACCATAAGACAAATAAAGCCCATTCATTTTTTTCCTTAGGAAACAAGAATGAACAAGAAGTTTTCTTTTCTTTAGCTCCTTGCCCAGTGCTGAGTTAATTCCCAGG
This sequence comes from Arvicola amphibius, assembly GCF_903992535.2. Taxonomy (NCBI): domain Eukaryota; kingdom Metazoa; phylum Chordata; class Mammalia; order Rodentia; family Cricetidae; genus Arvicola; species Arvicola amphibius. The sequence goes on from NC_052057.2 coordinate 94,719,116, forward strand.
GCCTCACACATTCAAAGAAAACTTTTCTTTGAACCTACCCTGCATTGTTCGCCAAAATAAAATGAGGTCATCTACACAACACCTAACATTTACGTTCCCATTAGAAACAATTCATAACATTGAAGCCCATACAGAAAGATATCTATTTACTTATATTTCTGTTCTCCCACTCTCCCATCTCTTCCTTTTTAAAAATCTATCTATCTATCTATCTATCTATCTATCTATCTATCTATCTATCTATCTATCATTGTTTTTTCAAGACAGGGTTTCTCTGTTTAACAGCTTTTGGCTGTCCTGGAAATTCCTTCATAGACCAGTCTGGCTGCAAACTCACAGAGATCCACCTGCCTCAGCCTCCCAAGTGCTGGGATTAAAGGTGTGCGCCACCACCCAACAAGGTTATTTTCTATCACACTACTATAACTTAAACTTCCTCTTTGCCACACCAAAGCTTCCTAAAGGAGGGCAACTTTACCAGACACTGCCATAGTATCGTTGATCCATGCAATGGAAAAGATCCAATCCTTGTGTCCATCCTTAGAGGGGTAAGTGACATGCACAGAGAGGAAAAAACAAAAACAACAACAACAAAAGATTAGTAAAATAAGAACCACAATGAATTCTTCTGAAAAGCATACAGGTCTGAATGAAAATATCTTGTAAAACCTTTAAGTATGAAAGGGCATATGCTGCAGGAAGCAGAGGCAGAGGATCCCAAGTTCTAGGACAGCATGAACAACAAATGGAGACCCTGCCACAAAACAAAACAGAGCCAGCAAAATAGCCCAGCAAGGTGTTCACTGCCAAGTCTGATGACCCGAGTTTGATCCCAAAAACCCCCATGAAGGGGAGTACTGAATTATCTCTCGGTGTCCTCTGACCTCCACGAAGGGGAGTACTAAATTGTCTCTCGGTGTCCTCTGATCTCCACATGTGCACACCCCCCCCCACAGAGATAATGTAAAACTACGACCAAACAAAAGCATGGTCTCTGGTGATCTTAACCTGTAGAGTAAGATCTCATACTATCTGGGGAGAACCAAAGGTAGAACAAAACTGGCACTCCTGCAGACAAAAAGAATTCCAAAAAGGGGCGCACACCTTGAATCCCAGCACCGGGGAAGCAGAGGCAGGAATATCTCTGTGATTTTGAGGCCAGCCTGGTCTACACAAGGAGTTTCAGGATAGCCACGACTACATAGAGACCCTGTCTCAAAAAAACAAAACTCAAAAACAAACAAAAATACAAAAGAAACAACAAAAACAGAATGTCGAGAGGACAGAGCTTCCAGATTTCAACCTCAGAGTCCCATCTTCTGCCGGGAACACTCCCCTGGTGCCAGCCATGTTTCCTGGAAGTCTCCTTCGCAAGAAGCTTTCTCTGCCTCCCTCTGAAACAGCATCTTCCCCTTACTCCCTGCTACTCTGTGGCATACGTCACACTGACGTGCTATTGACCTGTATGATATACATGTTAGCTCCCAGGTCACACTCAGCACTATACTGAAGATAAGGGCTTTATTGATTTTATTCACTGCTATGCTCCTGGAGCCAAAGACAATGCCTGACTACAGATGAACTGGGAAGCTATTTTCTGACAGGGCACTGGGAGATATGTGGACCCTGTGAACTGAAAAACACCCCACTATTAGCCACAGAGAGGTACCACTTGTCCCTTCTACCAAACACACATCCTGGTTCTTACCTCTGGGGTCCTAATCTCCATTCTGCTCTCTCTTCCACCCCTTATCCCATGTCAGGAGAATTCTAGAGAAAACCATTCCTTTCTAGGTTAGGAGAGAATCATGTTTTAAGACAAAGTTAGTTCTAACAATGACCAATGGAAAAACTTACATCACCCACACACACAGGATCTAATGTAGGCAGCCGATAGATGGCCAGACTGTTTGGGTTGTCTCCTCCAGTGGCTAGGAGTGTTCTAGAAGGATTCAGCTCTATTGCATGGATACCACAGCCCTGCTGAGACACACCTCCAGGTTCCCGGTCTTTCAAAATGGGAATCTTGGTGATCTGGCCTGTCTGGACATCTACTACAAAGAGCTGCAAGAGAAAAGAGGTACACAAAACATAGTTTTTACTTCATGTGTTCAACATTGGTACAAACACCCATTTGTTCAATTAGAGTCTACTATACAGCAGACCCTAGGGATTTTCATCGTTGTTTTCTGTTTTGAGTCAAGGTCTTACTATGTAGCCTTAGTAAGCCTGGAACTCACTATGTACAACAGGCTGGCCTCCAACTAAGAGATCTGTCTTCTTCTGTCTCCCAAGTACCTAAGCCACCATGGCCAGCATTTATTTATTTTGGAGACAAGGTCTCACTGTGTAGCCCTGACTGACTTGGAAATCACTATGTAGACCAATCTGGCCTTGAGGCTTACAGGGATCCACTTATATTAAAAGGATATTAAAAGGTATGCACTGCCAAGCCCAGCAGAACAATGGCATGGCTAAGGCCATTAGTCAAACGAAATATGAAATAACTTAAAATGACGTAAGAGTAAAGTTTAACATTTTTTAAAAATTCATTCATTTATTTATTATAGATACAATGTTCTGCCTGCGTGTATCCCTGCGGGCCAGAAGAGGGCGCCAGATCTCATTACAGATGGTTGTGAGCCACCATGTGGGTGCTGGGAATTGAACTCAGGATCTCTGGAAGAGCAACCATCTCGCCAGCCCCAAAGTTTAACATTTTACATCCACATATTAGAAAGATTTTGTCTACAGTCAAACCACCCTGTATGCACCCTATCTCCTCTGATCTCACAAGCTAAGCAGGGTTGGGCCTGTTTAGGACAAAAAAGATAAAACAAACAACCCCGGGGGGAGGGGGGAGGAGGGGACGGGGGGGGGGGGATCCAAGGACTGAAAACATCTGTCTTCACCCTGAGAGGCAAACCTCTTTACCCACTCAGCCTTCTAGCTGCTCCCTTAATCTTTCTTACTGGTAATACAAATATTTGGCACAAACTGTATAGTGGTAGACCCAGACTCTCAGCTCTGAAAAACAGAAGCAGGAGGAACAGACTTTTTAGGTCAGCCTGGGGTACATGAGAGCCTATCTCAGAAAGAGCAAGGAGCTAGAGAGGGCTCAGTGGTCAACAACAGGTACTGTTCTGGCAAAGGACCCAAGCATGGTTCCCACCATCCAGGTAAGGCTCACTAACACCTGTAACTGCAGCTCTAGAGGGAATCTAATTCTTCCGGTTACATAGGCATCTTCATTAACATGCACATATTTACACACACACACAATTAGGTAAAAGAAACCTTAAAACAGTAGTATCTAATTACTGCTCACACTGACAAGGGCAGAGGCTCCAATGTGGAACCCTGTTCCACGCTCAGTGCTGCTGTTTCACACTAACCTACTGGGCCCAGAGCCAGAAATTGGCAGCTCAGCGAGAAGCTAAGACCCTGGCTCCTGCATCTTCCCTTCTTGGACAGGGGAAAGAACAAGTAAAGGTTACTGAGAAAGATGTAAGATTAGGAAGCAATGAAGGTAGGTGGGGGTAAAAACACATGAATGCACCCACAGGACAATGGTTTTCAAAAGGGAAGAGAAGCATACAAAGTGACTAGAAACACAGTATCCCATTTGTAGAATGGACTCCAGCATAGAAAGGAGAGCGAATGCCGGGTTCCAGACACTAAGATAAACTGCACTGGGCCAAGCTTGATGGCTCAGTGGGTGAAGACGCCCAATGCCAAGTCAGACATCCTGAGTTTGATTCCCAATGCCAATGTGGTGAAAGGAGAAAATCAATTCTCTCAAATGTCTTCCTCTGATCTCTGTAAATAAATAGAGATCTCGATACTGATGTTAAAGAAAAAGATTATTACAGTCAGATAGAAAGACAGAAGGATCCAGTCATTGTATCAAACTAAAACAGTAAGGAACAAAGGAGAAAGTCAAGATCAAAAAACAACAGTTGGTGTGCCAAGAAGGAAAACAGGCTGCATGAATCCACCTGACAAGAGCAGCCAAAGGTAGGGTTCTCTAGCTCCCTGCTTCAATATCTTGCCTTATCCTGATGGCAAAGTCATGGCATCAAGAGGTGGTGGTAGCTGGTCACACTGCAGCCATGGACCAGAGGCAGTGATGATGTTAGCACTTGCCTCGTTATTCTGTCCTAACCCATGGAGAGGGGCTGCTCACAGTCAAGGTGGGCCTTTCCACCTCAACCAACCTAACCCAGGTAATCCCAGTCATACGGTGCATACTTACTTGTTCATGTGTGTGTGTACACATGTGTATGCATACACACAAGTAACATGGTACACCTATGGAGGCCACATGACAACCTGCAGGAGTTAGCTCTTTCCTTCTACCAGTAAGTTCCAGATAGTAAACTCAGGTCAAACTGGATGTCTTTACCTGCTAGACCCATGTTGGCTCACCAAACTTCCTTGGTGTATGTCTGTTCAGGATTTGAACCAGGGCTTCAGGTGCTTCTACACATTTTTTTTTGAGGGTGGAGTGTCCTCAGACAACACTGTCCAGAGCTGGCCTTGAACTTACTCTATAGCTTAGGCTAGCTTTGATTTTTTTTTTGTTTTGTTTTGGTTTTTTGTTTGTTTTTAAGACAGAGTCTTGACAAGCAGTGGTGGTGCATGCCTTTAATCTTTTCATCCTAGCCCTCAAAAGGCAGAGGAAGGGAGATCTCTGAGTTCTTTAGCCCACTGCCCAGTGCTGAGTTCATTCCCAGGGTCAGGGCTATACATAAAAACCCTGTCTTGAAAAACTGGAAAAAAAAAAAAAAAGAGTCTGACTACATAGCCCTGGCTGTCCAGAACCCAGTATGTAAACTAGGCTGGTCACGCCACTGTTGGTCTCATGGAGCCTCTTGGCCTCAAACCTGCCATGTAGCAGCGGGTGACCCTGAACTGATTCCACCTCCAAGTACTAGAAATAGAGGTGTATGCCACTAGCCTCAGCTTTCTGCAGTTTTTCATGGCCACAGAGTACTTCACTGCATAGATAAACTAGCATGTAATGAATAAATTCCCTGAACTTCAACATTTATGCTGTGTTCAACTTTTTTCTAAAGATTTATTTATCATGTATATAGTGTTCTGCCTGCATGTAAGCTTGCACACCAGAGGAAGGCATCAGATCTTAATACAAACAGTTGTGGGCCACCGTGTGGTTGCTGGGAAGAGCAGCCAGTGTTTTTAAACCTCTGAGCCAATTCCAATCCCCAAGGTTTTTAAATGCAAGATCAAAAGTTGGACATGGTAGCATGTATATGTATTCAGTGCTTTGATTTCTATAACAAACCAGTATCTTATCTGGGAACACTCATTTAATCGGTAGACGACAGAAGACTTCCACACCTCAATACAGTACTTAGGGTGTGTGTGTGTGTGTTGCTGAAGATTGAACCCTGGGCCTCATGTACTCTCCTGAACTATAGTCCCAGAAACAAGGCTTTTTTGTTGTTGTTGTTTTTTCGAGACAGGGTTTTTCTGTCTAACAGCCCTAGCTGTCCTGGAACTAGCTCTTGTAGATCAGGCTGGCCTCAAACTCACAGAGATCCACCTGTCTCTGCCTCCCAAGTGCTGGGATTAAAGGTGTGCACCAATACCGCCTGGCTTGGCTTACAATACTTTAAATATTATCTTAGAACTCTAAGGAAATTTCACACTGGCCCAGATACTGAGCAGCCTAGGGGTACTGCAGTGAAAGTCTGAGAAGTGTGATCTAATATAAAGAATTCTGACAGTCCATACAGAGTTTCTCTTTTACAACAGGAAAAAGTAGTCCTGTGCTTCAGGTCAGGACAAACTCTGATTTGTCTAACCTCCCACGCACTCTTTCCTTTTGTGGTGCTGTGTCAGGCATAGCAAGCACAAGCTTGGCCATTGAACTATACCCCACCCACCCTCTCACCAACCACATTGGGATTTGAACAGGAAAACGTCTAGCGGGCACGGTGGCACACACCTGTGGTCCTGGTACTGACTAGAACGCCTCTTGAAGATCCAGTTTGGATAAAGGCTATGAGCACCAAAGGCAGCAACATGCTCCTTCCCTACTCACTATCCAGCAGCTGAAACCACACATAAACCCCTGAAGAAAGGACTCAGATCACATCAAATTATGCAGATGTTATTTATCAACTGGAAGGACAAGTGCTTTAAAAAATGCATGGTAGTGCATCTATGAGTTTACATGAATCTAATCATTAGCGTTACGGGAGATGTGGAGAAAGAAAGCGATTTCTGGCCCCCATAGAGCAGAGCCCAAGTCTGCCAGCTCCTTCCAAGTGGCACGGTCCTGGATGACAAAGAAATCATTACTATCTCAAAGGATGAAAGCTGCCCTACATGACATCTTGTTCCTTCCTCCTGTTCCCCATGCTCAGACCCTACCTTGTTTGACTGCAGTGCTGGGGATGAAACTAGGACCTCGTCATGCTAAGCAGAGTGTTACTGAGCTACATGACCTGCACAGCTGGGGAATACAGGAATATCATTGGTTTCCTTACAGAGAGAGGATAGCCTGAAAAGAGAAAAGCACTACATTAAACAGGTCCAAACCTCATCCGAGCAATGCCTTCCAAAAGGCAAAAGGCAGTAAAAAACAAGTCTACTACCATCACACACAAAAGCTCATTCTTCGCTCCTGCTCCTCCTAAAGCTTTACACACGGATTAATTCTGCACAGAACCTTAGGAGTATAAAATATTGTCACAGTTATTTCCAACTAGGAACAGTCACACATACGCCAAGGGCAATAACCACCCGGCAACCTGACACCTAAATATCTTCCCAATAAAATCAAATTGTCTCCTAATTCCAGCACTCGGGAAGCAGAGGCAGGTGGATCTCTGTGAGTTCTAGGGCAGGTGAGGCTACTCAGAGAAGCCGGGTCTCAAAAAACACACACACAAAAAAACAAAAACAAAACAATCAAATTCAATTGTCTGCTGGAAGTGGTGGCACACACCTTTAAACCCAATTCTAGGGAGGCAGAAGGAGGCACACTTCTTTTTTTTTTTTTTTTTTTTTTTTTTTTTTTTTTTGGTTTTTCGAGACAGGGTTTCTCAGCAGCTTTTTTAGAGCCTGTCCTGGAACTAGCTCTTGTAGACCAGGCTGGCCTCGAACTGACAGAGATCCACCTGCCTCTGCCTCCCGAGTGCTGGGATTAAAGGCGTGCGCCACCACCGCCCGGCTTGGCACACTTCTATAAGTTCTAAGCTACCCTGTTTAGTACGTCAAGTTCAAAGATAGCCAAGACCACTTATTGAGACCCCAAGACCTGTTTCCAAAACAGAAACAAAATTAGTCCTAAAAACAGGGAAACCACTAATTCTGGGATTAAAGAGGGAGGGAGGACAGGTTCACCTGATAGTACAGCTGTTAGCCAGTGGGGTGGGAATGGAGAATAAAGAGACATACCTGGTGTCTAAGTCCAATACAATTAATTATTTTTGAGATGTTTTGCAATGTGGAATCTGTATCACTCAGGCTTTCTCTTGCAGAACCTCCTGCCTCACGTCCTGAATAGTTGGATTACAGATATGCCAGCTCGTTTTATAAGGTGTGAGTGCAAGAGCACACACGTCACGGCTGCACATATGGAGGCCAGAAGGCATTAGGAAGTTAGCTCATCCACCTTGTTGAAGCAAACGTCTTGCTTGTTTCTGCTTGCACTGTACATACTTTGTCCATAGTGATCTCGGTTGTCCCTACATTTTACCTTGAGACAGGGTCTCCCGAACTGACCTGGGCTGACCTAAACTCATTCTGTAACTCAAGCTAACACTCAACTTTTTAAATTTTTTAAAAAATAATTTATTTAATTTTATGTACACCTGTGTGAGGGTGTCAGAGCCCCTGGAAATTGAGTTAGACAGTTGTGAGCTGCTATGTAGGTTCTGGGAATTGAACCTGGGTCCTCTGGAAGAACAGCCAGTGAGTGCGCTTAACTGCTGAGCCATCTCTCCAGCCCCAACACTGAACCTTTATTTTTTATTGATGTAGTTTTCAAGACAGGATTTCTCTGTGTAGCATTGGCTGCACTGAAACCCACTCTGTAGACCAGGCTGGCCTCAAACTCAGAGATCCACCTGCTTCTGCCCCCAAACTGCTAGGATTAAACATGTGAGCCACCACCACCAGGCTTCCCCACCCCCTTTTTTTGGTTTTTTGAGACAGAGTTTCTTTGTTTAACAGCACTAGCTGTACTGGAACTAGTTCTTGTAGACCAGGTTAGCCTCATACTCACAGATATCCACCTACCTCTGCCTCCCAAGTGCTGGGATTAAAGGTGTGCGCCACCACCACCCAGCTTTTTTTTTTTTTTTTTAATGTGCATTGGTGTTTTATTTGCGCGCACCTTTGTGTGAGGGTATCAGAGTATGGAGTTACAGACAGGTGTGAGCTGCCATGTGGGTGCTGGGAATTGAACTCGGGTCCTTTGGAAGAGCAGCCAGTGAGTGCTCTTAACCGCTAAGCCATCTCTCCAGCCCCTATTTTTATTTATTTACTTTTTAGTGATAGGGTCTTATGTCATTTAGATTGGTCTCAGATTTGCTATGTAGCCAAGAACTGCCTTGAATTCCAGTCCTGTCTCTTTCTCCCTAACACTGGGATCATAAATATACAACACCTGATATAGTTTTAAGAAGTGCTGGGAATCAAGTCGTGTTTCCTGCACGACAGGAAGACACCACCAACTGACCTAGCCCTGAACTCTTTATAAAAGCAGGCAAGTGCTCTTAACCACTGAGCCATCTCTTTAACTCCACTGCCCAAGAACTTTTGATCTTCTTCCCTCATTTAGTCACTTGAGTAGAGGGGATTACAGGCTGGCACCACCACATCTGGCTAATAAATCCGTCCTGTTGCACACGCCTTCAATTTCAGCACTCAAGAGGCAGAGGCTGGCAGATCTCTGAGTTCAAGACCAATATGATCTGCTCAGCAAGTTCCAAAACCTACCCATGGCTACACAATGAAATCCAGCCTCAAAAACAACAAAACACACACACCTTCACATCAGGGAAAAAAAGTATGTACCAGGAGAACTGAATAATATCTGGCCAGGGAAAACTTCCTGACTCTGTGCTCTTTCTTGTTTCCCTCCAGGCTCCCTGTTCGCTCTGCAGCAGTTCTGGCTACAGGTGTTACTCCAAAGGTTACTATATAGCTCCTCCTCCTCCTCCTCCTCCTCCTCTTCTTCTTCTTCTTTTTTTTTTTTTAGATTTTTCAAGACAGGGTTTCTTTGTAGCTTTGGAGACTGTCCTGGAAAAAGCTCTTATAAACTACTAACTCCCAATACAGACTGACCTTCTCCCAAATGCCAACTATGGGATTCTACCTGAGACAATGCCTTCCATCTCTCTCTACCTGCTCTGTCCATCATTTGGACTTAGTCCATTCACTCACAGGAAAATCCAGGGTCTCTCCCTGGAGCAGGCCCCTAACCATATCATCCCCATGTCTCTCAAACCCCTATAAAGTAAAATGGCCAGGCTTCCACTATCGAGCCCATTCCAACTCTCTTTAGATTGCTGAAGCCTGTCATACCGGAACTGAAATCTCCCTCACAGATCAGAGTTTTATCTTTGAAACAGGGTCACACTCCGCAGCCTGGGCTGACCTGGAACTCAAGAGATTCACCTGCCTCAGCCTCCCAGATAGTTTTCAACTTTGAACTGGCACACCAGATAATGCACTCAGGAGATGCACATATCTCAGCCTCAAGTGCTAGGGCCTCAGCCAGCTAGTTTCCAGAGGACCAGCAGACCAGGTAATGCAATACTGCTTTACAGAAACAAACCCAAGAGCAGCTGGGAGGTAGAGGCAAGAGGCTCAGGAGTTCAAGGCAGGCAACAGAACTAAATAACAAAGGCAAAAGTAAGAAGTATTTGCTAAACAACAACACACTTCCTCCTTGGTTCCCTACTTTGGTTCTAGAAGCTGAGCAAACAGAAAAATAACACCATTAAAAAAAATAACAAAAAACAGAGCTTGACATGGTGGCACATGCCTTTAATCCTAGTATTCAGGAGCCAGAGGCAGCAGATCTCTGAGCTGGAGTCCAGCCTGGTCTACAAAATTTCAGGATACCCAGGGCTTCAAAGAAACCCTGTCCCCCACCCTCCAAAACAAACAAACAAGGAAAACCAGCTGGTTCTGGAGCGCTGGCTGCTCTTCCACAGGACCCAGGTTTGATTCCCGTGACAGCTATCAAGTGTCTATACCCACTTCTGGCCGCCTCAAGTACCAGCGCTCATACATACCCACAGCAGAGTTAAGAGTACCTGTCTATAATCTCAGCAATCACAACACAGGGACTGGTATTTTCAAGGTCATTCTCTTCTATATAGTAAAACAGATGCCAACCTGGGCTATATGAGACCCTGTCTCAAAACACAACAACAAAAGAAGACAGCCTCCTCTACTTCCAAGCATTTTAAATCATGAAGATATAGGAAGACAGAAACAGTTATTAAGTCTAAGTTAGGGGTCAGGAGTGACCAAACACTACTGTGACCCTGGGACTGAGGAGGCAGAAGCAAGCAGATCTCTGTGAGGTCAAAGCTAGCCTGGTCTCCACCAAGTCCCAGGAAGAGAACGAGCAGAGAGAAGAAGTTAGGAGGGTACGGAGCTCAACAGGCTGGGGACCTGAGTTCCAACCCCCAGAGCCCACGTGGTGGAAGGCAGGAACCAACGTCTGTAAATTGTGACCTCTACATGCTCAGTGTGGCCAGTGAAGCACTCATCAACACGTGAAATTTTAAAAAAATGAAAATGAAAATGGGCTTTTTGTTTTTAGTTTTTCAAGACAGGATTTCTTTGTGTAATTCTGGCTGTTCTCTAACTATAGACCAGGCTGGCTTTGAACTCACAAATCTATCTGCCTGCCTCTGCCTCCTGAGTGCTGGGATTAAAAGCCTGTGCTACCACAGAGAAAAACAGAAGGTATTAAGAGTAAATTAAAAAAAAAAAACTTTGTTATGTATGGATGTTTGATCTGCATGTATGTCTACACAGCACACATATGCTTGGTGCCCCCAGAAAGCAGAAGGAGCATCAGATTTCCTGGATCTGAGTTATGGATGACTGTGAGCTGGGAATCAAACCTATGCTAAGTCTTTCTTTTCTTTTCTTTTTCTTTCTTTCTTTCGTTTTTTTTTTGTTTTTTAAGACAGGGTTTCTCTGTAACTTTGAAACCTGTCCTGGAAGCTCTGTAGACCAGGATGGCCCCAAACTCACAAAGATCCACCTGTCTCTGCCTTCCAAGTGCTGGGATTAAAGGTGTGTGCCACCATCGCCTGGCTTCCATCTTTCTAGTCTTAAATAAACTCAATTATTAGCTGATACGCTCACCTTCAAAATATCATCAATAGGTTAAAGAAGCAGGAGACACTTTTTCTACTCCAAGTGTCAGCAATGCCAGTTTCCTAAGCCACCAGGGTACAAATGAAATCAGAAAAAGGAAGTTTGTGCAGGCTTCCTACCAGCACAGAGTTTTGAAAGTGTTATGTGTAAGACAAACAACCTTGAACAGAAGAAGTGAAAATTTGGCCCCAACCACCATAGTATTATTTCCTTCCTCAAAACTGGTGAAATTTTGCCTATGGTCTTTAAAAAGACACTTCTAATACTTAAGGTATTTGGTAGGGTTGTTTTTTTTTTTCATGTTTGGCGGTGGGTACACAAGCCACAGCAAGCACAGCAGTTCAGTCTTTGGTACTTTGTTCTTTTTCCATCACGAGTCCTTAATTTTATGTGCGCTGGTGTTTTTGCCATGGGTGTCAGGTCCCCTGAAACCAGAGTTGCAGACAGGTGTGAGCTGCCATGCCGGTGCTGGGAATTGAACCCAGGTCCTCTGGAAGAGCCGTCAAGTGTTCCTAAGCCCTGTGCCATCTTCCCAGCCCCATCACATGGGTTTTGAGGGTCAAACTCAGGTTGGCAGGCTTGGCAGCTTTTGCCCACTGAGTACCCAAGATTTTTTTTTAATTATTCTTATTAGTGTTTGTGTGGTTGGGTGTGGTGTGTATCTCAGAAAGTGTGACATGGTAGGCATGTGGCAGTCAGAAAAACCAACTTTATGGAAACAGGTCTTGTCTTCCACCCTTCCTGTGGTGGGTTCCAGGGATCAAACTCAGGTCTCTTTTCTTTTCTTTTCTTTTCTTTCTTTTTTATTTGTTTTTTGAGACAGGGTTTCTCTGAGTAGCTTTGGAGCCTGTTCTGGAACTCATTCTGTAGACCAAGGCTGACCTCAAAATCAGAGAGTAACCTCTCTTTTAAGTAACCCCAGATGTTTTGGTTCAGAGTCAGTTTGCTCACCATTATAACATCACTCGTCCAGCCACACTAGGAGAGACGAAGACTTTATCCACCACCAGCTGTCTCTTCTGGCACCGACCATTTCTGTACGGTCTTGCCATTTGTACTCTTTATTCAAATCACCACAAACACGCCAGATTCGCGTGCCAACCTTGTGCAGGGCCATGCTCATCTCTGCAGCGTCTCTGTTTTAGTACATACTGTTCAAGCACGAGCCACATCCAATGTGGACTTTATTCTTCCTGTAACCACTCGGTTATATGGCTTACAGGTAACACTTCCCCTCCAATCATTTATAACTGTTAGCTCTTTCAAACTGCTCCCTACCCTCATATATTTAATTTTCCTCTCTTCTTCACAAATGCTCATACCCTAAAACATACCACCAGGCACACCCATTTCTTGCCTTTTTTCTTTTGTTTGTTTTTTGGAGAAAGAGTTTCTCTGTGCAGCCCTGGCTGTCCTGGAACTCTGTAGACCAAGCTGGTCTTGAACTCAGAGATCCACCCGCCTCTACCTAAAAGTCTGCACCACTGCCGCAGCCACCCAGCATGTCTTGTCTGTCTTACAGGAAGCGATTCATATCTTTCCTTTCTGTTTCTTCCAAGACAGGATCACAGTATACAGACCTGCCTGGAACTTAAACTAGTCTACTGCCTAGTCCTCCAAGTGCTACGTTTGGATTCTATGAAAAAGCATATTTGCCTTATTTCTGTTTTCAGCCAAGTTCTAAACCCTTCTCCATGTGTCAAAGGCTGGTATACGGCCATTAAGTTGTCACTACCATGCATGTATCCTGAATGGTGCTCCGGGTATCAATTTCTATCCTTTCTTTGAGGTCTTTAAAAGATGAGGCTAAAACACTAGAAGAAGCAGCACACACAGATCCAGGGGCCTAAAGACACATGTTCATGTGACACCATCCAAAGATGCAGAAGTGAGAGGAGGAGAAAAAGGGGATGAGGCCATTAGCGGAAAGGAATGGAGAGCGAGACAATGCTTTCTAAAAGAAACAGATGGGGCCATCTCTCCCTGAAGAGCCCAGACCCACACTTGGGTTTGTTCTTTCCTTGAGCACCTCTCTGCCATAACACTTCTACTGAAAATCTCTTAATAAATTCCAAATCTGCTCGTATAAAAGACGTAAATGCAAATGGGGCAGATGCACGGGAAGGTCCTCGAATAGGTGAAGCCATGCGTCTCAGACCCAAAAGAACAGAGTGCTCCTGACACTTACCGTGTTGCATTTTGTGCCACACACCACTTGCCTATGATTCAACCACTGAGAAGCAAACACTTTATTAAGGGTCCCAAGGTGAAATTCTCTCTCCTTCAGGAGACCGGGAAGCTGTTGTGCCGCGTAACCATGTAACAGCCGAGAATAGTTGGTTTCATTCTGCAGCCTGACCTCCCGGTTCTTCAGGTAGTACACTAAGGATCTCTTCACTGGGGGGAGTCTTTTCCGTTTGTACAGTGAGTGATCCCAGCCAAACTGTGGAAATCAACACCAGAAATCAGAGCTTTGGTCCCTTTCCTCGAAGGTAAGAAATCCCACTGTACTGGAGAACCACCACCAAGAAATTCGTCCTTCAGGATTCACACAATTAAAAACATCACAGAAGATTCACAACCCAGAAAATACATCTTAACTCATCTTGCACTGAAATAAAGTTCTCACAGTGAAGCCTACTTGAAAGTTTATCAGGCCTTTAAGTGGAGGACTCTGAAATCCTATATACACTCAGGTGTCCCTGAAAGTGAAGGAAAGGAGGCCCAGATTACCGAATCCACCTGGGCTGCATTTCTACCCAGCCCCCTTCTCCCTCTCCGCCTGTGCTCCCCGAAGAGCATAAAGAGTATTCAAAGAGCCAGAGTGGGATCCCGGATCTTCCAGGGCTGTAAGTCAATGGCCGCTCATCGGACACCGCGCGACCGGCGCTGAGGGCAGTTTTAGAATTCGAAAAATCAAATACCAACGGGGTGAAAAGGAAGAGTAACCAGCGTCGGAATCCCAAGTCCGAGGGGCCCTGCTATCTAAAGGGGGCAGTATAGAGGCGACACCTAGTGTCTCTTTTAGGTGTCTAAATAGCCAAAAGGACCAGCATCCAGCTTGGAACATTGTTTCCTTGTTAAGAGACAATCGGCCCACATTCAGACATTGTTTCCTTGATAAGAGACAATCGGCCCACATTCACGGAGCCACTGAAAGGCTGACTTCCCTCTCCTTCCCAGATTCCCCTAGAACTCAGTTTCCTGCAGGACCGAGGAGGTACTGGCTTCTCCTCCAGCTCTATCCCTAGCTACAGACTTCCAGCGGAAGGCGTCATTTTGGAGTTTCCTTTTGGCTCTTCACCCTTCCGGCCCGCCTGCACGCCAGTAAACTGCAGGACGACCGGCCACGACTCTACAGTCTCGGACCCCGGCTCTTGTCCCGCCCTGGCCCCTGGTTCCTGTCCCCAGCTGGAACTCCCTAAGCCTCTGTTGGGGTTCTGGCCATCTTGCAGGCCTGGAAGCCCTCACCTGCTGGCCCTGAGCGTCGCTCCCGGCTCCAGGCGAGGCAGGCGCTTTCCGCTTCCTGCTAACTGCTTTCCGGGCCATAGTGGGCAGCGCCGCCGTGGCCCCGCAGCCACATGGGGCGGAGGAAGCAAGGGGCGGCAGGGCGGCGGGTCATATACCGGGCCCCGGGGCCGCGCGCTTTCGTGCGCCCGGCCCGGAAAATGGCCCGGCCCCGGGGAGGCAGGCGATCAAAGAAAGGCACGTAAAAGGAAGGAGGGGAAAATCAGGGTAAGGAAAGGGAAGGGAAGGGGAAGGCAAAGCAGGATCAGGCAGCTTTCCGACAGCCAGGTCTGGAAAGGACGGCGAGCGGCGAGAACCAAAACACCCCCTCCTTCTTGCCCGAGCCCCGTCACTCCTGCGCAGCCGCACATCGCAGCATGTCGCCACGGAGACGCCGCCTTGACCAGAGGGGTGGGACTTAAGGACTGCAAAGAAAATTGGTGTCCACGGAGAACTTCCGCTTGCCTTTTGCCCGTGGCGTTTTAGCTGTGGCCAAGCTGTGGCCAAAGGAATCTAGCATTTCCTCAGCCAGCTCATCCTCTGGCATGCGGAAGTAAGTATGAGCTGTCTCGCTGCCGGTGGGAAGCCCTTCCAATCTTTGGCCTCTATAACCATCCTGGCTGGATTAAAGGTATTCTAGAGACCCCGATGGATGCCGGTTAGCAATCAGACTGTTAAAACACTGGACTGAAATTGCAGTTTCCCTGGGAGTCCATGCTGGGAGAAGGAAAAGACTAGGGCCAACCGAGGAACTTGACTCCAGGAAAAGATGTTTCACAGTTCCGAAAACTTGTCAGACTACCTTACCAGAGAAACTGGAAATGAAGAGATGATGGATGCGCCCACACCTCGACAAAGGACTGCTTAGTTACACGTACCTCTTGGCGTCTATGTAAGCCTAAACTAAACCACTTGTCAGAACTCTGGAGTAGAGAATGTCACTAGAGGTCCTTGTTCTTTCAAATGTGGCCATATTAAGTAAAATCTCTCCTCTCTCTCTCTCTCTCTCTCTCTCTCTCTCTCTCTCTCTCTCTCTCTCTCTCTCTCTCTCTCTCTCTCTCTCTCTCTCTTAATTGGCCTGCTGAGAATGAGCACTAAGGAGGCAGAGGCAGGCAGATCTCCGAGTTCGAGGCCAGCCTGGTCTACAAGAGCTAGTTCTAGGACAGGCTCCAAAGCTACAGAGAAACCCGTCTGGGAAAACCGAAGAAAAAGAAAGTAAAGACTGCCAAGGCTCAGGCTGGGACTCTTGCATCTCTGATAACAGCTTTTACTCCTGCAGCTAGTGGTCTTGAGCACATTTTCCCAAATCTCTCACAAATGACCACTGGGCACACAGGGTTGGATATTGGGAGGGAGGCAGAAACCCTGCTTCCAGCCACAGCAGCATCCTTCAGATGCACAAGTCCCTTACCAGCGCTAAGCAGCTGCCTCAAACGCCTCAGCACAGGTCACCCCCATTTGGGGAGTTGTCAGATCCCATTCTCTGCTTCTTCCTTGCTCCCTAGCCCCCTCTCCATCCTGACTCCTGTCTGAACCTCAAGTTCCCCCCCACACACCCTTTTCTTTGAGACAGTCTAAATATGTAGGCTTGGCAGGCCTGGAACTCACTATGTTATGTAGATCAGGCTCACCTCGTAAAGACTCTACCTCCACGGTGCAGGCATGAAAGGTATGCTCCACCGAGACAGGCAAGCAATTTTCCTTCCATTCAACATCACCCCTGTCAGTCTCCAAGGTCTGACGTCACAGATTCATCATGCTTGTGCTTCGGGAAAGAGGCCCAGGGCTGTAATTCGTGTCACTGCCTGCCTCTGTCTTGGAGCCCGGGTGCTCTATCCGTTGAGGAATGAAAGCCAGAACCACGGGAAAGAGTGGTCATTTTTGGCATGTCACCATAGTTTGGACTGGCACCGGTCACCAAACAAAGCAGGTAGGGCTTCAGGATCACCCTTGCCTCCATTTTCTGAAGATCCTGAAGGAATGTGAGTGCCAGCTTCCACTTTCCTCAGACATAGAAACCCCCGGAGGAAGCAGGCTGCTCTCGCTTGAGCCTGACTGGTTACCTGCTGGTCGCTTCAGGCTTCAGGCCTCACATCTCCAGGGAACTGTGTTGGCCCATCTGCAGTTCTGCCTACAAGAAGATTTGATTGGTTTTCCAGATTGAAATGATGTGCCACCATCCCAAATCAATCGGCACTGCAGCCAACCCCTAACACCACTTTGGGAAGGGCAGTCCCAGCTGTCTTGGTTAGGCCTGCCCCTTCAGAGAGAAACACATTGTGAATGGGTAGGGTGGCAGCTTCCTTTTTCAAGTCTGTTGTTCTGGCTCTGTCTTGCCTCACAATGCTCTGGATGAGCCAGGGGTCCACTGGACAAGAATCTGGAATCCTTTGAGGATCTCTGGCTCAGGCTGTGTGGAGCTGGGATCTCGGTGTCTTCAGTCCATGGTAGGGCACACCGGGCAGGGGTGAAGGTTCATTCCGTAAGGTGTCCTGCACATTGGCATTCCAGGATTAACATCACATCCTCATCACAGGTCTCTGTGGAAATGAGTAAAGGCCCGCTCAGAAGAGCAACAGTTCATAATTGCTTATAGTGCTGTGGCCTCAAACTCAAGGCCTTTCTTATGTTAAGCAAGTTCTTTACCACTGAGCTATGCCCTCAGCCTTACAACAATTTTTTTTTTCAGTGCTATTGATGGAACCTAAATCATCTTGCATGGAAAACACATCACCCCTGAGCCACAACCCTAACTCCCTTTTTTTTAACCTTTCATTTTTCTTCCCGATCTGTCTTTTCTCCTCCTTTTTCTCCCTCAAGCCCCTGATTCTGTAACCCAGATTAGACTGGAATTTCCTATGTAACCATGGCTGATCTTGAACATCTGAGTCTCCTTTGTGTTTCTAATGCTGTGATCACAGACATGCAGCTGAACCCAGTTTATACCATGCTAAGGATCAGAACCTTATAGGTTCTTATGTGTGCTAGGCAAACGCTCCACCAAGTGAGCTAAATTTCCCTTGTTTTTAGAAGGGCTCATACTGTGGGACAGGTTGGCCTTGAACTCCTGACACTCCTCTGACCTCAGCTTCCTGAGAGCTAGGATTACAAAAATGAACCACCATGCTTGGCTTTTCTTCCTTTAGAAGTACTGTTTTTGTTTCCCAAGCTGGCCTTAAACTTTCCATCCCTCTGTCTTTTTTTTTTTTTTTTTTTTTTTTTTTTGGTTTTTCGAGACAGGGTTTCTCTGTGGCTTTGGAGCCTGTCCTACCTCTTGTAGACCAGGCTGGCCTCGAACTCACAGAGATCCGCCTGCCTCTGCCTCTCAAGTGATAGGACTAAAGGCGTGCACCACCACTGCCCAGTCCATCCCTCTGTCTTAAGCTTTTCAAGTAACTATAATTACAAATATGTACCACAATGCCTGGATACCTATAATATACATGTATGTATGTATATATGTGTATATATATATGTGTGTGTATGTATGTATGTGTATAGCACATGTATATTTTGCGTGTGTGTGTCTGTGTGTATGTATGTTTTTAAGTATGTGGACATGTGGATATTCATGTGCCTGTTATGGTTTAAATGAGAATGGGTTCATACATTTGAGTGCTTGGTCCCTAGTCGGTGGAACTGTTTTGGGAAGAATTAGGAAGTGTGGTCTTATTGGAGGAGGTGTGCTGTGGGAACTTCTTCAGCCAATGGCCTTTGAGATGCTAGAACACTTTGGGCTTGGGCTTGGGGTACTATAGAAACAGATGTAGCAATGTATACTCACTCTCTTGGCGGCTAGATTCGGTTCCTGTTTCCTGCTCGTGCAGAGGACTGTTGATCTGTGAGTCTACTCCTAAACAAAGAACCCTTTATATTCAATTCTGAGCTAGTGTGGGACTACTTTATCTTGATCCTCCAAAGAGATGTGGTCACTGTGGTGGGCTTTGAGGTTTCAAAACCTCATACCAGGCCCAGTCTCACTCTCGGCTACTACTCAGTGCCATACCTGCCTGCTGCTTTCTTGCTTCCTATGATATGGCCATGAACTCACCCTCTGAGACTGTAAACAAGCCCCCAGTAAATGCATTTCTCCTTGGTCATGGTGCCTCTTCACAGCAATAGAAAAGTAACTATATGTGCCTGCATATGAAGGCCCAAGGTTGATGTTAATCATCCTCCATCACTCTTCCACCTTCCTCAGTGAGGCAGGGTCTCAGTCAAACCTGGGGCTGGCTGATATGGCTAGTCTCACTGGTCAGCTTGGTCTGCATGAAAATAAGATTTTCTGCCAGGCAGCGGTGGTGCACACCTTTAATCCCAGCACTCGGGAGGCAGAGGCAGGTGGATCTCTGTGAGTTCAAGGCCAGCCTGGTCTACAGAGCTAGTTCCAGGACAGCCAGGGATGCACAGTGAAATGAAACCCATAGGTCCACAGGGAGAGCACTATTAGGAGGTGTGGTCTTACACGAGAAGGTGTGGCTTTGTTGGAGAAATTATGTCACTGGGGGTGGGCTTTGAACTTTAGATACTCAAGCCAGGTCCAGAGTCTCACTGTCTTACTGCTGTCTGCCAATCAGGATGAGAACTCTCAGCTACATCTGCAGCTTCCCACCATGATGATAATGGACTAAGTCTGAAAGCCAGCCCCCCAATTAAATGTTTTCCTTATAAGAGTTTCCATGGTCATGGTATCTCTTTACAACAATAGAAACCCTAACTAAGACATAGAAAAATGAATTTAAGTCAGCATCATGCATATAATATATATTTTCATACACATATTCCAAGTTCTACATATCCCACTGAGAAAAAAAATCCTTCTTTCTTCTTCCCTTGTAAACTGCACATATGGTGAAAAGTGCTGGCAGTAGAATGAAGAAAGGTGACAGAAGGCCTGGAGAGACAGCTCAGCATTCCAGAGAGCTGCTGCTCTTCCAGAGGACGCAGGTTCAATTCCCAGCACCCACATGGCAGCTCACAGCTGTAACTCCAGTTCCAGGAGTTATAACACTCTGTTCTGGCCTGCTTGGGTGCCGCACACATAGTGCACCAACATACTGAAATTCCCATACATAATAGATTGAAAAATAAATTAAAGAGGTGACATGCACAATGAACATGGGAAGGGAGGGTGTGATTTAATGACAATAAAGGAAAAAAAAAAACAAAGAAATGTCCCTTGAATCTACAAACTCAGCAGAGGTCCCAAGTCCTGCATTTAGAGTCTGAGATCCATGCCCACATCCACAGAAACGTTTAGAGTGCCACAGCCTATCTTCAGTGTGAGAAATCTAAGCAACTTGTTTAGTGCAAAAGCAGTTCTGTTGCACTGGCAAAATGAAATAAGTAAATACAACTGTCTTGTTCCTTTTCTCCAAAAAGAAGAGAGGAAAAATCCAGCACTGTAGGTGTCTAAGGTCTGTCCCAGAAAATTTCTTTTGAGCAGACAGGCAGAAATAGCGCTATTCAAAGGAGGTCTATCCCTTTAAGCCAAGGTGTCTGTCCCTCTGAGCCAGGTGGAAAAGGTCATTATCTTTGGCTTGGATTTATCAGGGAATAATTAAAAATTCTATAAAATGTGAGCCAGGCATGGTGGCACAGCCTTTAACCCCAGCACTCAATTCTCTAGGCAGAGACAGGAAATACAAATGGTTTCTATTCTAACTCAAGTAGTGGCTGTGTCTTTACCCCAGTGGCTACCCTCAGACCTCACAATTTTATTCCATGGCAGTGAAAAGAATTGACAGACAGGAGATGAAGGACGCAGAGGAAAGGTGTCACTGCAGAGGAAAGGCCATCACATTCCTAGGGTAAAGCAGTGTGGTGTGGGACAATTCTGTATTCTGTCAATTATGTTTTAAGTAAATGCTGATTGGCCAGTAGCCAAGCAGGAAGTATAGGCGGGACAACCAGACAGGAAGTAGAGGCAGGGCAATGAGAACAGGAGTATTCTGGGAAGAAGGAAGCTCCCTCTGCAGTCCTGCCAAGACAACGAAGAAGCAAGATGTAAACCTGCCCCGCTAAAAAAGGTACCGAGCCATGTGGCTAACATAGATAAGAATAATGGGCTATATAATTTATAAGCGCTAATAAGAAGCCTGAGCTAATGGGCCAATCAGTTTATCATTAATGTAGACTTCTGTGTGATTCTTTGGGACCTAACGACTGTGGGAACTGGGTCGGACAGAAACTCCAATCAGCAGGCCCTCATGCTACAGCAGTGGGCATTTGCATAAATAAAGGCTTACTGTATAAAAGTCTTACAAGGTGAGCGAGGTAAAAACATTTTAATTCCTTGTCCTAAAGACAAGATTTATTGTTGTGGAAAAATCTTTCTGTACATTGTAAAGATGTGTCTTTGCCAAGGCACCTTCTGTTTGGTTTAATAAAGAGCTGAATGGCCAGTAGCTAGGCAGGAAGAGGTTAGGCGGGACTTCTGGGCAGAGAAAGAAGAAGAGATGACTCTTGGGACTGGAGAGATGCCAGAGAACACAGAGAGGAAATGGAAGGTACAAGACGGGATAGATTATGGAGTATTTTCTTTAAATTTACCAGACACAAATGAATTGGAATTGAGTATATTGTGAATGTAATCTTTACAATTTAATCAGTTGTTTTTATTGTATACAGTCTTACTATGTTCAAATTAAAACTTTCCATTTTCGTTTAGAAAGAATAAATGGGAAATGTTGGGGAATATTGTTTTCAGGTGTGACTTTTGTTTATGCTGCATTTAACTCTGTGAAGCTGTGCTACTGTGCCTGTCTAAAACACCTGATGGGAGCCGGGCGGTGGTGGCGCACGCCTTTAATCCCAGCACTCGGGAGGCAGAGGCAGGTGGATCTCTGAGTTCGAGGCCAGCCTGGTCTACAAGAGCTAGTTCCAGGACAGGCTCTAGAAACTACAGGGAGACCCTGTCTCGAAAAAACCAAAAAAATAAATAAATAAATAAAATAAAAAAATTAAAAAAAATAAAAAAAAAAACACCTGATGGTCCTAGCAAAGATGAACAGCCAATAGTGAGGCAGGAGGAGCAAGGATAGGCGCGGCTAACAGGGAGGGGAGAGAACGAGAAGAGAACAAAGAGAGGACATCAGGGGCCAGCCACCCAGCTACACAGCAAGCCATGGAGAAAGAAGTAAAGAAAGTTATAAAGAAATAGAGAAAGATAAAGGCACAGAGGCAAAAGGTTGTTGGGTTAATATAATTTAAGAAAAGATGGCTAGAAACAAGCCAAGTGTGGGGTGGTGGTGGCTCATGCCTTTAATCCCAGCACTTGGGAGGCAGAGGCAGGTGAATCTCTGTGAGTTCGAGGCCAGCCTGGTCTACAAGAGCTAGTTCCAGGACAGGTTCCAAAGAAACCTTGTCTCGAAAAACAAAAACAAAAACCAAAAGAAAGAAAACAACAAAAGGTTGGTGTAATGGTGACTGTCTGTAATCCCAGCACTAGGAA
Organism: Arvicola amphibius; assembly: GCF_903992535.2. Lineage (NCBI taxonomy): Eukaryota > Metazoa > Chordata > Mammalia > Rodentia > Cricetidae > Arvicola > Arvicola amphibius. The sequence goes on from NC_052057.2 coordinate 94,741,458, forward strand.
GGTTCAGGCAGGAGGACCAGGGATTCAATGTCATTCTCAGCTATGTGGTGAGTTTGAAACCAGTCTAGGCTACTAGGGACCTATGTCAAAAGAGTGAGGGAAGAGTCAGGCAGGCATGCCTTCCCAGCACTTGGGAAGCAAAGGCAGACGGATCTCTGAGTTTGAGGTCAGCCTATTCTACAGAGTGAGTTCCAGGACAGCCAAGGCTATACAGAGAAACCCTGTCTCAAACAACAAGAACAACAAAATGTTACTTATTTGTGCCTGTTGGGGAAGGAGTAGTCAAAGAGATTACCTGAAGCTGGAATTACACGCAATTGCAAGCTTCCTGTTGTGGATGTTAGGAATTGAGCTCCAGTCCTCAGCAAGAACAGCATGTGCTCTTAACCACTGAGCGGTTATTACTCCTGGTATTACCTGAGCTATTACCTAAGCCCACTCATATCAATCATTAGTCAAGAAGAAAGAAAATGTCCCATAGGATGGCTTACAGGTCGTTCTGAGGAAGGTGTTTTCTCAACCGAACTTCCTTCTTTCCGGATGACTCTCGTCTGTGTCACATTGGCCAGACAATGATGTCAAAACTAACCAGTACTCCAGTCAAGACTAAGGGCCTGAATTCAAGTCCCAACTACTCCTGAAAGCTGTTCTCTGACCTCTGCATGGGCGCGGCCGCTATTTTTCTTCTGCTCTGACACAGGCTGATTGAGAACTTGGCACCAGAAATGATTCAGTTGGCCAGAGGCCTTTATAAAATGTTATGCAACAAAAAAGAACAGCTCCTGTATAGTCACTACCCCATTGCTGTGATGAACCACCATAGTCACAGCAACTCTATAAGGAAACACTTACCTGGGGCTGCTCACAGTTCAGAGGTCTAGTCCACCACGGTCGTGGTGGTGAGCAAGGTGACAGGCAGACAGGTAGATGGTGCTGGAGAGGCAGCTGTGAGTTCGACATTTGTATCAGTAGGCAGCAGGAACAGAGTGAGTCACTGGGTCTGGTTTGAGCATCTGAGACTTGAGAGCCCCCCCCACTTCCACACACTTTCTCCAACAAGGCCACACCTCTAAATAGCACTAATTCCTATGAGTGTTGGGGGCCGTTTTCATTCAAACCACCACACCTCCCTTCTGTCTAATTTGCTTTATGAATGCAGGCATGCCCTCAGGGAACTGGTGAAATCATGGCCCATCGATCTATTTCTGTTTACGCTCTTCTGGGTACCTTCTGAAGTCAATGCTTGTCTCTGTCTAATTTCTTTTTGCTGGGTAAGAATTTAGGATAAGGGATTATCATTTTTATGAAATGCAAAGGAGCAGTGGGAGAGAAGGAGTAAATCACATTCAGTTCTCTTATAATCTTAAATGCTTAATTTATTTAAGACGGGTTTCTATATAGTCTGGCTGTTCTGGAGCTCACTGTGTACACCAGGCTGGCCTGAAACTCACAGATCCACCTTCTTCTGTCTGCCACATTCTAGGATTAAAGAAGTGCACCACTATGCATTAATATGTCTGTAGACCAGGCTGGCCTTGAACTCAAAGATCTTCCTGCCTCTGCCTCCCGAGTGTTGGGATTAAAGTTGTGCACCACTTTGTGCACCTCCTGTTCCTGTTTTCCAGTGAGTGCTTGGATTTTCACATGTGATACAAACAACATGACAAGCAGGATGGTGGTGGTGTGTACTTTTGGTCCCAGTACTCAGGAGGCAGAGGCAGGCAGATCTGAGTTTGAAGTCAGCATAGTGTATGAGTTCTAGAACAGCCAGGTTACACAGAGAAAACCTTTCTTGGGGAAAAAATGCATGTGTGCACCACCACCATCCAGCATATATATATATATATATATATATATATATATATATATATATACACACACACACACACACACATATATATATACACACACATATATATGTATGTATATGTATGTATACATATATATGTATGTATGTGTATATATATATATTAGGCTTAAAGCTTTTAAACATTTTAAAAGCATTTTTTAAAAAGCATTTAAAAAAAAGCAGTATCTGGTTTGAGCCTTTCAAAAATTCCCAGAGAGAAAAATTATCATTGCCATTCAAAGGGGAAATTTGAATCTTGGAGGTCAGGGAGAGGTCAGGCAGAAGCCAGGCAACGACAAAGGCAAGTGAATAAATGACAGAGGCAGGACAAAAATCAGAGTTGCTCAACTCAACTTCATTTTTTGTAAACACTGGTTTAGGAACACAGTTCTCTGTCATGGTGGGATCAGTGCTAGAAATGGCCCATTGTAAAGCAAGACGTTGTCCTAGCACAGGCTGTTATGTTAAGTCGTATGCCCCTCTGGATCTTCATAATGTCTCATTGTCCTGACCATGCCCAAGCAGTTTGTCTGACCCTAGATACTGCAGAACAGCTGAGGTTTATGGGGCATGCCCACATACTGGCGCTTTGGGGGAAAAGAACAAAAGATCTAGGTTTGCCTGGGGCTAAATAGAACAAATCCCCAAGAAAAAAAAACCACCTCAAATAAATTCTCCATCAACATTTATCATAAGAGTGTCTTGTTAGAGCAAATTAGAGACAATTCCCACCTTCCCCAGTGTAGGTCCTAGGGATCAAACTCAGACTGTCAAACTTGGCGGCAGGTGTTTTTACCTGGTGAACCATCTCTTGGGAGCCTATTACTCCTAACTAACTTGATTGAAGCAGAAATCAAGCAGTAATCATTATTTCAAGTTTCTAGGTCAAGTCTTATTGCTGTTGAGTATGTTGTCTAATAATTTTCCAAAATTTTAAAAGCATTTTTAATGATTTATTTATGTGCGTTGCTGTTCTGCATGTATATATGTTTCTGTGTGAGGGTGTCAGATCCCCTGGAACGAGAGTTACAGACAGTTGTGAGCTGCCATGTGGGTGCTAGAATTGAACTTGGGTCCTCTGGAAGAGAAGCCAATGCTCTTAACTGCTGAGCCATCTCTCCAGCTCATCCCATCTGTAAGACAGGGTCCCCAGCTGGGCAGTGATGGTGCATGCCTTTAATCCCAGCACTCGGGAGGTAGAGGCAGGAGAATCTCTGTGAGTGTGAGGCCAGCCTGCTCTACAGAGTTCCAGGACATTTAGGACTACACAGAGAAACCCTGTTTTCAAAAAGCAAAAACAGAAAACCCACAAAACAACAACAAGACAGTGTCTCCATATATAGCCCAGACTGGTCTACAAGTGCTAGTTCCAGGACAGGCACCAAAGCTACAGAGAAAACTTGTCTCGAAAAAACCAAAGGGGAAAAACAAAACAAAACAAAACAAACAACTCTGTCTCAGGTGCACTAAAGTCTCTATCTCTCTCGCTCTCTCTCGCTCTCTCTCACACACACACACACACACAGAGAGAGAGAGAGAGAGAGAGAGAGAGAGAGAGAGAGGAGAAAGAGAGAGAGAGAGAGGGGGAGGGAGGGAGGGAGAGAGAGGGAGGGAGGGAGGGAGGGAGAGAAAGAGGGGGATACTTTATGGTCCAGTTTACAGAGAGTGGAGCTGCAGGAAGAGACAAAAATGAAACTCAGAAAATCATGAGAGTAGACAATGGGATTCTATAGTATTTCTGGGAAAAAATGTTAAGATGTACTTTACCCAGCCGGGCAGTGGTGGCGCACGCCTTTAATCCTAGCACTCGGGAAGCAGAGGCAGGCGGATCTCTGTGAGTTCGAGACCAGCCTGGTCTACAAGAGCTAGTTCCAGGACAGGCTCCAAAACCACAGAGAAACCCTGTCTCGAAAAATAAAAAAAAAAAAAAAGATGTACTTTACCCAAGCAGACCCAGTGATTCAAGTCATGTACTTTCTTTTTCTCTCTCCTCCCTCCCTTTCTTCCTTTCTTTCAAAGCTCCTTCCCTCCTTCCCTTCTCCCTCCATTCACAGTATAGCTGCATGAGGATTAAGTTGTCGTGGATTTAGTTTCTCTCATTACTTGGAAGACCATATGTACTCCGCTTGGATGTACAAACCCTGCTCTGTGCAGGGAACCACGTGCTGACCTACCTACCAGGCCTTCCCTTCTTCATCCTTCGCTAGTTCCTGTCCCGTACCACCTATCAGAGAGTGGGAGGGGGAGATGAGACTTTAGACAGAAATCCTCCCCGCCTACTATGGCATCCCTGGTACTCAGGGGTCTGGCAATCACCAGAGGAGCGCTGGCCATCAGGTAGCCTTGTCTAGCAACCACTAGCCAAGTTTTATCTGGGTGGGAAGTGTTTTCTGCTGGAGGAGACTTTTGCCCTTTTTATCTCCTCTCCTCAGACCTGACTTGAGTTCAAGGCTTAGTCATTTGGGTGGGCGTGGGAATATTTTTGTGATGTGTAAATACAAATTACATCAGAACTCTGGTAGGCTTACGGTGTGCTGATTCAATTAAAATGCGTTCTCTAGAATGAAAAATCATAAGGAAAACTGAGTTTTCAGTTTTATTATTATCTAGAAGATGATAGACTAGAGGCTGTTCAGAAGGATAAAAATATTGACTTAAATTATCACATATTTTGTTTATCTTCTTGTCCCTGAACAGAAATTTCCTTTCAGTTTCCTCTACTTTTTCCTTCCTTCTTAAGAATATAAGGAAGGAGCCGGGTGGTGGTGGTACACGCCTTTAATCCCAGCACTCAGGAGGCAGAGGCAGTAGGCTGTGAGTTCAAAGTCAGCCTGGTCTACAAGAGTTCTAGGACAGGCTCCAAAGTTACAGAGAAACCCTGTCTCAAAAAACAAAACAACAACAAAAAATTAAAATAAAACATTTTAAAATTAAAAAAAAATAAGGAAGAAAGAAACGGAGCCAGAAAAGAGGGCTATTTGAAAGGATGCCCTGTCTTTCTCACCAACTTCCCTCCATGGGATGGGAGAGATGGCTCAGCGGTTAAGAGCATTGGCTGCTCTTCTTGAGGACCCAGGTTCAATTCCTAGCACCCACATGACAGCTCACAACTGTCTGAAGATCCAGTTGCAGGGGATCTGACACCTTCACACCAATGCACATAAAGTTAAATAAACTATTAAAAAAACAGTAAATTACTGTTAAAAATAGTAATTAAAAAAACTTCCCTCCAGTATATTACTGATTATGCCAGCCATTTCAATGGCAGATGTGCAGCCTCCCCCATCCCTCTGCAGGCATACAGAGTGCCCTATGCATGAGCAAGGCTCACAGCTGGTTGGGGTGCAAAGTTTAATAGGCAAGGCTTGAACTTTGGTCCTCAGACTTGCTGGGCAAGCTCTTTAGCACTGAGCCTTATTCGCAGCCTGCCCTCGCTTTTCTGTTTAACACAGAACTCAGCTCTGTGCCTTTCATAGAGAAATCAGAGGTAGAAGGACCCTCCAGAGACAGGCAAGTCGAACACTTTAATCCATAGGCAACAGACACCGAAACCATCCTTCTTCTGAGATGACTGACCTTTGCCCCAGTAGCAAAGGGGTATTGCAGAGGAACACAGTGGGGTGTTGTAGAGTCAGGGTTCAACTTGGATTAGAAAACCGGTGATGTCCAGGCGTGGTGGCGCACGCCCGTAACCCCAGGATTGGCAGGTGGGGGTGGGAGGGTCGGTAGTGCAAGGCCATTCTTCCTCATGAATCCAGTGCAATTGTTTGTTGAAAACAATGATGCTGAGTAGTAGCTTCACTCTCTAGACCCGTCTCTGTACTGAAATTATAGATAATAATATTGTCTGTTTCATGAGGTTATTGAGAGCCTTGCTAAGGCTGCTGAAATGGTTCAGTAGACAGAGGTACTTGCAGCCAACCCTAACCTGAATCCAATCCCTGGAATTTACGTGTTGAGTGAAGTGACTTCCACAAGTCCACACACGTATAAAAAAATCAATAATGTTTGAGGGGCCTACGGGAGGGGGAGGAAGTGGAAGGAGAGGAGGGAAGGGAACTGGGATTGGTATGCAAACAAATAAGTTTTAAACAAACAAAAGAATTAAAAATGTAATGTGATATTAACATATATTTATATAAGCATGTACGCCTCTATTTTATTATATGGTATTTTGTTATGTATGTATTATATACAAATAAATATATTTATAAAAATTAGATGATTGATACATGGATAGATAGATATGATAGATATAGATGATTGATAGATATAGATGATAGATGATAGATAGATAGATATATAGATAGATAGATAGATGATAGATAGATAGATAGATAGATGATAGATGATACATAGATAGATAGATAGATAGATAGATAGATAGACAGACAGACTGAAGTAGGTCTCCCTGCATTGTCAGAACAGCAGAGGATTGTACACAGGACTCCTAGCTCCTCAAAATACCTAAATTTGAAATATTCTCCCTTCTTCCCTCCCTCCCTTTTTCCCATCTCTACCTCCATCCCTTCCTTTTTCCTCATTTTGTAGTTAAAAGATTTTGGGGAGGGGATAAGAATTATTTTATGTTGTATAAGTATACACCCCATGAATCACAGAAGGTTGTGAACCACCATGTAGGTGCTGGAAATTGAACCCAGGTCCTCTACAAGAGCAACAAGTATTCTTAACCACTGAGGCATCTCTTCAGGCCCTCTTTGGTAGTTTGTTTGAGTCAGGGTTTTGTTATATAGCTCAGGCTGGCCTTGACCTTAATATACTTCTGCCCCAGTCTTCCAGGTGCTGGGATAACAACGTACCACTACACCTGGCTCCAAGTGTGCTTTGGTGAACAGGTGTTGTTTTTATGCCATCATAGAACCAAAAAAATTGTCAGTTATATCAGTGAAAGCCAGGAACCACTGGTGTTGACCTTGGTCCCAGTTCTTGACACAGAATTTTTAATCTATTTACTTATTTGAGACAAGGTCTTATGATATAGTCATGGCTGACCTAGACCAAGCTATCTTAGCATTCATGAGTCATCCCACTGCTTCTGTCTCCCAAGTGATAGGATTCCAGGCAAGTGCTATTATGTACCACAGAACTTTTTTTTATCTTTTCTTTTCATTTCTGTATATGTGAGCTACCGTGTGTGCAGGTGCCCACACAGGTCAGAAGAAGGAGTTGAATTCCCACAACTGGAGTCCATCGACTGGGTGTACTGGGAACCACTTGGAGTCTCTGTGAGTGCTCTTAACTGCTGAACCATCCCACTGGCTCCAGAGCACTTCAGACTGTTGGATTTTGGCTGGTGGCGCACACCTTTAATCCCAGCACTCAAAAGGCAGAAGATGGATCTCTGTGAGTTCAAGGCTAGCCTGATCTACAGAGTTGGGTTCTAGGACAGCCAGGGCTACACAGAGTAACCTTGTCTTGGAAAAACAAAACAAAACCAAAGAGACTTTTGGATTTCAGACAGAGAGCTCCTGAATAGCTTGACTTCTCTTGGATGGGGGGAGCACCTGTTCTACTGAGGTGACTGTTGGTGGATAAACACCAGACCCCAGAAAGATGAAGCCATGATGGCATGGAGATAGACTTAGCAGTCACTTACACCTAAATGCTAAGGCCTCATTTTAATTGCAAAGGTATGTATTGGAGAGCTTTGGGATTGGTGAGCACTATTGTGTGCAGAGGTACCTATGCTGGGACCCTCCAGAACTTGTCTATGCATCCTTGCTTCTTATTGTTTATCTACACCCTTCCTTATATCCTTTTTAACAATGTGTTTGTGCATGCACGTGCATGTGTATGTGTGCATGTATGTAGGTGTGTGCATGTATGTGTGTATGTATATGCGTATGCATGTGTGCATGCTCATATGCAACTTTGAGTTGTCATTCCTTAGTAACATCACCCCCTCCTTTTACAGAGTCTCCTATGGCCTGAGATCACCAACTAGTCTAGACTTGCTGGTCAGTGAGCCTCAGTCCCAGTGATTTTCATGTTTCTGTTTCCTCGGCACAAGAATTACAGGCATACCCCACTGTGCCAAGCAGGTTTACATGGATCAGGTCCTCATGGTGGTGAGATAAACACCTTCCTGACTGAGCTATCTTCATAGCTCCACTCCCATAATATCTTTTATAATAAGTTGATATTTGTAAATATACTGCTTCCCTGAATTCTATGAACTCAGACTTATATCAAACCTAAGGAGAGGGTGATGGGAGCCACCAATGTCGAGGAAGTAAGTCGGGGGTTATGGATGCCCAGATTTGGGTTTGACATTTGTAGCAGAGAGGTGGGGGTGGAGTTGTGGTGAGGATGAACGGGTTTATGGAATTGAGCTCTTGAGCTTTGAGATTGGATTCTGACTCCATGTAGATAATTCATAACTGAATTGCATTATAGGAACACCTGTTAGTATGCATAGTATGAGTGGGGAAGTGACACACATACATCTGGTCAAAGAAATGTCCTGTGACATGTTATAGCATGTGACATGTTATAGCATGTGACCTGTGCATGGCAGAAGAAAGAGTCGGTTTGGATCAGTAGGCCCAAGTCTGTAAGTTTAATCCCTTGTAGTACAAGAAACACACAAAACAGGTTTTTCCTAACAAATACAAGTTAGTGTGGGTTTTGAAAGCGGAAGTCTTAAGTTTTTTTAAAAAAGTATTTTGTGGTCATGAATGTTTTGCCTGTATGCCTGTGCACCGTGTGTGTGCAATGTCTGAGGAGGACAGAAAAGGGGTGATGGACCCCTGGAACTGAAGTAACTGACTTTTATTGGGGCTGGGAATTGAACCTGGATGCTTTGGAAGAGCAGCTAATGCTTCTAAACTGCTGAGCAACTGCTTCAGTCCCCAGAGAGTTTTTTTCTTCCCATTTTTCTTCTTCCTTTTACTATCAATGCTGCCTAGTGACCAGGGGTTTTTCTCAGGGATAGCAATACTACGGGGGAGGGGGGTACCGTGAGGATCATATGAAAAGGTCTGTGTGCTATCTCAAACATATGCTAGGTTATTTTGAAAGTGATTGATAGGTTTTTTTATGTAGGGTTTACTGCCTATCTTTTAAAAAATGTTTACATTATTTTTATTTTATGTGTGTGAGTTTTTTTTTGCCTGCATGTATGCACATATGTGAGCCATGTGCAAGTGCCCATGGAGGTCAGAAGTGGGTAGTGGGTCCCCTGGAACTGGAGTTAAGAGCAGTTGTGAACTGACATGTGGGTGCTAAGAACCAAATCCAGTTACTTTGGAAGAACAGCCAGTGCTTTTAACTGCTGAGCCATTGCTCCACCCCACCTCTTAATGTATCTTTGAATTCACTATCTGTGTGGCTCAGGGTTGTTTTGAACCCTTTATCTACATATCCTGGGCAGCCTCAAACTCACTAGTACTGGTATTCCAGGCATGTGTTAGCACATCCAGCTCCCTTTCTGAACACTGTAATTATGGAAGTGTTAGTCAAGATGCCCTGCCGTTCACCCAGAATGTCAAAACAAACAGACAAGAGATGCCGAACTGCCCAGGCTATGTGTTATAAGCCAAGACAGGCCAGGCACACACTTGATTTCTGTAATCTGATTCCTTTTCAGAGTAAAATGGTGATAGCAAATGGCTGGAATTGATTCATACCAAATGTCAGCCCTAAGAGTACTTGGTTTATTTATTTTTAAATATTTTATCTTTGGTGTTTGAGACAGGGTCTGACTCTGCAACTCTGGCTGGTCCAGAACTCACTGTGCAGAGCAAGCTGGCCTCAAATTCACAGAAGTCTGCCTGCCTCTGCTTCCTGAATGCTAGGATTAAGTGCCACCTCTGCTGGCTATTTTTCTTTTATTCTGTTTCTTTTGTTTCTTTATTTGGCAGTGCTGGGGATGGAACCTATGTTCTCATCCTCATATGTGTGCTAGACAAGTGCTATACCACTGAGCTACAGCTTAGTCCTTTTAAAATATGTATCATTAGTGTGTGTGTGTGTGTGTGTGTGTAGTAGTCAAAAGCATGCAACAACCCATGTGTGACGGTCATAGGACAGCTTTTAGAGTCACTTTTCCTTCCACCATGTGATCCAGGGGAAAACTCAGGAGCTCAGGCTTGCCTGACGAGCACTTTTACCCACTGAACAGAAGTGAGGTGCATCAGCATGCCCCATATTCTTTTCCTTCCTTCTTTCCCATCAGGGCATCTTGTAGCTTAGGGTGACTTCACACTTGCTATGTAGCTGAGGATGACCTTGAAGTGTGCTGAGATTACAGGCATGTTACCACTGTTCTGAACTTACGATGGTGCTGGCAATTGAACCCAGGGCTTCGTTACCACGCTACCAAGTAGGCTAAATCCTCAGCCCCACATTTGTGTGTGTGTCTAAAGATTTATTTTTATTCATGTGTGTTTGTGTCTGTGTGAGTGTATGCTGTGTGTGTAGGGGTGCTAGGGGTGCCCAAAGAGGTCAGAAGCAGGTGTTGGATTGGATCCCCTCAAGCTAGATTTACAGGTAATTGTGAATTATGTGACACTGGTTGGCATTGGCTCAGGAATGTGAACTTGGAACTCTGGAAGAGCAGCAAGCACTCTTCATGGCTGAGCCATCTCCAGTCCGTTTCTTGTTTTTGAGACAGTATCCTGTGTTTTCTGATGTGGGAGGTCCTTCTGTATATGTGTTGCTTTTATTGGTTGATAAAGAAAGCTGTTTTGGCCAGTGACTTAGCAAAATAAAGCCAGGTGGGAAATCTGAACAGAGATATAGAGAGAAAGTAGTCAGAGCCAAGGAGTCACCATGTAGCTGCCGAAGGAGACAGATGTCACCACCTTGACTGGTAAAGCCACAGCCTTGTGGTGATACACAAGTTAATAGAAAAGGGTTAATTCAAGATGTAAGCGCTAGCTAGAAATACAACCAAGCTGTTGGCCAAGCAGTGCTATAATTAATATAGTTTCTGTGTGATTATTCTAATTGGGTGACCAGAAAATGAACGAACAGCCCCCATATGACAGTAGCCCAAGCTGACTTCTAACTTAATGTGTAGCCATATATCCAAACATCACATAGAACTTCTGACCTTCGTGCCTCTTCCTCTCAAGTTCTGGGATTACAGGATTACAGGTGTCACTGTGCTGGCTAGGTTTATGACAACTTGACACAAGCCAGAGTCATTTGGGAAGAGGGAACTTTGAGAAAATGGTCCCAGTCCTAAGATGGTGGTCCTGGATGCAATAAGAAAGCAGGTTGAGGGGGTGGAGAGATGGCTCAGTGGTTAAGAGCACTGACTGCTCTTACAGAGGACCCAGGTTCTGTTCCTAGCGCCCTCATGGTGGCTTATAATCATCCTTAACTCTAGTTCCATAGGATCTGGTGCCCTCTCCTGGCCTTCACTGACATTTTACACACATAGTATAGAACTATATAAAGGCAAAACACGTGCAAATAAAAGTAAATCTTAAAAAAGAAGTCATATTTCCTCTTTTAACTCCTTCAGGGTATCATTGGTTTCTGTCCTTATCCACAAGATGTGATTTTTGTGTTGTTCCCAGGGCCTTCCACATAATAGGTGATACCCTGACACTGAGCTATACACTCAGCCTTGTTTTTATTTATTATTTTGGTTGGTTTAGGAGTCTCTCTCTCTCTCTCTTCCTTCCTTCCTTCCTTCCTTCCTTCCTTCCTTCCTTCCTTCCTTTTTTTTTGGTCTTTCAAGACAGGGTTTCTCTGTGTAACAGTCCTGGTGGTTCTGGAGCACACCTTGTAGACCAAGTTGGCCTTGAAATCACAGAGCTCCTACTGCCTCTGCCTTCCGAGTGCTGGAATTAAAGGTGTGAAATTTAACCAAATCATGTGACCAGTATAGTTATTCTGTTAACTACCAAGCATAACAATTTAAATTTTTTTGTTTTGTTTTTTTTCAAGACGGGGTTTCTCTGTGTAGTCCTAGCTGTCCTGGAACTCACTCTGTAGACCAGACTAGCCTCAAACTCACAGACAATCCCCTGCCTCTGCCTCCCAAGTTCTGGGATCAAAGATGTGCTCCATCATGCCCAGGAACAATTTAATTTTTAATGACTTATTTTTATTAATATGTATATTTTGTATGTATGTCTGTGTGAGGGTGTTGGATCCCCTAGAGCCAGAGTTTCAGACCATTGTGAGCTGACATGTGGGTGCTAGGAATTGAGCCCAACCAAAATAAAAAGGAAAGAAAGAACATAGCAAGCAAGCAGCTAAATAAACCTTGATGAGCATGCCAGTAAGCAGCATTCCTCCATGGCCTCTGCATCAGTTCCAACTTCCAGGTTCCTGCCCTGCCTTCCCGCAGTGATGGACTTATCCACTATAAAGTGAAACAAACCCTCTCTGTTCCAAGTTGCTTTTGGTCATGGTGTTTTATCATAGCAATAGGAACTCTATGACATGGCTTAAAACTATAATTCAACAGCAACACTAATTCCAGAAAGCCCACAAACTTATGGAAATTAAACAATGCTCACCTGAATCATCAATGGATAAAGGAAGAAATAAAGGGAGAAATTAAAGACTTCCTAAAATTCAATGAACATGACCACACAATAGTTCTTGAGGTCCTAGCTAGAGCAATAAAACACCAAAGGGAGATTAAGGGGATACAAATTGGAAAAGAAGAAGTCAAACTCTCACTGTTTGCTGATGATATGATAATTTATATAGTGATCTCAAAAATTCTACTAAGAAACTTCTGCTACTCTTAAACACTTTCAGCAATGTAGCAGGATATAAGATTAACTCAAAAAAAAAAATCAGTAGCCCTCCTGTACACAGATGATAAAAGGGATTGGAAAGAATTAAGAGAATCAACACCCTTCACAATAGCCACAAATAGCATAAACTATCTCGGAGTAACTCTGACCAAACAAGTGGAAGACTTGTATGACAAGAACTTTAAATCTTTGAAGAAAGAAATTGAAGAAGACACCAGAAAGTGGAAAGACCTCCCATACCCTTAGGTAGGTAGAATTAACATAGTAAAAATGTCAATCTTACAAAAGCAATCTACAGATTCAATGCAATGTCCATCAAAATCCCAGCAAAATTCTTCAAAGGCCTCGAAAGAATGGTACTCAACTTCATTTGGAAAAGCAAAAAACCCAGGATAGCCAAAACAATCCTGTACAATGAAAGAACTTTTGGAGGCATCACAATCCCTGACTTCAAACTCTACTACAGAGATACAGTACTGAAAACAGCCTGGTACTGGCATAAGAACAGACAGGAGGACCAATGGAACCAAATAGAAGACCCAGATATTAATCCACACATCTTCGAACACCTGATCTTTGATAAAGAAGCAAAAAAAATATTAAATGGAAAAAGAAAGCATATTTAACAAATGGTGCCGGCATAACTGGATATCAACATGTAGAAGAATGAAAATAGATCCATATCTATCACCACGCACAAAACTCAAGTCCAAATGGATCAAAGACCTCAACATAAAACCAGCCACACTGAATCTCATAGAAGAGAAAGTGGGAAGTACACTTGAACGTATTGGCACAGGGAACTACTTCCTAAATATAACCCCAGCAGCACAGACACTGAGAAACAATTAATAAATGGGACCTCCTGAAACTGAAAAGCTTCTGTAAAGCAAAGGACATGGTCAAAAAGACAAAATGACAGTCTACAGAATGGGAAAAGATCTTCACCAACCCCATATCAAACAGAGGTCTGGTCTCCAAAATATACAAAGAACTCAAGAAATTGGTCATCAAAAGAACAAATAATTCAATAAAAAATGGAGTACAGACCTAAACAGAGGAATCTAAAATTTCTGAAAGACACTTAAGGAAATGCTCAACATCTTTAGTCATCAGAGAAATGCAAATCAAAACAGCTCTGAGATTCCATCTTACACCTGTAAAAACAGCCAAGATTAAAAACACTGATGACAACTTATGCTGGAGAGGTTATGGGGAAAAGGGAACACTTCTGCATTGCTGGTGGGAATGCAAACTGGTACAACCCCACACTTTGGATGTAAGTGTGGCAGTTTCTCAGAAAATTAGGAAACAACCTTCCTCAAGACCCAGTAATACCACTTTTAGGTATATATCCAAAGGATGTTCAATAGTGCCACAAGGATATGTGCTCAACTATGTTCATAGCAGCTTTGTTTGTCATAGACAGAACCTGGAAATGCCCCTCGACCAAAGAATGGATAAGGAAAATGTGGTATGTTTACACAATGGAGTACTACACAGCAGGAAAAAATGACAGCTTGAGTTTTGCTGTATATCGAGTTCTCTGTGTAGCTTTTGAAGGCTGTCTAGGAACTCGTTCTATAGATCAGGCTGGCCTCAAACTCTCAGAGATCTGCCTGCCTCTGCTTCCCAAGTGCTGGGATTGAAGGCATGCACCGCAACTGTGTGGCTGCGGAACTTTAATTGTGTAAAGGTGTGTTATATTTGTTTCTGTTCCCTTTGTTCAATCATATAAAGATGTGTTGCTGTTTCACCTTGCCTGCCTAATGCAACTGACTGGTCTAATAAAAAGCTGAATGGCTAATAGCTAAGCAGGGGCGGATAGGTAGAGCTGGTTTACAGAGAGACTAAGTAAGAGAGAGGAGAGAGACAATGAAAAAGAGAACAAGGGAGAAAGAAAGGAACACGCCAGGGCCAGAAGCTAGACAGCTTCCAGCCAGCCATGGAGACAGCAGGAGAGTAAGATATACAGAAGGAATAAAAGGTACAAAGCCCCAAGGTAAAACATAAAGGGAAACAGGTTAAGTTATCAGAGCTAGCAAGAAATGAGCCTAAGCTAAGGTTGAGCATTCCCAACTAATAATAAGTCTCCATGTCAAGATTTGGGAGCTGGTTGGTGGCCCAAAAGAAAAATTTTGCTACAGTGTAGCGTCCCAGATTTTATATTGAAGCCTTGGACCTAATCCATCAAACTATGGATGATTAGAAAACATAGTTTTTAGACTGATGATTAATTTGCACTGAGGTTGTTGGGTGCACACTAGCACAATCCGATTCATATTCTCATTGTAAGAGAAAATTGGATGCACATCATGCATGTGAGTGTACAGGAGACAGACAGGCTGTGAGATAATAGATACAGTGGGAAGGTGGAAGCTGCGGGGGGGGGGGGCAGAGAAACCACACCCACCATGAAGGAGGAGGAGGCAGAGAGGAAACTACTCCCAGCAACACCTTGACCTAGGATTCTTGACTTTCAGAACTGTGAGAATTTTTTTTCAAGACAAGGTTTCTTTGTAGCTTTGGGGCCTGTCTTGGAACTAGCTCTAATAGACCAGGCTGGCCTCGAACTCACAGAGGTCTGCCTGCCTCTGCCTCCTGAGTGCTGGGATTAAAGGCGTGTGCCACCACCACCCAACTAACTCTGTCTTAAAGAAACAAAATAAAGACTGCAGAGATGGCTCAAGAGTTAAGAATACTGGCTGCTCTTCCAGAGGTTCTGAGTTCAGTTCCCAGAAAACCACATGGTGGCTGACAACCATCTATAATAGGATCTGATGCCCTCTTCTGGCTTGCAAAGCACTCATACATAAAATATAAGTAAAATAAAATAAAATAAAATAAAAAGCATAAAATAAGGGCTGGCAAGATGGCTCAGTGACTAAAGGCACTTATTGCCAAGTTTGACCACCTGAGTTTGGCTCTTATGACTCCATAGTGGAAGGAGGAACCCAACTCCTACAAGTTGTCTTCTTTTGTTGAGTCTCAAACCTTGGGACAAATGGCTGAAGTGAAACTGGCCACCAGATTCTTCCAGCATCCCTCAGCCCCTGCCTGTTGCAGGGCTCTCTTGACTCTTGCATATCCTGCCCACTACTCTGGATTTCCCAGCCTACGGAGCTGAGCTGTTTTTTTCCATATACTCCAACCAGTGTGGTTACTTGGCCCCTTTTGTACCCTTGCCCTCTTTCCTACTGCACCTAGTCATTGTCGTCCATCCCCGTGGCGTGTCTTACCCCCCAGATAGTTCTGATTCTGTCTATTCTCTCTCTTTTATCTATAATAAACTTTCTCCTCCACCATACCTGGGAACAGTCAGTCCTTTCCTTTTTGCTTCTTTTTTTTTTCATTCAACTTTCACACGTGCACACACACACACACACACACACACACACACAAACAAATAAGACTATAAAATAAAACAAGGAGATGGTTTGTGTGTTCAAGGCCAGCCTGGTCTACAAAGCAAGTTCTAGACTACAATAGTGAAACTCTATAATTAAAAAGACAGGGAGGGACAAATCATACTTACTTTTAGTATTCATTTTGGGGCTGGGAGCTGAACTCAGGGCTTTGTGTGTTGTAAGCATGCACTCAACCACAGAGCTTTACTTCTGAACCCACTCTGCATGTTTTTGCTTGTTTTGGTTTTGAGACAGGTCTTACCATGTAAGACTTGGTTCCATGTAACTTTGGCTGTCCTGGATCTTGGTTATATAGACCAGGTTGGCTTGGAATTCAGAGATCTGTATGCCGCTGCCTCCTGAGTCTGGGATTAAAGGTGTGCCACCACACTCAGCTGGATTTCATCTTTTAATTTCTTCAGGGTATCATTGATTCATGCCCTTATCCATAAGATGTGATTTTGTGTGTGATGCCCAGGGCCTTCCACATAATAGGCCCTTCCACTGAGCTACATCCTCAGCCTCCCAAGTACTGGGATTAAAGGTGTGTGCCACCACTGTCTGGCTAACATTTTAATCTTTTAATAATAATTTTATGTGTATTGGTTTTCTGCCTGCATGTATGTCTGTGTGAGGGTGTTGAATTCCCTGGAGCAGGATGGTCAAGGGGAGGAGGGATGGAGTGGGAGAGCAAAGAAAGAGATATCTTGATAGAGGGAGCCTTTATGGAGGGAGAAACCTGGTACTAGGGAAATTCCCAGGAATCTGCAAGGATGACCCCAGCTAAGACCCCTAGCAATAGTGGAGAGGGTGCCCGAACTGCCCTTCTCCTGTAATCAGAATGGTGAATACCCCAACTATCATTATAGAACCTTCTTCATCCAGTAACTGATGGAAGCAGATGCAGAGATTCACAACAAAGTACCAGGCTGGGCTCTGAGAACCCAGTCAAAGAGAGGAAGGAGGGAACATATGAGCAAGGGAGGTCAAGATCATGATGGAGAAATTACAGAGACAGCTGAACCAAATTCTTGAAAACTCAGAACTCTAGACTGACAGCTGTGGAGCCTCCATGGGACGGAACTGGGCCCTCTGCATGTGGGAGACAGTGGTGAAGCTTGCACTATCTGAGGGGCCCCTGGCAGTAGGACCAGGATCTATGCCTGGTGGATGAGCTAGCTTGTTGGAGCCCATTCCCTAGGGTGGGATGCCATGCTCAGCCTTAATGCAAGGGGGAGGGGCTTATGTAGGGAGAAACCTGGTACTAGGGAAATTCCTAATGTGCCATGACTTAGTTGACTTTTTATGGGAGCCCTTACCCGGTGGGAGGTGGGCTGCGGGGGAAGTGAGGAGGGTCGGGTAGAACTGTGGTTGGAATGTAAAATGAAATTAAAATAATAGATAAATTTAAAAAAAAGATGAACTATGACTGAGTGTGGTCCTGGATTCTCTCCACAGCAATAGAACTCTTAGACAGAGGAAGAGGGAGGAACGGTAAGACTCCACTGCCAACTCTAAACACCGGGCTCATACAGCAGTAAAGGGACTTTGCTGTCCTGGCATAGCATTCAGTTGCCCATGTATTTGTACTGTTTTGGGGCAAGTTGTGTATTTCACTATCTTGGGGCAAGGAAGCTTTTAGATCTAATAACACCATTTTGGAAACCAGAAGGAAACATCTGGCATTCAACTCTGATAGGAGCAAAGCTGTAAATACCATCTGTATGTCTGTGTGAGGGTGGTGGCTGACAGTTCAGAGGTTTCATCCATTGTCATCATAGCAGGAAGCATGCAGGCATGCAGGCAGACATGGTGCTGGAGGAGCTGAGAGCTCTACATCTGAATCCTCAGGAAGCAGGAAGAGACAGAAACACCCTGGTCCTGGCTTGAGCTTCTGAGACCTCAAAGGCTGGCCCTGGTGACACACTTCCTGCAACAAGGCTACACCTATTCCAAGACCATAATTCCTAATAGTGCTACTCCCTATGGGTCCACGGGGACCATTTCCTTTCAAACCACCATGTTCTCTCTTTCTTTTTCTCACTCTCTCCTTCCCTTCCTTCCTTCTCTTAAGTTTTTTTTTTTTTTTGGATAGCCTTGGCAGGTGGTGCATATCTTTTGTTCTAACACACAGCAGGCAGAGGCAGGCAGATCTCTGTGAGTTCAAGACCAGTGCTGGGATTAAAGGCGTGCTTTAACTCTTTATGCTCTAATTTCTCCAATGATCATAAAATTTTAGAAAAAAAATCACTTAATAACAATTGTGAGTTCTCCCTGAAGCTATTTCTCGCAGATGTCTAATTACACAGAAAGCACTGAAGGCTTTGGGATTGCATTTCTGGTTTGAATGTACTGGATGTTAAAACTGAAGAGACATGTAGAGTTACTGTTTAGACAATCTGCTTATAAACGTGGGTCTGGGATACCTAAGGCCCTGTCTGAAAAACAACAAAACTCAGGAATAAATGCAGAGACCTGACAAGGGTGAAACCGGTCCCGGAATCTTAGAGGTTTTCTAATTTCCAAGGATTCACGGCTAAGCCTTTGGGTGTGCCCTCGCGATTCAAGTCTCTAGGGTTCTCGCTTTGGCCCCGTCTCTGACTCTGAGTCTTAACCTCTCAGTGACCCCTCCTTTCTTTCCCTGGGTCAGCTGGGTTGTCATTTCACAATCAAAGCTCCTGGTGGCAGGAATCCTTCAACCCCAGAAGAGGGATTTAGTTACGTCACTGTCGGCTCCTCCCATTGGTCCGGGCGGGTGGGGCTCAACGCCATGATGTCAGACGCCTAAAGGGGCGGAGCGACGGCTGGAAGGAGGAGGGAAGTAGGCCTTCAACATGGCTGCCGTGGTACTGGCGGTGGCTACGGTGACGGTCTGGCCCGGGGCGGATAGAGTTGGAATGGGGGTTGTTCGCTCTCCCTAGGGGCAGCAGGAGCTAGGCGGGGACTGAGCCCGGGAGGCCGGGCGGAGCAGCCAGCACCTTTCAGCTTTCTGGACGGCAGCGGCATTCAGGTGAGGGGGGGGGTCCTGTCTCTGGGGGAGGGGGAGAGGGGCGGAGTTGGGGGGAAGGGGCCGGTACCCGGCGACAGTGGAGGAGGGAAGCTGGGGACCCGGTGTCTGGGGGCCCAGCGGGATGAAAGGAGCTGGAGTACCGGGGAGGGAAGGAGAAAGAGCCGGACGGCGACCGACGTCTAGGGCGGATTCTGGGCGAAGGGTCAGAGTGACGGGACCGGAGTTGAAGGGGCGGAGGGCAGACGGCAGACGGGGTGCGGGCAAATGAGTTGGGATTAAGGGGACTAATTCTCTCCTAGGAGACGGACTCAGTAGACCTCTCTGCCGCTCTAGTGGGAGCTCAGTGGGAGCTAGAGCAGGTCGAGGAGCGGAACCCAGGTTTAGTAAAGAAAGAGTGCTGGGGAGTTGAGGGCGAGCTTGGAATGTGAGCATTTAGTTAATTGGGCGATGAGATGAGGGAGAAAAAGAGATCAGATCAGGGTGAATGTTTTCGGGGGGATTCTTTGGCATTGTCTGGTCTTCTCTAGCTATATCTTCCCTAGAGTTTCCTCTTTTTTATTTTTTTCCTGGGTGGAAATACCTGGGTTACCCACCTGGGTCTCATAAACAACCCCAAGTCTGTCTTTTGAAGTCAAGCATTTGCTTTTTACCAGCGACCCCTGACCTCATGTAATTGTTTTCTGACTTGAGACTTAGAAATATGATTGCTTAAAAAAATTTTTTTTTGTGTTGAACTGGAGTAAGATTTTGATACTTTTTAGACATCATAGCGTGTTGTAACCCAAAATTTGTCGTGTATTATATATAATGTTCTAATTTTCATTCTTAATGCTTTATCTGTTTCTTCAGTCGTAGTTGTTAGTATTTGGGAATTTTAATAAATATGGTGGATGCTTCTCTGTTGAATTTTTTTCAGATTTGATGATAAAATAAGGTATTTCATTTTCATTGATAGTTCTTTTTAGGATCTGAACAATTAAGAGCACTTATTCATGCAGAGGACCTGATTTCAGCTCTTGTCCCTACATGGTGGCTCACATTCATCCATAACTCCAGTTCCAGGGGATAGCTATCAAACCTTTTTCCGACCTCCATGACCACTAGGCAGGAGTGTGGTGCGTACATACAGCATGAAGGCAAAACACTCATACACATAAAATAAGTAAATCTACATAATTTTTATTTTTCCTCCTGCCATCACACCCAGCCTAAAACATTTTTCTTCCTACTTAGTATCACAGCCTAGTTAAACTGAAAGTTTCCATATTATCTTTAGCAAAGAACACAAAATGTCTAAAGTCAATAAGAAAAAGATTGCCTTAGGTATCATAAGTGAATGAGTTTTGTTTCTGATTCATTCTATTCATTCTGTTACTGAAAACCTACTGTGTGTTTCATCAGTGAGTCACAGTTATGGAACAGGGGAATTAGTAGTTCTCTAGTAAATGTCCCTGTCGCTGCATAGCAGGTAGTTAACCAACGGCCTCATGGAGAAAAAAGCATTAATTTACAAAGATTGACGTATGTAAATATAAAAACTCACTGAATTTTTACTTTTTTTTTGAGATAGGGTTTCTCTGTGTTGTCTTGCCTGTCCTGAAACTCGCTTTGTAAGCCAGGCTGGCCTCACTCACAGAGATCCGCCTGCCTCTCCTGAGTGTAGTACCACTGCCCTGCTGAATTTTTTTAAACTTTTCTTTTTAGTATTCAAAACTTTTTACTTAATTATGACATGTGTTTGGTTTTGTTTCCTTTTCTAATCTTTTTTTTTTAGTTTATTTATTTGTGTATGTGTATGGGTGTCTTTCCTGTATGTCTGTCTGTGCACAGAAGAGAGTGTTCTAGAATTTCACAGTTCTAAGGTTCTGTGTGGGAACTTGAATTTGGGTCTTTGGAAGAGGAGGTAGTGTTTTCTCTTGACTTCTGCCCTCTCTCTCTAACATCCCTCTTTCCCTTTTCTTTTGATACTCTCTTAATATGCATTAGTATGTAACTCTGGCGGACCTAGAACCCTGCAAACCATTCTGGCTTAAAGACTCAGATCCTCCTTCCTCTGCTGAGAGAGTTTGAGGATGAAAGGCATTTGCCAGTACCACACTTGGCAGCTTTATTTTTCCTTTTGATTTGGGAAAACAGTATCCTAGTAAGATACAGTAGATAGGCATTGTCAGTGATTATCAGTGTACATTTCTTTGACAAATGTCACCTGTGTCTTTAGCCTTTTTCTTTTTTTTTCTTTCTTTTTTTTTTTTTTTTTGTTTTTTGAGACATGGTTTCTCTGTGTAACAGTCCTAGCTGTCCTGGAACTAGCTCTTGTAAACCAGGCTGGCCTTGAACTCACAGAGCTGCGCCTGCTTCTGTCTCCCCAAGTGCTGGAATTAAAGGTATGTACCACCACCGCCCAGCCCTGCCTATTTTTAGTTTTTAAAATTAAATGACCATGTCCTGGTTGTGGTTGCGCACACCTTTAATTTAACACTCAGGGAGGCCAAGGCAGGTGGATCTCTGTGAGTGTGAGGTCCAGCCTGGTTTACAGATTGAGTTGTGAGTTCCAGGACAGTCAGAACAACCTGCAGGAATTGGTTCTTTCCTTCCCCCCTTATTGGTTCCAGGAATCAAACTTAGGTTGTCAGGTGTGGGTTCCTCTTTTACCTTTTGACTGTGGTATTTAAAATCTATCAGGAGTGGTGTCATGTTCCTGTCATCTCAGCACTTCTGAGTTGTACAGGACCCACTTGAACTACATAGTGAGACTTTACCTCTCCTACTGCCCCCAAAAGCTTAGGGTTCCTGAAGTTTAACTGATGATACAAGTTCTTTTGAATATTTTCAGCATTGTAAATATATCAATATTTCTGAGTATGGGCACTGATATATTAAGGTATTTTTTTTTTTTTTTTTTTTTTTTTGAGACAAGGTTTCTCTGTAGCCCTGGCTATCCTGGAACTCGTTCTGTTGACCAGACTGGCCTTGAACTCACAGAGATCCACCTGTCTTTTGCATACTGGGATTAAAGGCATGCACCACCACCACCAGGTACACACATTCTTGTACCTATATTGGTTCTTAATCAGTTTCTGTGTAACCCTGGCTGGCCTGGAATGCCCTATGTAGCCCAGGCTGTCCTCAGACTTCCAGCTGTTCTTCTGCCTCAGCTTCTGGGACCTTGGCTTGCGCCACCATGCTTTGCTCAATGTCAGTTACTGATGCTTACTAGACACTGCAGCATCTGAGTCACTGCACTGGCTCCAGGTAGAATCTTGTGATGATTGAGTCAAGAGGCTGCCAGTATGTGTTTTGTTGCTTCATTTTCCTCTTTGGCACTTCAGATTGGGAAACTTAAACTGTTTAATGATTTGGGGAGGGGGTTTAAAATGGTATCTGTTGTGTGATTTTTTTTTAAATTGGTATTTTCTAAAGTTGGGCTTGTTTTCATGTATTTGTTGGCAATTTGTACTTCTGGGAAGTTTGTATATTTTATTTTTTGTCATTATTTTGGGTTGTTTCTCTTCCTGGTTGAGTAGGATTTCTTTATTTATTCTGATTATCTTTTGAGAGAGGGTCTTGATGTAGCCCTGACTGACCTAGAATTCCTAATCCTTCTGCCTTCATTTCTCAGGTTGGGAATCACAGGTGTAAAACACCACAATTCAGCTCGCTTATTATTTATTTATTTATTTATTTATTTATTTATTTATTTATTAGTGACAGGGTTTCTTTGTAGCTTTGGGGCCTGTCCTGGAACTCTGTAGACCATGTTGGCCTTGAACTCACAGAGATCTGCCTCTGCTCCCAAGTGCTGGGATTAAAGGTTTGCACCACTACTGTTCTGAAGCTTAATTATTTTTTTAATGTATGAGTTATGAATATCTTCCTATATTTTATGTCTGTCATTTTTTAATATGTTTATGCCTTCTGGTGAGAGTAGCCCATGATTTTTTTTTTTTTATGTTGTTGATTTTTTTGAAAATTATATGACCGAGCGCATGTTTGGAGGTGAGAGGATGAGTTATGGGAGTTGGTTTATTCCACCATGTGGATCCTGGGGTTTGAACTCTAGTCATTAGGCTTAGAGGCAACTGCTGAGTCATCTTGCCAGCCTTAGTTTTGAGACAGGGTCTGGTTACATAGCTTTGGCAGGCCTGAACTTTAGCCAGTGTACTCTTCTCTGCCTCCCAAGTGCTGGGACTACATGTGCAGTCCCACATCTTGCTAAAACTTGTTTTAATGAAATGAGCTTTTCTGTCTTTTATAACTTTTATTTTTTCGAGTCAGGGTTTCTCTGTGTAGCCCCAGCTGTCTTGGGACTATCTCTATAGACTATGCTGGCCTCAAACTCAGAGATCCGCCTGCCTCTGTCTCCCAAGTGCTGGAATTAAAGGCGTCATCATCTGGCTTTTTTTTATTATTATTTTATGTGTATGTGTGAGTGCCCATGTATGGAATGTGCACCGTGTGTGTGCCTGGTGCCCTCAGGAGGTCAGTACACAAATCAGGTTCCCAGGCCTCATGCTCTCCAGGTGAGCACTCTACTCACTAAGCTGCGTCCTCATCCCGGCCTTTTGAGTCTGCAGAATGTAGCTTAGTTGGCAGAGTGCTTGTGTGGTGTACGCAGAGCCCTGGGTTTGGTCCTCAGCATGGAATAAGCTGGACGTGGTGATGCACACCTGTAATCCCAGCATTTCGGAAGTGGAGGCAGAAGGACCAGTCATCTGTGGTTACATAGTTAATTTGGGGCCAGACTGGACTTGTCTTCAAAGATTGGGGGTGGGGAGTGGAGGAAGAAAGGGGGAAAAAGGCACTCAGGAGGCAGAGAGGCAGGTGAATGTAGTAATGAGCTGCGGGCCGCATTCCTGCAGCCCTGCTCCCAGCCGCCTGCTAGCTTATGCCCCAAAATAACAACACACAAACTGTATTCTTTTAAACACTGCCTGGCCCATTAATTTCAGCCTCTTATTAGCTAATTCTCACATCTCTTTCTTTAACCCATATTTAATAATCTGTGTAACACCACGAGTGGTGTCTTACCGGGAAAGATTCAGCATGTCTGATCTGGCGACTGGCTCCATTAGGCAGTCTGCCCCAGAGTGGAGAGGGGGGGCAATTTGACTGAGCCATCTACCTCACTTCCTTCTTCCTGTTCTGTCTACTCCACCCACCTAAGGGCTGGCCAATCAAATGGGCCAAGGCAGTTTCTTTATTAATGAACACAAACAGAAGACCCTCCCACATCAGGTGAATCTCTATGAATTCATCCTGATCTGTAATATATCGACTTTCAGGCCAACCAGGGATACAGAATGAGATCCTGTCTCAAAAGAAAAAAAAGGGAAGAAACCTAGAAGTAAAAAAAAAAAAAAAGTGGAGCTTAGTAGTAGAAAGTAGGACATTGGATGTGTTGTCCTTAGAAGGAATGAAATACTTCCCATGGAATGCCAGTTAGTGCCTGAAAGTTTCTGATCATAAAAGAGCAAGAGCAAAGGGGAATGGCTCTTGGATAAGAGCTTTTGCTGCTCTTCAGAGGACTGCGTTTGGTTCTCAGCACTCATACTCAGGAGTCTCACAGTTGTGTTTAACTGCAGCTCCAGGTGATGGGTGTCTAGGCTCTGTGGGCACCTGCATCATGTGCACATATCTGTGTGTGGACACATACTTACAAATAATGAAAAAAAAAGCTGGGTGGTGATAGCACATGCAGATGAATCTCTGTGAGTTCGAGGCTAACCTGGCCTACAGAGCGAGTTCCAGGAGAGGTTCCAAAGCTATAGAGAAACCCTGTTTCGAAAAAAACAACAAAACCCCAGCAGATTTGGCCTCTTTTCATCTGTTGCTTTCCAGTCTCACTGTGTGATGGCAGGTGCTGCTATCACAGTGAGGTCTTCATGGAAGCTGCTTGGACTTTTCAGCCTTGAGCTGATTTTTACCTCCTTTGAGTTCTAGAACAGCGAAACCTTATCTCACAAAGACCAAAAAATAAATAAATAAGTAAAAAGGAAAAAGAAGAAAAAACTAGGGAAACTGTCAGGTGTTTTGGAGAATGGACTTCACTTTTGGTTTATCTGTTTTTGGAAAAATAGCTAGAGCTGAAGTAGGTGTTAGCTGTTAGGACCTCAGTGTGTGCCTAAGTGCACTTACTTTATACTTCAGGTTAAACGTTCTGTACTGCTTTCTGAGACCTTCAGATTGGCCATGGGGAATGCTTTTCAGAGTCAAAAACCTTAATTAGCCATTTCTCCAGAGAATAGGGTTAGGACTTTTAAAGTGTTTCTTTATCAGGCTGGTATTGATGACTTTCTGTTTTACTGGAACACTTCAGTTCGGTAACTAGAGGCTGTGTGTGGGAGTGGTAGTATGGTTTGGAGATTGTCATTGTAGTTGGTAGCTGTTCAGTCTGTTAACCTGATCTAGTACTATCAATATTTGGCAGAATATTTAGTGGCTAAAAGAGCTAGGTTTCTAGTATATTTTGTGAAAACAGGTATTTCATTTGAAGCATTTAAATTATACAGATGATACTCCTTGGACTCTTAGAGCACTGGTCTGCCATTCATTCTCCTGATTCTTTCCTATCCCATCCCTTTATCTCAGAGTTGTCTGTCCTCTTGAAATCTTGTCATTTCCTTTTCTTTATGAATTATATACTTAGATGTTTTTTTCTTCCCATTTTGTGTGTGTTTGTGAATGTGGTGTACTCAGTTGTGTGTATAGGTTAGAGAAAGATGACGTTGGGTGTTTTTATTCTCTACTTTGGTTTTGTTTTTGAGACAAGGTCTCACTGAATCAGGCTCATTGTATTCCCGCTAGCCTGGCTAGTCAGCAAGCCCTAAAGATCATCCAGTCTCTGTCCACTGTGGGCTTATAAGTGTGAGACACCATCTCCAGGCTTTCTTTCATTAGTTTTTAAAAATTATATTATTATGTGAGTGTATGGGTGCCTGAAGAGGCTAGCAGAGTGTTTCAGGTATCCTGGAACTGGAGTTACAGGTAGTTGTGTGGCTTAGGAACCAAATCCCGGTCTTCTGGAAGAGCAGTAAGTGTTCTTAACCATGTCTTCAACCTCTTGTGCAGTTTTCTGCATAGGTGCTGGGCATCCGAACTTGGTCCTCATGTTTGCATAGCATTTTAGTTACTGAGCCATCTCACCTCTCTCTTTTTGTTTTAAGACAGTGTCTCTGTAACTGGAGGTTTCTCTCTCACCTGCCAGTTCCCAAATAACCATTCAGAGACATAATATTAATAATAAATGTTTGGTCGATGGCTCAGGCTTATTACTAGTTAGTGCTTATATGTAAATTAACCCATTTCTATTAATCTGTGTATTGCTATGTGACCATGGTGTTACCTCATTTTCTTCATGTCTTGCTTCCTCCATGGCTGGCTGGTGTCTCTCTTGATTCCATCCTTCACCTCTATCTCTGCTTGGGTTTCCCGCCTGGCTCTATCCTGACTCTCCATAGGCCAAAGCAGCTTTATTTATCAACCACTGAGAACAACACATACTCATAGTGTACAGAAAGGCATCCCATAGCAGGTCTGTGTATCTCAGGTTGGCCATTAACTCAAGAGATCTGCCTGCCTTTCCCTCCCTAGTGCTTAGGTTAAAGGCTTGTGTCCCTATGCTTGACTCCTTTCCTTTTCTTTTTTCTTTCTTTCTTTCTTTCTTTCTTTCTTTCTTTCTTTCTTTCTTTCTTTCTTTCTTTCTTGTAAGATATACTTGTCTCTGTGTGTATTTGCACATAAATGCAGGTAACGGAGTAAGGAAGATGTCAGGTTCCCTAGAGTTACAGTAAGGTTTTCAGACATTAATATCCTCTGCAAGAAAGCAGAGTAAGAAAGAAAGTAAGCGCTTAACCTCTGGGCCATATCTCCAGCCCTGCCACTTCTGGTTCATTCGTTCTTTGTTTGTTTGAGACAGGGTTTCTCTTTAGCTTTGGAGCTTGTCCTGGAACTTGTAGACCAGGCTGGCCTCGAATTCACAGAGGTTCTCCTGTCTCTGTCTCTCAAGTGCTGGGATTAAAGGCATGCACCATCACTGCCTGGCCTGTTTTCTTCTTAAAAATATATTTGTAGACTAAATTGGCCCTTGAAGTTTTGGGTAGCCAAGGATGAGCTTGAACTGATTTCCCTGATTCCACTTCTACCTCCTGCAGGTGTGCTCCACAGGTGTGCTCCTGAAATTCTTTGATACAGGTGTTGAGGATCAAATTTTGTGAATTTTTGGCGGAGGGACATAGTTGCTTGTGAACTGGAGTTTCAGTTGGTACACAGTTAAGTGTTTGGAATGGAGGCGTGCAACAGGGCTTTAGATTAGTAGTTCAGTTAAGATAGCAAACTTCCTTTAATAAAAGTTGTTAGAGCTGTGGTGGCACACACACGCCTTTCATCCTAACACTTGGGAGGCAGAGCAGGCTGATGTTTGTGAGTTTGAGGCCAGTCTGGTCTACAGAGCTAGTTCAAGGATAGCTAAGGTTGTTACTGGCCCAATTCACAGAGATCCACCTGTCTCTGCCTCCTGAGTGCTAGGATTAAAGGAGTGTGTCTCCAAGCTGTTTTTGCTTTGTTTTCAAAATAAAACGTATCTTAAATACAGCGATGTAAGGCCTATTTTTAGGGTGCAGAAAATTTGGGTACATAATTTTAAGTATATGATTTATTCAGGAAGACAATTTTGATGTATTGACATAATTAAATTTGGAAAAATATCTTAGATTGCTTCTGATTAATTTGATAGTGTAGCAAAATGTCCTTAGATAAATCAGAACTAGGTTGGTTTGGAGTTAAGCAGAAGTACAATATAGTCATGCTTTAGGGCTGGGAGTGTTGCTGGGTAGCATGTGAAGGCAGATTTGAGTCCTGTACTGTAAAAACAAAACCAAACCACTTTTCCAGAAAGGCAAATAAATACCTGAGCTAATGGGAGCTCACTAACTCTAGCCAGATAGGGAAGGAACAAGCATAGGACCCTACAGACCCTCTGGATGTGAGTGACAGTTGATGGCTGGGGCAGACTGTGGGCACTGGCAACGGCACCAGGATTTATCCCTACTGTTTGTACTGGCTTTTTGGGAACCTATTCTCTTTGGATGATACATTGCTCAGCCTGGATGTAGTAGGGGCGGCCTTGGACCTTCCCCAAAGCAATGTGCCTTACCCTCTCTGAGGAGTAGATGGGGGGGTGGAGTGGGAGAGAAGGCGGAGGAAATAGGAGGAGGGGAGGGAGTGGGAACTGGGGTTGGTATGTAAAATGAAAAAAGATAGTTCTTTTTTTTTTTTTTTTTTTGTTTTTTTGTTTTTTTGTTTTTCGAGACAGGGTTTCTCTGCAGCTTTAGAGCCTGTCCTGGAACTAGCTCTTGTAGACCAGGCTGGTCTCGAACTCACAAAGATCCGCCTGCCTCTGCCTCCCGAGTGCTGGGATTAAAGGCGTGTGCCACCACCGCCCGGCGATAGTTCTTTTTTTTAAAAAAATTAAGAAAAAGCTTCCCCTCAAGTTCTGCTTTTGCCCATTTACTGATATTGTTTTCCTATTTCTAAGTATTTCTTTATTACCAAATGAGCTGTTAGTATGAACAATGCCAGTAGATTGATTTTCTGTCTAAGATGACAATGACATGGCAGTTTGCCAGCTAGTCACATATGGGTTCCTGTATTTAAGTTCTATTAAAGTTAATCAAAGAAAAATAGCAAAGTGTAAGGTAGCATTCAGATTTTTTTAACTTCTTAAAAAGATTTTATTTAATTTTATTTTAAGTGCATTGATGTTTTTTGTCTACATTCATATCTACATGAGGGTGTCAGATTCCCCAGAACTATAGTTACATGCAGTTGTGAGCTGCCATGTGGGTGCTAGGAATTGAACCCCGGTCCTCTGGAAGAGCAGTCAGTGCTCTTAACCGCTGAGCCATCTCTCTAGCCCCTAATTTAATGATTTTGAGGCAAGGGCTTACTGTGGTCCTCACTGGCTGTTGATCTGCTTGTGTGCCCCCAGTTGCAGCTGTAGTTTACTGTCTTTGAAAACTGCTGGAAGAACAGAAAAGTTGTGTTTGGTACTAGGTCTTTTGGGTGTGATAGCTTATCTTTCAAAACATTACACATACTTTGTTAAAAAGAAATAAGAAACTTACCTTTTTTTCTATTTTGATTTTGAGTTGAGCTTTGATATAATATATTCTAAATTATTTATTTTACCCAAGTTCCCAAGTGTACCTACAGTGCCATTTTCCATTGCTGGGCGGTAGTGGTGCATGCCATTAATCCCAGCACTTGGAAGGCAGAGGCAGGCGGATCTCTGTGAGTTCAAGGCCAGCCTGGTCTACAAGAGCTAGTTCCAGGACAGATTCCAAAGCCACAGAGAAACCCTGTCTCAAAAAACCAACAATGTCTTTGGTGTTCTTTTAGTTTTCTATATCTGCTTTATCTTTATTTATTTATTTATTCATTGGTTTAAGCTATATCTTTTTTCTCTTTAAGATAGGTGCAGACCTCTACGTATATACACCTGAAATCTAAAAGCACAGTCATCAGTCCGTTTGGGTTTTTTTTTTTTTTTTTTCTTCCCCTGGTTTTTGAGACAGGGTATTTCTGTATAGCTTTGGAACCAGTCTTAGAACTCACTTTGTAGACCAGGCTGGCCTTGAACTCACAGAGATCCACCTGCCTCTGCCTCCTGAGTTTCTGGGGTTAGAGGCGTGTGCCTCCACCACCCAGCTGGTTTTGTTTTTGAGAATTACTGTGTTGAACTTGAATTTTCCTGCCTCGGCCTCGGGTGTGAGGTTACAGGTGTGCTAAGAAGATGTAGTTCACTGAACCTTTTATTTCTTTTCTTTTTCTTTTTCTTTTCTTTTTTTTTGAGACAGGGTTTTTCTGTGCAGCCCTGGCTGTTCAGGAAAGCCAGGGCTACACATAGAAACTCTGTCTTGAAAAACAAAACAGAATGTGTATGAGTGTTCTGCCTACGTGTATGAATATGTGACTGGCTTGTTTATGTGAGCCCTTCAGATCCACATGATTGCATCGCACCGAGGGACAGGGTCACTAGCCTTAGTAGGTGACCCTGCGCCTCAGTAGGTGACCCTGCGCCTCAGTAGGTGACCCTGGTCCTCAGCAAGTGTTCCTGCCCTTCAGTGGGTGACCCTGGAGTCTATTAGAGATTGGTTAAAATTTTAGGTAGGTTATGGTTAAAGTGCTTGCCTAGCATTGCAAGGCCTTGGATTAAGTTCTGGCACCTGGTCCTCCTGACCCTTCCTAAGAGAAAAAGAAAAGGAAAGGAAGTGTTCATGTAGAAGCACATTTATTTCCGGTGTATTGATTCTCCTGCTTTTTAGTCTTGCTGACAAGACTGCCCCTGAACTCAGTCCTGTTGCCTCTGCCTTCTGAGAAACTCAGATCACAGCCTTGTTTCAGATGCTGCTGTCTGAAATATAGTGTCTGATACTCCTGTTTCAGGAGATCTATTGTCATTTTGTTTGTTCAGCAGTGTTTACTCAGGTTTTGTGAAGTGTTGTTACAGGTATTTCAGAAGGCATCTGGGGGCTGGAGAGAAGACTCTGTTGTTAAGGACAAGTTAGGTCCCAGCATCCACTTCAGGTGACTCTCACATTCCAGTAGTTAAGCTTCAGGGAACCTGGTGCACTGCACGTGTGTGCACCTCAACACACGTGGCATATAGACACATAGACATACAGATTTTAAAATAAAAATGAAAAAGGGTATTCTGATAAGGCGTGGTGCTAATTCACCTCATTTTCAGTATTTGGAGTCAGGCAGGAAGACAGAGCTTGAGACTATTCTGGATTACATAGTACAAGACTAGTTCAGTGAGATCTCACCTCAAAAACAAAGTTACCATAACATCAAAGGCTGGACATAGATTTCAGTAGTCTAGTGTTGCATAGTTACTATCTTTGGCAATTTATGAGTGGTCATTTTCTGTATTGTGTCAATTTATAACTGAGATCTTCATGGGTTGTACCCTGTGTAATTAATAACTGTTAAATCTCTAAGACATCTCCAACCCAACTCTGAGTGTTCGGGTGTTCTTAGTGGACTAGCAGTCATTGGGTTCTTCATTCATTGTTATTGTTCTGAGGTAAAAATCTTTGATTACTTATACATCACTGTGTATCTTAAATAATAACAAGGCTGGGTATTGGTGACACATGCCTTTAATCCTAGTACTCAGGAGGCAGAGATAGGCAGATCTTTGTGGTTTTGAGGACAGCCTGATCTACAGAAGTAGTACCAGAATAGCCAGGGCTATACACCCACACACGAGAGAGAGAGAGAGAGAGAGAGAGAGAGAGAGAGAGAGAGGGGAGAGAGAGAGAGAGAGAGAGAGAGAGGGAGGGGAAGAGAGGAAAGACAAACAAATTAGCTTCTCTTATTATATTGGGCTTTCTTTTGAACTTCAGGACTTCAGGAGTGAGAAGTAAAGACTTTTTGAGTGCTAAAACATTAGTTTTCTGTTTTGATTTTTTTTTGCCTCTGTTTTCTTGTTTAGTCTCAAGACATAGTACTTAGGAAATCTTTCCTTGTTTTTTAGGTTCTAAATGGCTTCTAAGAAGTTGGGTACAGATTTTCATGGTAAGTGAAGTGTTAAATGTTATGGTTTAAGTTATGATTTGATCACAAAATATAAATTGCTTTAGTATTTTGTTATTTTTTTATACTGTACAGCCTGAGTAAAACAAAGTTGTACAAAACATAGCATGTCCTGGAACTACGTAGATCAGCCTTGCCTGACCTCACAGACCTGGAAGAGCAGCCAGTGCTCTTAACCACCGAGCCATCTCTCCAGCCTGCTGCTCACTCTCTCTGCCCACCAGGCCCACCTATCCCTCTCCTGCCTCCTGCCTAGGCTATTGGCCATTCAGCCTTTTTTTTTTTCTTCTCTTTTTTCTTTTTCCTTTTCTTTCCTTTCTTTTTTTTTTTTTTTTTTTTTTAATTTTAAATCAATCAGGTGCCTTAGGCAGACAGGGTGGAACAAAAGCAACACATCTGTACATAATTAAATAGATGCACCATAAGCAAATTTAACACACACCTTTACACAGTTAATGTTCTGCAGCATAAACAAATGTAACCCATCTTTACATAGTTAAAGTGATATTTCACAACAGTTGAATGTTTCACATATCTGAGACATGGTCATGGGTTTGATTCTCTAGTACTGGGGGTGTGGTGGAAATCCATATTATTCTAGAAAGTAATAATATTTTTATTCTTTGTGCTAAAAAAAAATGATTGTTTCACTGGTACCCATGCCCTCACCCCCTAGAAGGCAAGAAAAAGTTCGTAGAGAACTCTTAAATCAAAGACACCTATTGTGAGGAGTCTCATCAGTTCAGATGGATGTGTATCAGACCGTGATGTAGGTTCTGAGAATACAAACTTGGCATAGTGGCACACAGTGTAATCCCAGCTACTTGACGACAAGGTTGGGTTGTTAGCTCAAGACCATCCGTGTCAGGTACCAATACTTTGTCTCCCAAACAAAACAGA
The DNA here is from genome assembly GCF_903992535.2 of Arvicola amphibius. Taxonomy (NCBI): domain Eukaryota; kingdom Metazoa; phylum Chordata; class Mammalia; order Rodentia; family Cricetidae; genus Arvicola; species Arvicola amphibius. Next base: position 94,773,966 of record NC_052057.2, read on the forward strand.
ACAACCCAAACAAAATGATTTTGAGACTACACCTTCAAATAAGACTTGACTTGGCTACAAGAAGCCTGTGTTTTCTTTGACAAGACAGACAATAAGTATAATAAAACAGCTATGTAGAATGTTAGAAGAAAAGAAATAGCGCGAGGTCAAGTCAGACTGCATAGTGAGGTAGGGTGCTGCGGTTAAACCTGGCTCAGAAACGTTTGAGCAGAGTTGAAGACATGAAGGAGTGAGTTGTGAATCCAAGAGACGAGCATTCCAGATAAAGAAACAGCGGGTATGGAACATTTTAGGGCAGGTTTGAGCTTGACATCACTTCAGGCAGAGGTCCTTGTGACTCAGGCACTAATCCAAAGGAAAGTTGTTAGGAGATATGGACAGAAAGGTCCTAGGAGGCTTTTTTAGGCTACTGTGAGTACTTTGGATCTTTTATTGTTTATTTTTATTTTTTGAGACAGGGTTTCTCTTTGTAGCTCTGGTTGTCCTGGCCTTGAACTCACAGAGACCCACGTTTCTCTGCCTCCAGAGTGCTGGGATTAAAGGTATACACCAGGCCCTGCAAGTTCTTTGGATTTTACATTGAGTATAATTGAAAACAAACCCTCCTAGTGAAGATAGTGAAGTAGAACAAGTAGACAGGTCTCGGTCAGGTAAGCTTTTGGAGAAGGGACTCAAGTCTTAGGGGAGCCTAAATGAATGTGTGTTCACCTAAGTTATAGCAAAATAAGTACTAAGGTTATTTGCTAATGTTTTCTTCTTCTTTTTTATTATTATTATTATTATAGGGACTTTCAGTTACCTTGATGATGTCCCATTCAAAATAGGAGACAAATTCAAAACACCAGCTAAAGTTGGTCTACCTATTGGCTTCTCCTTGCCTGATTGCTTACAGGTTATCAGAGAGGTGCAGGTAAGTCATGAATTTTACTTAGTGTTTAGTGCATTGATAAACTTGGATAAAGCTGTTCTTACACCTTTCATTCTTTTCTTGTTGCTCCTATTAATGCCTGGTTTACAGTGGTACCCGAACCTCCATTTATATGTTTGACACATGCATAGATTTGTTTAGCCCATTTCATTTTATATGTGTGTGTGTGTATGTTTGTTTGTATGTATGTATGTATACACACACACACACACACACACACACACACACACACACACACATATTGGGTCTCAGTGCTTTCCTTGCACTGAAGTTGCACAAAGCAAATTCCAGTTACCTATTTCAGACACTCGCCTCTTTCTTTTGTTGATGTCCTCATTGTCTTTTAGATAACATTTTCTCTTGTTCTGCTCACACTTAGTTTTTACCCAGGCTGTTAGAATAGCAGTTGGCTCTGCTGCTTGCAAGGTTTTCACATCATTTCTAGAATAATGATTTTAAGGCTTTAAAATTATTTTGAAAGTTTATAATTCAATGATTATTAAATCAAACATAGGGACATCAGGTTTTGTCAGAGCACATTCGACCATCTTCATGTTCCGAGTCAGCAAGAGTTTGTTGAATATACTTTGTGCATTTTCCCCTATACCTGGCTTTCCTTGTGAGTTGTCTCTGGGTGGAATAGTCTCTCTGACTGTGCAGAACTGTGATGAAATGTTCTCCAGGGTTTTTTTCTCAACTCTTTCCTCTGGAGAGCTAAGTTATATACAAATGCATGAAATTACTTCTTGAAAGCACCAAAAAGCTGAGTGTTGCTTCATAAGTGCTTGCCTTTGGGATGTGCTCTTGTGGGGACTGAGGAGAGAGTCAGCTCAGTATCCTCAGAGGTGCTCACAGCTTAGGGGCATTGTGAGAAACCCAGAAGAGCACAATTGCGCTCACGCACGGTCCTGCCATGACAGAAGTTCACTCCATCTTGTTGGAAAGGACATTTTGTTTCTGGGGACTCATTAGGACATCAGCATGTCACTTTGAAAGGATTTTGCCTTCTAGAGTCTGTGTGCAGAATTCAGTTGCTTTGTTTTTCTTTTTTGTTGTTTTTGTTTTTATTTTAGTTTTTCAAGACAGGGTTCCTCTGTGTAGCTTTGGAGCCTGTCCTGGAACTAGCTTATGTAGACCAGGCTGGCCTCAAACTCACAGAGATCCGCCTGCCTCTGCCTCCTGAATACTGGGATTAAAGGTATGCTGTTCGACTCTCAGTTGCTTTGTTTTAATAACTTTATTGAGATAAGATTTACATACCTTGAAATGAACTCTTTCAAGCTATACTTCAGTTGTTTTGTTTTGTTTTGTTTTTGTGACAGGATTTCTAGCCCTGGCTATTTTGGAACTAGCTCTATAGACCAGGCTGACTGATCTCTTTCTGACCAGGCTCAGAGATCCACCTGCCTCTGTCTCCCAAGTTCTGAGATTAAAGATGTAGCCACTACAACCCCACCTGATTTTTTTAAATTAATTTTAATTTGTGTGCTTTGGTGTTTTGCCATGGGTGTCAGGTCCCCTGGAACAGGAGTTACAGATGGTTGTGAGCTGCTATGTGGGTGCTGGAAATTGACCCAGGGTCCTCTGGAAGAACAGCCAGTGCTCTTAACTTCTAAGCCATCTCTCCAGTCCCCTGGTTAGAGCTTTTAATATTCACAATTGTGTAAACTTTTAGAATATTTTATTCCTCCCGCTCCCAAAAGAAACCCTCTGTGGTCTTTGTGACAGACACATTTAATTTAGGTTTTTGTAATTGGAGTCCTAGGCCAGAGGTCTCAATCTGGAGACTCCCAGTGAACCAGGTCTGCTCCTCA